>NC_090928.1:457574053-457884936 GCF_040938575.1 Ambystoma mexicanum
GCAATGCCCTTATAATTTTGCGTGTGGAGTGCATGCATATTTAAAAATATCCAGTAGTGCAAATAGTTGCTGTAAATCTAATGCTAATTCTTCCACTCTAGCCTTGGTTAGAGATACTCTTGTTTGGATAAATGTCCTCCCAGTATGACTTTTCTTTCAAGGAGCAATTGTTGAATCCTCCCATGGCACTTTGAAACTGTTCTGTGACGCATACTCCAAGGGTTTGAATGTCATTATAGACACTGGCAATATATTTTTTGCCTTTAACGGCTAACGCAATCTTTAAGAACTGTAGTAAACACTTCATCTCCTGCTATATTATAATTTTTGCAACCACACATCCCTATGGTATGAAACCTGACTAAGGTAAATATTGAAGGTCCCTGTGAATACCTAATAGTGCTAATTGTATACACAATGTTTACAGTGTCAGGGTAATGATGTTAGCTCCCCAAGACTGAAATGATTTCAAATGTATGTATGGTAGAGCTGTTGAGGTACGCAGGAATTTGTCGGATTTCCCAGAACATGCACATATGCTGTCAATGCTTGGCAGGGCTGGTGCTATCACTAGGCAAGGTTATATGCTTGCCTATAATGTGAACATGTTAGAGTGGCAAATGCTTCTGAAGGCAATAACCACTTATATATTTTATGTTTACATATATATCTTGTGAGGTGAGCGGCACTCGCAGCAGACACTGTGAGATTCGGGTCGGGACTCAGGTGTGGGTGTGGGTGCGGTGCACTGTGCCATGTGCAGGGCCTTCAAGATGTACCTGCGCATTAGCACTGCATATGCCTTTATGACTCATGCTCTTGTAAATGTTCTTCTTCTCTTCTGGATGGTCATCTGGTCTGGACCATCTTTGGCCCGCTCTGCACACAAGCTGCAGCCTGCCACTGTGCGTGGTGGCCTTGCCTGCTGAGAGAGACTCAGAGACACACACAGCACAGGCAGGCCTTATTGTTGTAATTGTTCTGCCTCTCCATCTCGGGATGGTAATAGCCGAACTGGGTGAAATAGAGAGTAGATGTATGAAAACGGAAGGGAGGATGAGTGTACACATGTATGTGTGTGTCATTGTGACTCCTGTGGCCATGGGCTGAAAATTAGCTGGGGTCCACTGGGCCATTTTCCAGGTCACAGGTCAGCATGGAGAGCTGCAGTGCAGCTGAGGTGTGTGTGTGTGTGTGTGCGCACGCACATGTGCGCTTGTGTGTCCATCCATCCGTCCATCCCTGCATCTGGGCTTTGCCTTTGATCACAGCACAGCTCCTGTCAGCCGGCCTGCTGCACTGTGCCTTGCAAGACTAGGCATGGCAGACAAATACAGATCTCAAGTTCACTCGGGCCTGTTATCTGCTTTCCTTTAGTCCTGTTTATTGCAGTTTACCAAATGTTTGAGGTGTGTGAAGAATCCTGCGGATCCCTCACTGAAACCATCACTGAAACCGTCACTGAAACCCTGCCTAAAGTCTCCTCCCAGGTGGCCAGGGGAAGGCAGGCAGACACTTATTGATCCCAACCCTGGGGGTGGTGTACTGCAGGAGGATAAGCTGAGTGAAGACAAGGCCCAGGGTAGTGAGGAGATTCTGTGGGATGAGACACAGTATTTTTCCTCTGATAGGGAGACTCTTACCACTGCACCAGAAGAGGTAATGGCTTATTGTCATTTTAATATCTCTCAACCTCCTATTAAAACTAAGGTGGTGAACCCTGAGGTTGTAACATCAAAGCATCCTTTTAGTTTCTACAATTAAAGGCCATCCTCAATTCCAAGGGTACACTACGAGAGATGGTGGAAATGTTGTCTTCTCTAAACCATCTTCCTCTATAAAAGTTGAAACCTAAAGACCCTATGTTAAAATTACTAAAGGAATTAAATCTACCCTTAAATATAATTAAGAAGTCAAAAAACTTAATTTTGATGAAGTAAACTACATGTCTCCGAATCCTAAAGGGACTGAGACAAGGAAGAGGGCTGAAGAGGCATGTATATGTAGTAGTCAGGCAATTAGGCCTAGGAACCAATGCAGGAGTTAGGCATTTGAAACTAGTGGCTCAAACCTGAAACAAACTGTGAAACCTGTGATGCATAAAAGGCTCCATCAAGAGAAGAGAGAAGGAAGGAGCTGGAGCAGGAGTTAGAAGGCTGCCAGTAGTAGTCAAAGAGAAGCACGAGACTGGCAATTCACAAGGAAGCAGGAGCACAGAAGGGGCACCGGAATGTGGAGCCAGCAGATTTCACCTGCAAATTCTGAGAGGGTCCTGCGTTCTCAAAACCTGTTTTGCTGTGTTGGCACAGAGGAAGACATGCTGAGGGTAAAGTGTTCCCCATATGCGCCGAGTTGCTGTGATTGCAGAGCTGTGACCATGCTGAAGCCTGAGGCCCATAGTAGAAGGCAAGCCGAGGGATTAAGGAGTCAAGGAGACTCTCAAGCAACGGGCCGGACACCTGCAGAAGTGTGTGGGTCCCAAGTGTGCCCAAAGCAGGACTAGAAGTTGTGGAGGTCAGGGACGTGAAGCAGCCCACAACTGAAATGGTCCTGGAGCTCCTGAGTGTATCACACGTTCATTTTCACACAGTAAGACTTGCCGTTAACTGTGTCCAGCTCAAAAATAGCCTGCATATGCTTGGAAGTGAATAAAAGCTGTTTGTTGTTCTAAAATCCTTTCGAACAATGGAAATGTAGCGCGCGCACTACTAGTGAAAGCCGTAATGTTTGTGCAAGAGGTAAAGCATATTATCTCCATTGTTGAACATTTCTTTCTGTTACCAGAGTGGTTGTTTGTCCTTAATTGAAGAGAGAACGCCTATGAAAACCATTCCAAAAGCTTATTGTTGACTTTTAACCAGAGTTACAAGTGAATACAACATCAAAGGGTTGTCACGTGCGGCCAATTGTGTTTCCTAAAAGAAGTCCGAAATCATCTCTGTGAGAATGACTGAGAATACAATTACTTGCAGTCCTTTAAAGTTACAGATGAAGAGTGGTTGTGTGTGAATAAATACATTTTCCTTATGAAAACCGAACCCTGTAACATCCTGAACAATCATTCTTTATTACCAGAAGTTACTGTACAGACATGGAGAGCAAGCATTACCCAAGCCAAGAGGCAATCCCTGTTCATAGTGAAACAAAGCTTGTTTGAACCCATCCACCTAATTTATAAAGTTGTTAATGGTTCAGTAGCCCCTGATACAAGTGTGGAATTGTTACATGAAGCTGAAAGAGTGGCACTACTGCTTCTGGGTAGCTTGCTAGAGCACAAAAGGTGTGAATAAATCTGTGGAAAGGAGCTGGGTGCTTGCTAAAACTATTAAGGAAACAACCTGCAATGCTGAAGACTGCTGAAGCTGAGAGGAAGGCAGTCTCGGGGCAGAGGCAGGTTATACTTGTGTCAGTCAGACAGACAAATGATGTTGCCCTTTCTTGGAGCATAGAAAGGAAGAGTGCCTTGCCTACCTGTAGAGGTTGAAGTGTCTTGTCAATACATGCCTAATCATTCTTACATATAAGACTAAAGCAGACATACCTGAACGGTGGTGCTGCATTAAAATTGTCTGTGGATGTTACATTGAAGTAGTTTGGAGTAATGGTATACTGACAGACAAAGGTGACTGTTCTCACAGTAACAACATTAAAAGTGTGGTTGTTAAGAGGGAAACAGCAACCCAAAGAGAGGCATCCTGACAAGTATACTGAATGTACTGCAGAGGACTTAAGTATAAAGTTGTCGAAGAAGTTTTGTATCTATTCTTTGAACTGTGGCAAATGTATTGGAAGGAAGAGAACCCTGATTACCACTGGTGCTATTTTGTTGACTGGTCAACGAATGCCAGAGAATTATCATCAGAGGATTTTTGTTTGATGAACTTGTGTTTGACTTGGAATTTATAAGAACTTGTTCAAGGCTTTTCTTTTCATTTGAACATTTTGAGGTTGACTTTGAAACCCTGGGGAAGGGATTTACCCAGGACAGGTGAAGGTCATCTAAATACTGCTTAATTATTGTTTATTATCTTATGTTGTTTTATGATTACCTTTGAATGTTTTGTTGTTTAGTGTGAGGGCCAGTTTACCTATGTTAGGAGTTGTTCCCTTATTATTTGCACTAGATAGGGAATTCCCTGCTAAAGTAGGGCAGCTAAGGCTTTATTTTAAAACCTTTACTTTAATAAAATGTCTGATCTGGAGAAAACAACAAGCAGTTGTCTGTCTCGCATTACTGGCCCCTCATAGGTGGCACTGCAGTTGAAACTATACATCAGAAAAAAGGGCTGTAGTGTACACGGATGTCATTTAATTATTTTCTGTACCTGTGGAGTGGGAAATGAGACTTTCTTTTTTTTTTAATGTATTTATCGGGCCATAGCCAAGATTTGACTTTAAACACTTACAAAAAAATACATAAAATAAGAAAAAAGCGAAAACTTTACAAACAATATACACACTCCACTTCCTATACTATTCATTTAAGAAACAACAGCACCAAGTCTAAAATATAAAACACTGAAGCAGGAGAAAAGAAAAAAGGAGCATCAGAAGACAGCTTATTTCTGAAACACTACAACTCTTTAGTCTCGTCGAGGCTACAGTGTGCAGCAATTACTTCATTAGACACAACATAAAGAGAGCAAAGTAGAAAACACTGGTTCATCCCACCCTAGCTTCATTAGTCTACACTACTTTCCCTCCTCTTTTGAGCCCATTCATTGATCAAATTAATCTGTGTGTGTTTTTTGGCATCACTGGATTGAGACACTGGTGCACACCTTTAGTTAATGAATAATTAAAGTATCAGTATAAATAAATTCTTGTGTTTTTAGGTGCAGGGGAGGAACTGGGATCATGGCACAAAACCCCAACAGAAAACAAGAAATTTGATGAAGATTCATCCTAGGAATCCTCCCGTCCCCTGCACACTATAAGTTGTTGGGCAAAAGCCAATTACTAGAGCATTTCTTTACAAAAATTCAATCAATTATTTGTATATTCTGTACATTTTGTAGATAGAGTAATTTAATCACAAACAAAGGAGTTTTATGAAAAGAAGTTATATTTTCAAGTCAAAGAAAAATGAATTTACAAATAAACCAACAATCCAGCATTTGTGCATATGTACAGAAATAATTGGAAGAAAGTCAGTTTTTCAGAGGCGACGTGTTTGGAGGAGTATTCCCCTTCTTCAATGGCCAATACGGACAACTGGAGAAAACATAATTTACAGTATTACAATCAGGTCGTTACAGAATATGTACTAGATGCAACCTATTGATCGTGAAATTCAGAAACTTTTTTGCTTTATTTTACATTTCAACATACGTCCAATAGAGTAGAGATCTAATCTTTACAAATGTTCATCCCGACCTTGACTCTCACTTTCTAATATGTATAGTTTGTAGGGTCTATTCACATAGTGTGTGTTTTATAGTTATCCTACACTATACAAATGATTATCACAGATTGGCGGGTACCACTCGGAATAAATTCCAGCATTGACGATGCATTACAGATAGATCATAAAGGAATAGTTAAAAGAAGTAATTAAAAAGAGGGTGAATTCATTTAAAAATTCCTAACAGAGCAAAAGAAGTCAAAGAATAAAAAGATGGCAACATACCTTATAGGATAGAGTGAAAGGAACAAACATCCAAGTTGGAGCGTAGTGTTGCCATAAGCGGCAGATGTTGGTTTCGAGATTCAGTTCTGTTGAAGAGAATTCGAATGGCGCAGGAATGATGCCAACCTGGGAAGATAGTGATATATAAGGCATTGATGAGCACTGTTGCCTATATTAGTGGTATAGATAAAGTGCATCAATCACTATACAAAAGATGTCTAGAATAGACTTCAATCTCAAGTGGGAAGTGAATGTAAAACCACATACCCAGCAGATTCTAACGTGCAAGAAGTCTCGGTGTATAGTGTTCGGAAGTTGTATTACAGAGTGTGCACATCAATGTCAATGTGGGCTGTTTCCCTTGAGTCACGGTACGCGTGCTCGACTCAGCAAAAAAATAATCAGGCAAAGATTTATAATAAAAGTAATGGGGTATGGAGCATTGAGCAAAAAAGCTCATCTAGAGAAATAAACGTTGTTTGCATACCTCTTACAAGAGTCGGTCTTGTGCACAATGGCGTGTGCAGAATTGACTGCTACCAGTTACTCGATTTTGGAAGCACTTATCTAGAATGATGTCGCTCCTCCGACATCCTGATTCTATAGTAGAGAGCACAGAGTGTGGGTCAAGGAATAGTAATTTGTTGAAAGTCCCTAGTATATACATAGTCATCAGCTTTGGCACGTACCTTTAATAATAATAATAATAATAATTTCATATTTATATAGCGTTACGAACCCTCAGGTATCTGAGCGCTGCTTATTATTACGCACGGGGTGTGGTGCTCATTTATCGACCTCGGAAGGATGAAAGGCTGAGTTTGGCCCTGCCGGGATTTGAACCTGTGTTAGCAAGCCCTGCACAGGTGTCGAAGCAAGCGCTCGACTCGCTGTGCCACTTGACCGGCATTCTCGAAGCGAGTGCAATGTGAATGACAGGCAACAGCAACTGGCGTCTGGGTCCGTTGTCACAAAAACACCACGTGCCATATTGCTAAAGGTTGTAAGGGCCAACAGCGATATATATAGAAAATGGACTATATACATGGTGATGCAACGTCCTCCATGATTGAAATATAAAGGTAATGGATATAGAAAGTGGACTAATTAACTGTTGATGCAGATGCCTCCATATTAAGGCCGTCAAATACTGCTGTCAATATCCATGCATACCAAAATGGGGGTAGAGCAGAATGCGGGTTACTATTATCATAGTCCATAGATATGGAAATGGAAGTCAAGTGTAAAGAGAAGGGATATTGTAGCAATAGAGTTGGAATAGATCCAAGTCCTTACATTAGGTTCAACTGGAGCAAAGTCCCATGTTAAGATGGCGGAGAAGTACCTAAAAGGTTCTATATCGCCCAATGTATTAATGGATCAATAAAATTAAGATAAGATAAACAAATGTAGACAATTGAAGAAATGATTACCCATATATATAATTGAAGGAAAAAGAGTACAGGCCAACATTGGACATCAAAGTAGCACAGGTTCACATCTTAAAAGTCATAGACACCTGTAGATGTTGACGGAATCACATGTTAAAGAAAATTCAAACAATTCACAAGTTTGAAAGGTTATGTAATCTTAACATTTTTGTATATATAGAAGAATGCAATGTTCAAAAAGTTACATATTATAGCAAGTAGTCCTCAGATTATACAGATGTTCAAGGAATTATGTCATTCTGTCATTTATATACATTTCTATTCAGATGTGGTTAACATAATTTAAAATCTCTCATATAATGTATAGATACAAGAGAGCAGAGCATAGCTTATGTCACTCATTAAGGTCAGCACGAAGTCGCATACAAAGCGTTTATATATATATATATATATATATATATATATATATATATATATATATATATATATATATATATATATATATATATATATATATACATGTATTTACATGGACAAGAAGCAGCATTATACTGCCTTACAAGAAATCGCATTATGCAGCCTTATAGAAAACAATTCAATGAAAAGTCTTCGTTCAGATCTCGTGGATGAATCAAGTCCATCATATCAATCCAATAAGATTCCCTTTGTAGGAAAAGTGATTGATAGTCGCCCCTGCTAGGGGGGCGTTTCATCACCTCTAAGATCTGGAAATTCAATTGTGCAATAGAGTGCTTATGCAGGTTGAAGTGTCTTGCCACCGGTGAGTGTTGATTGTTACAACGTATATTTGATTTGTGCTCAGTCAATCTCAATTTCACAGATCTTTTTGTCTGACCAACATAGACTTTCCCACATGGGCATTTAATCACATAGACTACTCCTGATGACAAGCAAGTCAAGTAGTCTCTCAGTTTAATTTGTTTTCCCGTTCTTGGGTGAGTTACTGTGTTTCCTTTGATAACATTATTGCAATGTGCACATCCCAAGCCAGGGAAAGTTCCAAGTTTCCTGGTTGTTAAGAACTGTTGTTTATCTTTAGGTATCCTCTCCGCCTTTATCAATTTATCTCTAATGTTCTTGCCCCTTTTAAAGCACATAATGGGGGCTGTCGGACATAGACTTTAGAGAGTTGAATCATTATGCAGAATATTCCAATGTTTCTTAATACTCTTGGAAATTTTGAAACTTTGTCTTGAAAATTTAGATATGAAAAGGAGAGGTGTTTCCTTCACTTGTGTTTTTGTTTTTAGAAGGTCAGTTCATGTTACATTCGAGGCTCTATTTTTAGCCTCCTCTAGAATGTTAGAGGGATATCCTCTATCTTGGAATTTGTCAATTAATGCAGTACATTCTTTGTCAAGTTCTTTTGGTTTAGAGGTGATTCTTTTCACTGGCAAAATTTGACTTTAGGGCAAGCTCTGGAGCATTGCCCTTGGATGAAAACTTGAGTAGTGAAGTAAATTGTTTGCATCTGTTGGTTTATGATATACTGATGTTGTGATATTGCCTCAGCAATCATCAAACTCACATCCAGAAAATGTAAGAAAGGGTTGCCAATCTCTATTGTAAATTTGATTCTTGGGTGTAGTAGGTTAAGGTATTCAAAGAATGATTGCAAGTCATCCCTCGTACCGCACCAAATACCAAATATATCATCAATGAATCTTTTCCAAGTAAGGATATATGATGACCATACCGGTTGTTCTAAAACATGTTGACTTTTCAAATTGAAACATAAATGTGTTCGCATAGACAGGAGCCATCGATGAGCCCATCGATGTGCACGAGATCTGGAGATAATACTTCCCTTGGAATCTAAAGTAGCTGTTATATAGAATTAGATTTAATAACTCTAATACAAATTGTGCATTACCTTTCAACCCAGGGTGATTCAAGAGAAGCCATTCGATTGTGTCGATACCCTTGTTATGGGGAATTGAGGTGTACAAACTGAACACATCCAAACTAAATGGTATACCGTCTGAGCTCAATGTTCTGAAATCTTACAGACCATTCAGGAAATCAATGGTGTCTTTTAAGTAGGTTGGTGTGGCTTGAATAAAAGGTTGAACAAGCGTATCAAAGTATACTGCTAAAGGGTCAAAAATACTTTCAGTTCCTGCCACAATATGCCTTAACAGAGGATTTTGTCGATCTTTATGGATTTATGTTCCTTTCACTCTATCCTATTAGGTATGTCGCGATCCTTTTATATCTTTGACTTCTTTTGCTCTGTTAGGAATTTTTAAATGAATTCACCCTCTTTTAACAACTTCTTTTAACTATTCCTTTATGAAATAAAGCCAACGCTGGAATTTTTTCCGAGTGGTACCTGCCAATCTGTGATAAACATTTGTATAGTGTTGGATAACCATAAAACAGACACTATGAGAATAGACCTTACAAACTATACATATTAGAAACTGAGAGTCAAGGTCGGGATGAACATTTGTAAAGATTAGATCTCTACTCTATTTGACCTATGTTGAAATGTAAAATAAAGCAAAAAGATTTCTGAATTTCACGATCAATAGTTTGCATCTAGTACGTATTCTGTAACGACTGGATCGTAATACTGTAAATGATCTTTTCCACAGTAGTCCGTATTGGCCATTGAAGAAGGGGAATACTCCTCGAAATGCGTCGCCTCTGAAAAGCGGACTTTCTTCCTGTTATTTCTGTATATATGCACAAATGCTGGATTGTTGGTTTATTTGTAAATTCATTTTTCTTTGACTTGAAAATATAACTTCTTTTCATAAAAATCCTTTGTTTGTGATTAAATTACTCTATGTACAAAATGTACAGAATATACAACTTATTGATTGAATTTTTGTAAAAAATGCTCAAGTAATTGGCTTTTGTCCAACAACTGATAGTGTGCAGGGGAAGGGAGGATTCCTAGGCTGAATCTTCATCAAATTTCTTCCTTTTTTGGCATCACTCCAATCTTCCTTACTCCTTAGTTGTGTGGTCTCGTCTCAGTTGTCCTCTTCAAGGGCCTTTCTGTCTTTCATCATGGAGACCTAATACATTAAATACCACTCCCATTCAAATAAACATTTTCACAAGGAGTTGCTATGTGGTTTGTTGCTCTGCCCAAAACTAGGATTTAAAGGCACAGAGGCTGGGCTTAAGTGGGAATACTGTAAGTCAAATTGTGGAAACAAAACTATTAGCCAGGTCTTGCCAGGGTATATTCAACTAAGGAGGAGGGGGCTTGAAAGGAGGCAGAGTTGCAGAGGAGTACCCTGTCTTAACCCTCCAAATTACCATGTCTGCAGAAGGAATTCTTCAAGTGCTTGAAGACGTGTATTTTATTGCATAATATAAAGCCCCTTTTTCAAGCTATGTGGCAGGAATGATGACCAATTTAGCGAAATAAACTTTTCCTTTCTAATGAGTGTGTCATAGTTCTGAGTCGCTGTATATGCAGGCCATCTGTTTGTCAGTGTCTGTAACTAAGCCTAAATACTTAACAAGACAGGTGACAGTCACCCACCTAACCAGCTTTGTATCAATATGTGATTTTTTTTAACTGAGATGAGACGTAGGCAGATGGAGTGCAGTTTTGCAACCCAATCTATAGTGTGCCCGCTTTATGCATTAGAGTCCTGGTGCTGCAAAACACGATGCCCTTCAAAAATACATTTGTAGGATGAGACGTTCTCTCTGTACCACATATGTACACTCCGTGTACATATATCCTGAGCCAACGAGACAAGTGGCTCTGCCTGAGAAGTGTGCACAGACATCCTCACTGATCTGAAACCTGGCCTGTCAATGGGGGCGACCTCAGTAACGAGGTGTCAAACATTTTGCTATGTGGCATTATATTGGTTGAATTTCCTTATCATTGCTATGATAAGTGATACGTGCGGCAATGACTTTATCTTTAGGTTTACTTATTTATTAGGCACACATTTCAATGGACACTTTCACTCAAAGCAAAACTTCTATGTGCCCTTTGTGTCTCTTCTCTTGAAAAAGGCCATGTTAATTATGTTATAACGAGAGCGGGCGATATTAGATTTGTGTGCTTTCTTTTAGCATAAACATTTCTTAAATCGTCTACTATTCCATGACTGCAAAGCACATTTTGTGTCACTGTGATTATTGTGCCAAAATACGCAGGCTTGCTGAGCTTTCATAAAGCCTTGAGACTGCTTGACAATTATTTCATTAGAAAACATGAAATTAATAAAAAAAAACAGATATGTTTGCATGTCACACGCATTTGATAGTTCTTTCTAACTTAATAGCCAGCTGAGCAAGCAGGAATATGCAACCATGATCAGAAATACAAATATTACTTACCTTAGATACCCTTATATTTGTTAGGTCATTATAATGTGTTTCCCAACTTGCCCACTGCCAGAGAACATTAGCATGCTGAGTCACTGCAGCTGCCAGCGTAACCTGTTGCACAGAGGCCTGGTAAAAGGTCTGTACCCTCTGATGGTTGAATGTGGTCTGTTAGAAGTATGTGGGCTGTATCAGCAGAAGTCCATAGTGCCCAGCTCTACCAGGAGACAAAGGTCCTCCTTTTACCCTTATTGCCAATCGCTGCAGATTGGCTCATGACAGAATAAGCTTGTTGAAGAACCAAGGTGGGGATGTTTGTGCGGCTTCTCAAATGTCTGTGCCATGCGGTAAACACTGAGATTACTTTTTCCAGGGCATCTCAGTCCAGCAACTGTCAGCTGTTTCTCAATACCTTCAACCAGTAGAGGAGTTGGCATAAATGTCACAATGCCTGGGTCGCATGTTGTAGGTACTCACAGAGCCTGCGTCATGATGGTGCTGGTCGTCAGATGTCTGGGGAGGATGCTTCAGGTAGTCACAGCATCGCTAGGGCAGGTTGCTAGACTGGCTTGGTGCAACCAGCCTGAACATGCTTTCTTACAGTGACATGGCATGTTTTACTGTCAACGCCTACAGGAGTACGTTCTTAGATGGTAATACTAGCATCTGCCTGCATATAGCCTGAATGTACATGTACAGGCACAGCCAACATGAACATGTTTCTTATATTATATATATTTTCCCCATCAGTAATTTAGTCCCAGAATTCCAAGAAAAAAATAGGACTGGATGACGTTTGCACATGGACCTGGGAACCTTTGGAGCACTGTTCTTTAAGGCAGTATTAATATGGACCTTGAAGTACAACATTTCAAATGTGCGCCAAGTGCAGCATGAAAGGTATGTGTCAAGTGCCTAAGTGAGGGGCACCAATCAGACACTTTGCCTTGGGTGGCAAAATTCCTTACACCAACCCTGCTGCTTGGTGGGTAGCCCCATAAATAATACAAAGGATGGTTGTTCCATCTAAACGTTGGTACTGGGTTAGCAATGCTCTGAACAGCCGTTTTACTGGGCATTTACCACCTATTAGAAGACAAGGTTGCATCCATGTAACAGAGCCCAGATAATAATATTAATGTGTAACACACCATATGTGTCCAGGAAAAATATGATTTCCTAATTTTCGTTAACTCATTATTCTCTTCATCCTTCACAGATATCTTTTTTTTTATTGCAGGTAACATAAGTGCACAGTGTAGTGTTGGACTCCAGTTTTCAAACGTACTTAAGGCTGCTTATTGGCACAATTTGTGTGCAGAGTGTGTAGACAGAGACACCACATACAGGATTGCAGCTTGTGTCTGTATATTCACCCATGTACACACTAAAAGATGCATCATCCAAGAGCAGCACAAACATGTCTCTCACCACCAGCAACGTCAAAGATGAATGCACTTCCTCAGCAGCATAGATATGAAACCCTGCATGCAGAACAGAGACTTCCCATGACCCCTCTCCAAGTATAGGTGAGTGGTAACCCTTCAGTAGGAATGCAGTCGGAAGGAAGGAAAATGTGCCTCTAGAGATGCAGTGTGAGTGGGGGGACATTTGAACGGCTTCTTCATACTGAAATTGGTCTTTCCCCACAGTTACTGAAAACAATAGAATAAATGGACACCAATCGACACACCCCAGTAGGGAATGAGACCAGGAGAGATTTCAAGTGAGTAAAAGGTATTGTTTTTATAAAGATAAAATGGGGCATGCAGAGGACTTTGCTACTCCGAGAGTGCTCTGCCCATAATACAAAAACATCACTTTTTATGTCAAAAACACGTTATGTATGATGTGTACTATTCAGGTTGCACAAATACATTTCATTGATTCAATAGAAAAATACAGTATACAATGTTTACTGGTACTGGTGGTGGATTGGCTGAGGTTAAACTTGTTGCTTCATGAGGTGTGTGGGATGGCTGGGCTCATCAGGGAGGGGCAAAGGGTCACGGTGTGTCCACACAGCTATAACTTTATGCACTCTTGACCTAGGCCAAAGTGGGGCAGCGGTGCAGTGGTCCAGGTGCCTTATCTTGGCAGGTACTGTCAGTGTACATTTATCAAATGCTTTGAGGATCAAACCGGTGTGTCGGGATTTGTTAGTATATGAAGAATATACGTTTGCTCAAGATCAATTATATGGAGGCAATCAATGGTGGCCCAGGGGCAGGTGTCTTACTCCTGCTACATCAAAGAAATGAAGGGTTTTAAGGTTCATGCAGACAGTAACTCTTAAGGTGGGCGTTTTTGGGGTGGGGGCAGGTTTGTGGAGACGGATGGTTTCTATGAGCATGGCTCTGGCCCGGTCACACACACGCAGTGATCTCAGAGGAAGAAGAGAGATACAGTGTCAGCTTCAACAATTTGCACCCAAGCTTCAGTGAGAACAGGACAGCCACAGCGCAGACAGTGGGGAGGAGGTGGGGGTTGCTAGGCTGGCCGTGCGCAGCTCTGGACAGGGGAGAGATGCAGGCTTGCCACTGAGGGTTTCATGTGCGGCCTAGTTAACGATGGAGTTGTGGTTAATACAAAATGGTGTCTCTGGGGTTCTGGAGAGGCATTGGATATGTGTCATTCAGTGGCTACCTTGCACTGGTCACCAGGGCTCGGCCGAAGGTACGTTTCCAACCATTGAAGGAGCATAACGTACACTTCACCCGAAATGTAGGGGGGCCCAAGCGATCCTTCCTCCCTTACAATACATTTCACGGTTTCCCACGGCCACATTCCCAGAACACACACAAGTGCAGAAAACATATGTGGGGTTCAATGGGAGGATCAATAAATAAATGCAGTCTTTGGGCACCCTTTATTTTTTCAGGCTCCCTGGTGGTCCATCCCTTTTAATTGCTCTAACACTTTATTTGGCACTTTCCAGGTAACATCTTGGGTATCAGGTAATAATGTCCCAATACATAATGTCCCCATACATAACGTCACCGGGAAAAGCCATTGGCGACATTATATATGGTGACATTATGTATGGTGACGGGTTGCAGGGATATCCCCTGCTCCCATTGTTAACAAAACGGCAGCTTTTTTGTCAGGGGCCATTTTTGCGGGTTCATTATTAAAGAAACCACATTTTGGATATCCTCAATTCAAAAGAAGATCACAGATCTTTCTTTGTTCATTCATGTAATTCGAAACGAATCTGCAATTCCTTCTCAATGGTAATAGCTTAATTTATGGTATTCCACTTACGCAAAGGTTGCATAGTTATGGTTAAGTTGCGAAACCAATAAGAAGACCACTTTTTGGGCGGCTATAACTTTGTTCCCCATTGGACAAATCGTCACCAAACTTTGCAAAAAAAAGTATATGGGCCGCTCTGATTTGTTTTTCCAAGTTTGATGAGGTTTCGTCAAGAGGGGGCAAAGATATGGGGGGTCCGACTTTTTTTTTCTTCCATAGACTGAATGGAGAAAAACTTTGCTCACGCGTACAGCCCAAACTGCTGGATGCATTTTCACCAAATTTGCAGCAGGAGTGGCAGCTTGGTCGCCAAAGCGTGCTTTTGTAAATTTGGTGAAAATGTGTCCAGTAATTTTAAAAAAACAGGTAAAATGTAGGTCCAAAAACATTAGTGATATATGGCTATGCTGCGCAGATCCATTTCTCTGTTCGCCCCGCGGACACATGACATGCCCGCTGATTGGCTGGAGGGAAGCACAATGTGCGTCATAATTTCCAAAACGCCCACCATGTTGTATCCGCAGATATTCGCGGATAACACAGTGGCAAAAGGAGCTCGAAAAAATGCTTTGGGGCATATGGTGGTGGGAAGAGTGTCTGGAAAGGGTGGGGGAGTGATATGATGTATTTGTTTAGGTGGAAGAAGACAGTGTTGTGTCTGTGGTGCTCGCGGACAGCGCTGTAGTTCGCGCATAGAATCTCTGGCAAACAGCTTATGTGGTGACTGCAGGCAGGCTTTATTAGGGTAGGGGAGTGCATTGTAGATGATATGAGGATGTTTGTATAGGCTGTATTGTGTTGTGTTGTTTGTGGATAGCTACTACACTCGGGTGCATGTACACTGGTTGAAGTATTGTAATAGTATGTTTACAAAAGTGTACAGGGCCTTAGGTGTCTGGTTTATTGGATTGAAAAGTCTGCTGATTGGTTGTACAGACAGGATAGAAGTGGACAGGTCCTCAGGTGGTTGGCTTATGTGTATGGGTTGTGGCCAGTGTACAGATTGTTGGGTGCATGGCTGTGTTATGGTGTGGCTATTGCGAGCAGCTACTAGCGTCTTGGGTGCATGGCTGGAGGTGATGCACTCAGGAGTTCAGAAGTGTGTCCACTGGTTGAAGTACTGTAATGGTATGTGTTGAAAAGTGGACAGGGCCTCAGGTGGCTGGCTTATTGGATTGAAGAGTGTGCTGACTGGTTGTCCGTACTGGAATACTGTATGTATGGAAGTGGACAGGGCTTCAGGTGGCAAGGTTATGTGTGTGGGTTGTGGCCAGTGTACAGATTGTTGGGTGCATGACTGTGTTCTGCTGCAATGAGTGTGACCAGCTACTAGAGTCTTGGGTGCATGGCTGGAGGTGATGCACTCAACAGCCTAGGGGTTTGCCCACTGGTTGAAGTACTGGAATACTATGTGTACAGAAGTGGACAGGGCATCAAGTGGATGCCTTATGAGTTTGGGTTTTGGCCACTGGGCAGATTCTTGGGTAGTTCACTCTATTATGATGCATTGGTTGTGGGCATTTAGTACGTTCTTGGGTGCGGAGGCCATGCATCCAAGAGTCTGCCCATTGGCTGGAAGTACTATAATAGTATGTGAACTGAAGTGGATAGGGCTTAAGGTGGCTGTGTTTTGTTTGTTGGTGGTGGTAAGTGGGCAGATGTTTGCATGCAGGGCTGTATTATGTTACAGTGGTTGTGGCCAGGGCCTAAACTCTTCAGTGCATGCCCAGAGGCCGTAGGCCATAGGCCATGCACCGAAGAGTCTAGGCCTTGGCCACAACCACCGCAGCATAATACAGCCATGCACTGAACATTGTGATACTGGTAAATGGATTGCACAAATATGTGTAGATAATGTAATGTGCGGATTACAAAGAAGTATGACACCAATAATGGCATACTTACTGTTTGTATTGTTGAGGGTCTATGCAGTTTTGATATAGTATGTCTAGAAAAGTGCACAGGGCCTTAGGTGGCTGGCATATTGGATTGAAGGGTGTGCTGACTGGTTGTACGTACTGTAATACTGTGTGTACAGAAGTGGCCAGGGCCTCAGGTGGTTGGCTTATGTGTGTTGTTTATGGCAGTGTATAGATTGTTGGGTGCATGGCTGTATTATGCTGTGGTGATTGTGACCAGCTACTAGACTCTTGGGTGTATGGCTCGAGGCCATGTACCCAAGGGTCTGTGCATTGCCTGTAAGTGGTGTAACAGTATGTGTACAAAAGTGGACAGGGTGTGTGTCAGGTGGTGTGTTGGGCTGTCTTGAGATTCTTGAGTGTATGATACTGTATACAGTGGGATGTAATTGTGGCCAGCTACTATAGTTTTGGGTGCATGGCCTGAGGCGATGCACTCAAGAGTCTAATGCTGTGCCCACTGGTTGAAGTACTGTAATCGTGTGTGTAAAAAAGTGGATAGGGTCTCAGGTGACTGGCTTATTTGTGTGGGTTGTGGCCAGTGCACCGATTGTTGGGTGAATGGCTGTGTTATGCTGTGGTGATTGTAACCAGGAACTAGAGTCTTGGGTGTATGGCTGGAGGTGATGCATTGAAGAGTGCCCTCTGGTTGAAGTACTTTAATGATATGTGCAGGAAAGTTGACAGAGCCTCAGCCGGCTGGCTTATTGGTCTCAAGAGTGTGCTGACTTGTTGCACGTACTGGAATGCTGTGTTTACAGAAGTGGACAGGGTCTGAAGTGGATGCCTTCTGTGTCTGGGTCATGGCCATGAGGCACATTTTTCAGTAACTTACTGTATTATGATTTATTGTTTGTGGGCAGTTAGTAGAGTCTTGGGTGCAGAGGTCATGCATCAAAGAGTTTGTTCACTGGCTGGAAGTACTGCAATACTATGTGAACTGAAGTGGATAGTGGCTCAGGTGGTTGTGTTACGCTTGTGGTTTGTGGTAAGTGGGCAGATGTTTTCATGTATGATTGTATTATTCTGTGGTGTTTGTGGCCAGAGTCTAGAGTATTGGGTGACTGGATGGAGGCTGTAGATTGTGTAGGCTATACACTCAAGAGTCTAGACCCTGGGCACAAGCACCACAGTATAATATGTTTGTATTGTTGAGGGTCTATGCAGTTTCTTTGCATGGTATGTGGAAATGTAGGAAATGTAGGAGCAATTGTTCTTTCATTCTCTGTGATAAAAGAAAACATAACATGTTAGGGTTGGTATTTTGTAATGTTGTATTGCATTGTATTGCAGACATTTGTATACTTTGTGGACATTCATAATTAGTACTTCATAAGTCCAATGCTTTAAACAAGTGCACTGTGCAATGTGCTCAGTTCCTGTGTGTTTTTGCATAATCATTGGGTCTGTGGGAAAATAAATCCATGTAGGATTTTTTAAAAAAAACTTGTACATTTATTTGTTGCTATGTTGCACAGTCCATATGAGTGACGTGTGCACTAGATACAGCAATGTTTAAGATGCACTGTTGCAGTAGGAGGAATTGAAAGAGTGTATGATTGTCCTTTTGGAAGTGGTGGTAGTATGGTTGCAGTTAGATACCATTTGGCGTATTTTAACTGTTTATCTGTTTCCGCTTTTTAGCAGTATTTCTTTATGTATTTGGTTGCTGTTGATGTTTTGTAAGTACTTGGTATTGCACAGTAATATTGCAGAATTGTGGGGGGAGTTAGATACCTGTTGGCGTAGTCTAACTGTTGATAGTTTGGAAGTTGTTTAGGGCATGTTTGTAGCACTGTGGTTGCTGAAGGTTGAGTTTGGCAGTTTGACGGCTGCAAGTTATATTCAAGTACAATCGTTGCAGTTGATACCTGTTGGTGTATTCCAACTGTTTATAGTTTCTCAGGGTTTGTTTTCAAGCACGTTCATTCTTGTTGGTACATTTACATTTTTTACTATTGTGAAGTGCCTTTGCAGCACTGTGGGTCTAGTTACTGATATCTGAGTATTTCTTGCATTAGCATGGGCATTGTTAGACAGATGTTGCTATATTCTACTAGTTGGTGGTTTCAGAGGTTACTGAGGACAGTTTGTAAACCCTCATACTCAGTACTATGTTAGGAAACAATATTAGTGTGCATTTTCTACACTTGTTGTTTCTGTGACTATAATCATTGGGTCATTGGGGAAAGAATTGTATAGCAGGGCAACTGATGTCTTTGTTGGTTAGTTGCTGTATGCTAATTAGTTCCAGTTCCACAGAGTAGAAGGTTTATTTATTTTTGCAATTATATATGTACTGGTGGGTGTTGGGCAGTAGGTTATTCTAATTTTGTAGATCAGTGAGTACATTTTGGTTTCAAGAATATTAAGTATGCATTTGCAAGATTTGCTGGTAATCTCTATTTTAGAGTAATGGAAGTATGATTGCATTCAAACCATCCATATTTCTTTTTAACGTATGCAGTATCGTGACTTGCACTGGTTGTGGCACCTGTGTGGTAGATTATGCCCACTGTTGTGAAGGTTTTGTTGCCAAGTGATACTTGTCCATGTGTGAAGCTAGTAAGCTTGCAGTTGTTTTTGGTACCATCTGCATTGTATCTTAAAAGAATGTATATTACGTATCGACTATGTGATTGTCTCTGTAAGGTGAATCGATTATCAGAATTGCAAGTAGTACATAATATGCTATGGTTTGTATTTTGTATGAGCTGCTGAAATGGAATGGATTTACAGTCAGGTAAAGATATATTGACAAAACGCTCATTTGGGACGTGTATTTGCATCAATTGGTTTCAGAGAGTGCATGTATGTTTCCACAAATATGAAACCTGGAAGATTTCATTCATAGGTATGTTTTTGCTTTCCACAACTTGCAGTAAGTACATTAGACATTCTTGTGGATCTTCTTGTGTGTTTATAGAAAATCTCACCATTAGAGCAGAGTAGTCCAATTCCTGCCTTATTCCTGAGACACTGTAAGTGTTCTCAGGATTGTTTCTTGCATTTCTGTGAAGGAGTAACATTTGTAAACACAACTGGTCTGAGCCGTTTAAGTAAATGCTTTCAACAGTCGGTGGCAATTGGAATAGAACATTGATTGCTACATTTGCATAGCAATTTACACCAGTTGTATTGGAAAATTGGAATGGACCAGATAGTTCTGTGTCAGAGTCATTTGATGGACGTCCATGTGGTTTCTTTGAAGAGGTAGTTCTCTTTGCTTGTGCAGTTGGGTATGCATTTGCCTTTTCAGTACATCCTTCTCTGGTTGCGCTAATTGATGGAGTATGAGCTGATTTCAATTTCTTTGGTGGTATGGTTGGGTGATTATGTATTAGTTCTGATTGGACAAGTTCTCTTTTGCAGCGTTTGTATTTTTGAGGAACAGGGTACATTTTGAGATCTGGCGTGTAGAGTGCATGTAGTCTATTGTACTCTACGATGCAAGGAATGTCAGCATTGACTTTACTTGCATCAAAATTAACAAGAAATAGTCCTTCAAGTGTATGTAGGCGTGACAGTCCTACGTAACTCATGCCTTCTTTAAAGACTGTGCTGCCAATATCAATCAATGCTTGATCTAAGGTTAGACCTTGTGATTTATGAATAGTGACTGCGTGTGTAAGAGACAGAGAAAACTGTTCTTTGCGTGCATACATGTCTTTGAAAAGAAAGAATGGGACTTCTGAGCATCCTATCCTTTTAAATTCTGAAAGATTGTCAAAGTGAATATTGACAAACTGAATGCTGTTGTCACGTGGCTATGTCTGAAGCCAACAACTGTACCAAGTGCTCCATTAACTATACCTTGCTGTGTTAGAAATAGAGTTTTCTAAGGTATTTAGTCATGCTGTGGCTTGTTCACACATAGGTACTATCATACCGTGCACGTCCAGTTTGTCTGTGCAGTAAATTTGCAGTAGTGGTTACATTTCTTTTTTCAGCATTGTTTTATTGAATTGTGCAAAGCTTGCTAGAGTTGGCATTAAGGAAATATCGTTGACATTTTTGTATGCTAATTGTTCCATGGCATCAGTAGCGTATGTGTTATGCCCGTAAAGCTCATGGATGCATCTGGTATTCAGGAAAGACAATGCTTCCTTAGATAGTACACCAATCTGAATGCTTTACAAAATGTTGGCATAGGTGAGGTCTGCAGACTGATGCATGTTTCAGTTAGTTCTCTGTATTGGAAATGTTGGTAGAGATTTACATTTCCTATGGTGCCAAGAGTTTTACGGAACAGTTTGTGTCCTATGGTTTTAAAAATAGGTTCACCTTTCACTGGTGTTAATTGAAGGTGATCTCCGAAAACAATAATGTGTTTTCCCCCAAAGAGTTCAACAGAGTCTGTGTCAAGGACCTCTTGCAACCTGAGGTGAATCAAAGCCAACATTAGGTTAGAGACCATGCTCACCTCATCTATTGGGATCCTTTTCGTTTATTTCAAAACTCTGCATAGCTCCATAGCAGGTTCTGTTGAAAGTTTGTAGAAGTCAAATTTGTTTTGGTGTTCTAATGGAAAGAGTAGAAATTGGAGTAAAGTGACACCAACTATGCTGTAGGCAGCTAAACCTGTGGGGGCAGTTATAGCAGCTGAAAGCTTGCTGTTTGTTAATTGTTGCAGGAACTTGCTGATGATTTTTATTAAGAATGTTTTGCCTGAACCTGCTTGACCACTTACATACAGCAGTACAGGTGTAGAGTGTTCGCAGGTACAAGTTTTAGTTTCATGCTGCACGCCATGTTTAATTTCTTTCGTTACTTCTAGTAAAATGTTATGCTGCTCATTGTTTAGTTGTGATTTCAGTAGAGCAAAGTCTTCTGCAGATTGCTCATACTGAAACATGGTGTTTTCTACTTCAGTCATGGCTAATTCTGCCACATTCGCTATGAGTGGCTGTCCAAGTGGTTCTTGGTTTTCTGTCAGCGACGGTTGATTGCTCTCAGGAGTGTCTATATTTAGTTGTGCTTGAAGTTCTTCATCTTGTTGGTGTTCATTGTCCAACATGGTTTTGTACTGTGTAAAGTTTATATCTGTTATAGTACTTTCACTTGCATTGAAAACATCTTCATATGAGGCATGGGTGTCTAATAAATCTTCTTCTTTTCTCCATGGTTTAAAAGGTTGCAGTAGAGCCATATAGTACCGTTATTTGTGTTGAGGAGTTTTTAATTAGAGCTTTATATGATTAATCATGCTTTGTTTTTGGACGTTTAACCATGCTGCCCTCACAACCTTCGACTATGTATTTACCTTGTTTCCCATCTGGTCTAATATTATTTTTGTATGAAAAATGTTGGGCTATGTGGTATAAGCACATGTTTTCCAATTCAGGACTCCTGTTTGGGTAGTATGTGTCCAATAAGTTGATTTTCAAAATGTCCTGGCTGTTGGGATCATTATTGGCTATTGTTTCTATGTCTTGGTACAATTTGAGAACTCTTTTTCTGGATGCAGCAGGACCAAGGCTTAGTCAGACTATGTTTTCAGATTTCCCATACAAGGCGGTAGTGGTTAAATGGTCTGTGGCTTTGTAGCAGCCACATTCTCTATGGGAGAGCATTTTTATGCCAAAGCTGTATAATTTCAGTGACAGTGTTTTGTCAGATGATATGTCATCCCAGAGGTCTTTCAGCTCTGTGTCCTCTGCTTTTGTTAAGTATGCTGTAACATATCGTGCAACTGCAGTAGTATTGTCTGCAATGTACTGCACATCTATGTTTGCATTCCATAGGATGGCAATGATTGCATTGTAATCATTGATGAACTTTGATGTTCGGTTCTTTTTTATGCAGTATTTGTTCTTAGGTGATTTGCCTTTCACACTGTGCCTAACCAAAGACATGACACTGTATACCTGTCCTGTTGCTGAAACTGGTCTAGGGAAACCAAAGCGGCATTTGGTATAGTATTTGCCTTTGTTTGTTTATTCGCGCCCACAATACTTGCCACACTTGTGTCTTTGAACCTTCAAATTGTGTGCATGTAGGTCACTATGTGTACTTTCTGAAGGGTTTTTGCAAGGGACACATTTGAGAATGAACTGAAAAAAAGTTGCATCACTGTCCTGACCAAATTTAAGATAATTTTTAATCCACAAAAGCATGTGGAATGTGTGGTGCTCCTCCGGCTTGATATTTATTTCTCCAAAAGAAGTGTTCCACTTCTCAGAGGGGAGGAAGTGTTTTATAACAAATGAAGTGCAGCCTGGCAATAAAGTGATTATGGAAGTACCTTGATAAATTTACTGGATCAAGAGAGCAGAATTCTCCTGGTGTTGTCATGTCTATACTTGCTTTATTTTCATTTGCTATGCGTAGGAAAGCGTGGACGTCTTCCCATGCATACTCTGCACAACTTGAATTGACAAACCATGAAGGAGAGCCAAGGTTGCGTAGCATACACCGTACATCTACGTGCCATTGGAAACAGTATTGTTTCGTACCATGCATGTTTGCCAAGAGATTTGTAATACTTGACTCCAAAACTTCATCTTTCTCTTGCACCTTTGGAAGTAGCTGCGTAGCAGACATGTTTTGAAAATTGGAACCTGTTTTCAATGTGTGTGCAACTCCATAACATAGAGTTGCTAGTTCATTTTCAAACAGCAGTTGGAATATGTAGTCAACGTTTTGTCGGAATTTGGTGTCTTCAGAATACATGTGTAAAGAGCGGTATTCTGATGCTGTTATTTGTGTGCATTTTTCATCGTAACTTCCACCTTTTCCAGTAGGAAAAAGTAGAGGAAAGGGTTGTGCTTCTACACTTTTTTCCAATATGCTGATTGGAGATCATTTGGCTATGTTTCCAGTTCATCCTCTATGGTGTCTTTGTAGTGCAGTAGGGGAATTGTATAGTCGTCTAAAATATTGGAGGCTGTAGTAGAATCTAGAATTTAAAATTGGCCAGTTGCTGAGGAGTCATTAATTATTTCTGTGGTTTCCCTCAGGTTTTCTTCAATGTTTATTTCTTTGTAGTATTCATTGTTGTCTTTATGATATTGCAGGTCTTCTCTAACTTTGTTTAAGTCCACTATTTGCTGCCATTTATTTTTGTCTTTCGTAGGTACACCATTCACCAGGATAATCAAAGATTGTTCTATTGGCCGTTTCACTCCTAGAGTATCGACATTTTCTTTGAGATCTAAAGGCAAACAAACTACTTTTCACAAATGCCTTTCAATAATCCAGAGGGAGGAACTTTGCTGTTTTTGGTTGAAATTAGTCGTATTATTGCTTGAAATGGGTGTACTGTTTGGATTATAATCGTCTCATACAAATTAAGCTGTTGGAGTGGTTTTGGCAGTGGGAATATTTTCAAGTTATTACTGATAGCTCGTGAAGGCATTTGGTTATTGTCAAGTTTTGCAAGCGATACGTGCATAGTATTGAAGGGTTCGTAATTTCGTAATTGGTTTCCGCTATAAGGTAGAGAGCTAATTGAAACCATTGGGATTCCTCATTGTCTTCTATTTTGTACATTATATCTACAGTTTTCTTGCTCTTTGTATACAAAGTTCTGCAACAACACACACATACTTGGCTTGGTACTAAAGCAGATGTGCTATTTTGTTTTTGTATGTGTGTAATAGAAGGTTGACATCTGCAAAGTTGTTGCTACTCTTTTCTAAAGTTACTGGATTTTGTAACTGCTCTTCAGTTTTAAAATATTTGCTTTGGATGTGGTGTATTTCTTCGAGCATTTCTTTGGCTGTACCCTGTAGGAGAATGTCATTTAAATGCGCCAGCTCTAAAACAGGACTTTTTGCATGGTACAGTTTGTGAACGAGATTTCTTAGAGCAGACGGTGGTGTTGCTAACATTTTGATATGGTGGAAGATGCATTTGCAAGCAAGGCTAGAAATGCGGGCTAATTAATGTCCTTGCAGTCCTGTGTATTTGCGCACTGGACAAGAGTCCATATTTTGTAGTATTTTATTTTTTACTTTGTCTTCGGCTTTTACATAATGATTGATCAATTGCTGCAAAGATTTGAAAGAGTTTTGGCGCACGTTACACATTGATGTGCACGGCCAATTGTAGATGGGGCATATTGGTTCGGTGGAATGAAGAGTTGATGCTAAGTTTGCTGGGGATATTCTTGAAAGCAGTGTTTCTTCTTCCATAATGGTATTGTCTAACTTTTCATACCCTCGTCCACTGCTATGTATGGCAATTTGGTTTGTTTGCTCTTGTTTGTATGCTTCTTCATTGAAATATGTCTCTGTGCTGGTGGTGTGACTTCACTCCTCTGAAGAGACGTTTCCAAAGGTGTCTATGCTGATATTGCATTTGTTGGGAAGTACTGCCTGTAGTTTAGAAATTCATTTTGTTAGTGGTTTCATTCTGTTTAAAATGAATATAAAGAATTTCCTTTTGAGGAGCATTGCACTGTCTACGAGAGCTTCCGGGATCAATTTTCTGTGGTAAGTTTTTAGGGTTGAGCTTGATTTATCCCCTGTTTTCATAAGATTTTGAAGGACTCTGTGGTGGAAAATTTTTGGTAAGATACATTTTTTGGAATGCTTACTTGTGGCTACATTACCATTTGTATGTGCACTGTTAGCACTGGTGGTAGTTGCAATCTTCTTAGTACATTTCATTTTATTTTGACATTTTGAAAGAGGAGTTACAATTTATTTCCTGTTAGGTGCTTCAGTTTTCATTAATGACTGTATTAGCTGTTTTGATTGAACTTTCTGTACAAATTATGATAGCGGCAGATGGCTATTTTGTACGCTTTTAGTTTGATATGCTCTATTTCTGCATTGTTTTCTACAAAGTTGCTTTTGGTAGGCATTCTTTAGTGTCTGTTGGAAGAAAAGGGAATGTGTGGGTTTGGAGGTTGAGCATTGTATATGTGTGCACTGTGCCTGAGTGTCTGAATATGAGGGTAGGAATACATATTGTAACGCTTACCTTATCTCCACAGGAGCATAAAATCGTCTGAATACCCACGTGTTGTACAAATACTCGATGTACAGGATCTTCCCCTGTCATCAAAGAAAGGAAAAAGGGGGGAACGGAATTAATCTAATGCGGGTCACTATACTATGGCTCTCCCCTTCCCAATCTGCTGAGTCCCTTTTTAATATCTAAAAGTCCAGTTCCCCTTCGCACCCGTGTTTTTTTGTGAGGAAGCTCTCAGTCCTGCTTTCATGCAGGGGTGCGTTGATAATGAGGCACTAGAAAACTCTGAATTGGAAAACGATGAAAACCCCAAGGAGGTAGGTGTCTTGATGGGTGGGGGCCTTTGCTGTAGTCAGTTGAGTGTTGAAGTCTCTGAGGGAAAATCTTAACTGGAGAGATAGCTTCTCTTGATGAAAGTCTAAAATCTGTCTCTTTCTTTTGCAGGTTCAATGAGGAGAGAATCACAGCTGAGGAAACGTGCGTCGTCGAAGAAAAACATGAAGTCTTTTCTTGAGGTAAGCATGCGTGCTTAATTGGAAAGGCACGCTGTGATACGTGCCTTTGAGACCAAGCTGAAGATTCCCCCTCTGTAAGAGCAAGCTTTTGGAATGCTCAGAAAAGTCTGTAGGAGCTTCGAGTAAGTAAGTGTGTAGTTTATTTTCACTTGCGACTAATGTTTTAAAATGTTTTTTCTTTAACTGTAATACCTTGTCTTGCAGGTTGAACGGCAGTCGAAGGATCTACGGTGAAGCTGCGGATGAAGAAGAAGGTAGCGGGCCGAACCACGAAACTTGGAAGAATATTCCACCTGCTGGAGGACTACTGTGGAAATTCTTGTCAGGCACGTTGAATCTTTGGTCTGTCGATTTTCTGTTAGCTCGATAAGTTCATAACATGACTTTTCTATTGTCTTTATAGGTCTGTGAGTAGAGCGCCAGAGAGCGTTACACCACTGTCAGTGGAACTAACGCGAAGTGCGGGTTACTGCGTGGGCGGGGCTTATATAGTCCTCCACACCCAACTACTAGTTCCCTATTGCTACCCAGCCTGCAACCCACAGAGTGGCCAGTTTAAGGGACTTGGTTAACCATTAGATCTCTATGGGAGCCCACTGTGAATCTGATACTGAGGATTGCGAGGAATGCCTGGTACGCCATGCTAGTAACATCTAGCCCCCACAGATCTGCACAAAGAACCCTTGCTAGCCTGCATACCTGGTGCCAATCCTTCAACCCTGGATTTGACCATGACACATATAGAGGTGTGTGATTGTGGAATGGGCCGATACTTTAGGTTGGGAAGGCTGTATTGATATCTGTGTTTTACTATACTGGCATTCAGATGACAATAGGAAGCGTGTACCTGTCGAGGTACAATGAGTAAGAGTGAAGCATATGCTGTTGGATTGATAGAATTGTGTAGCCTATAATACAAGAACACTGCACTGTATGAGTAACAGGCAAAACACTACGACAGTATTGCACTTAGGTGTCTTCTGGGTTCTATTTTCCACTTGAGACACCACTGGCTTTTAGGAGAGTGGAGTTCAATGCAATTACAAAAGAAGGAACTTTGTACATATGTGTGTTAATGGCACAGTAATTGCACTTGTAGAAGACATTATTTAAAATTGTAGGAGGATGTGTTGGCAAGAAGAGGTAGTGTATGTGTGAAATTGGACAGCTTTGTATATGAATGGTGACTTGGGAGCATCAGCATTCTAGCTAAGGGGGTCAGTGGTTTATGTATAAGTGTGCCCTTTGAGGTGCACTTTCCCAAGTATGTGTGCTGCTGTAGCACTATTTAGTTTGGAAATGGATTACTGCAAGTTGTAGTAGGGTGAGAAAAAAGCTTGGAAAGATGTACAAAATGGAAAAAAGAATGTGTCTGAGTGTGGCATTCCATTAACTTTTCTGCACATAGATGCTTGCTATATGAATGGAGAAATCATTTCAGTTCTTTTATTTATTTAAACACATTTACAAATGGCACTGTTCTCAATGTACACAGGCATGCCTTTGCTTTTTAGGTAATGGTGCATTCTGTCAACTGTTCAAGGTAAGTGGCAGGCACCCTGTTCAAATGCATGCAATCTATGTACTTGCTATGCGTTGGTAAGATACATGCAGTTTTCCTTTTCTGTGTGGATTCTTGGAATGTTATAGCAGGTGTGTTAGTGGGGGAAGTGGTTGTAAAAATGACAGAAGGAAAGGAGAGAATATCAGTTTGCACATTACAACGGGTGATATTGGTAAATTAAAACTTTTAAAGCACATAGCATTCTAAGTGCCACTTGATGATAGGTGATGGGGAAATGACATTATGCTTTTTGAGTAGGCTATGCAGGGTAGGTGGCAGGTACCCTGTTCACAGGCATTTATAAAAGAGTTGCAAATTCACTGTAAAGAAAATATTCATACCTGTAGTTTGTGTTGACGGGTGGAGATGTGGATGAATCTCGAAGCAGAAATCTTGGATAGTTTTGCAGTACTTTTTGCTTGAGGTGATTTTCAATCACAGGAGACATGTAGTCAGAGTGTTGAACAGTACATCTAAAGTGCTGAATTGTGATCACAGAGTTAGATGTAGTGTTCTTGTATGTGATTGGTGGGTGGTTTTGTGAGTGCTTAAAAGTAGCCAATGAGGGAGTGGTGCACAGAGTGAAGTGGAAAGGGAAGAAGGGCTGCCCCTGTCTTACAAGATCCGTGGACACCGTGGTAGTCCTCGGATCACACATGCTGCATCCGGGGCTTGTCAGCATGCATGGCATGGAAATGGGAGTGTACTATGGGGATCATCCAATTATATGTTAAGGGTGTGCTTTACAGGAGGGGAGGGTTATACTTTTTTCATTGCTGTGTTGGTTGTATGGTGAAGATGGCAGGATATTGTGTATGGGTACTTGGTGATAGGTGGGTTGCTGATCTGGAGCGCTATGCAAAATCCAGAGCTGTTTCTACAGATTTTGGGTTTCCAGGCATGGAAGTTTTGTCGTGGAATGTGCCTGGATGCAATATGGAGGAATTGGTTTCTCTTTGCAGAAACTTGTCTACTTTTGGTAGTCCAGACATCTTGTTGGTGCACTGTGGAGGAGAATTTTTGGGGTACATTAGTGCCCCAAGTTTGATTCCTGTTTTGAAATTCTTCATGGATAGACTGCACAAAATGTTCCTATGTGCAAAGGTGGTATTTTCGGAAGTATTACCAAGAGCAGTATGGGAGCAACCAAATGTGTTTAATAATCCCCAGCAAAATCTTGGAAGACTGCTTGTGAATAAAGACATGGGTAAAGTTATGTGGCATGCAAATATGTTGATTTTCTCCAATGACAACATTGACTGTTGTAATAGGCATTTTCTTTTTAATGCTGATGGAGTTGTGTTGTCCATTTTGGCAATGTTCATTTTTTTCGGAATCGAGGGGTGCTGTTAAGAGGCTGATATGAGGAGGAAGGGAAGATAAAAGAAACAAAAAAACAAAATGAAAGGTTTTTTAAAGCACTTACTTATAAAAAAACAAAACAAAAAAGGCTCTTTTTAGAGCCACCACTAAAGAAGAAATACCTTACCCTCGTTGAAATGTATTCCCCCACTCCTGTGCAATGCACGATATGTGGACTTTTGAGGATGGCAGGCATGGGACTGTGGAAGCTAGGGGTTTGCTCAATAAGGTTTCCTGGGTGTGGTGTGCAAGTAGAGACTGTGGCAGAAGGTCTGTTTGCTGAGAGGAGTGCAGATGGCTATGGTTATGGCTGTGTCTTTCAGGAGGCAGAACGTATGGATTTTGGGGGACTCCTGGATACACTGGTTGCAGGTGCATGCAGAGCACTGTGGAGTGGCTGCACATCTTGGATTCCACCATGTCGATGTGCACTGGTATGAAGTGGCTGAATTTGGTTCCTCTTTGTGCCACTTTGGTGATGAACCATCATCCAGACATTATTATTATTCATTGTGGAGGGAACAGTTTAAGACATGTTACCGGAATCCCTCTGCAGTTTGCGATGAAGGAGGCACTTGGGAAACCCATGGACATGTTTCCAAACTCCTGAGTAATTTTTTCCTGGGGATGCTGTTGGTACTCTTGTTCAGAGCAGAATTGCCTAGCATTTCAGTGCTGGACTGCCCCAGGGTAGGACAAAGATTGATATGTTTGGGATAATTCTTCTCTGTGAAAGATAGTGAGCTAAAGACTCAGGGTAAGTCTCTCGTAACCAGGACTAATGTCTGGCAGAGGGACTCCCAGGACCCCCCTTGTTAATTTTCATATTTAAGTAACTTTGGGTCTCACCCTAAGTTACTAGGGGAATCCAGATGTGGACCCCTTGCTCACTACTCTTAGAGAGGCACAGCTCCTGCCTACTGATGAGGTCCAACCAGACCGGAACATGTGTCTGGGGATGCTGTTGGTACTCTTGTTTTGAGGAGAATTGGCTAGCATTTCGGTGCTGGATTGCCCCAGGGCAGGACAAAGACTGATATGTTTGGGATATTTCTTCTCTGTGAAAGATAGTGAGCTAAAGACTCAGGGTAAGTCTCTCGTAACCAGGACTAATGTCTGGCAGAGGGACTCCCAGGACCCCCCTTGTTAATTTGCATTGCACAGAGACAGATGTGGCTGCGTTCTTCTTCATTTGGTCCGTAAATGGAGAAAGCGAGGGGCAATGTTAACAAGGCTGTTTCCGCCTTTTTGAGCGATGTTGGCATGTAGTCCTTCCACAATGAGAATATTATGTTTCATAGCACGAACATTGCAAAATATCCAAAATGAATTGCAGCCCTTTTTGCAAGTATAACAAACATTTTGTAGCAGGTGTTGGCCACTTCAACCCATCCAAAAACAAACAAACACAACAAAAAGGCTCTTTTCAGAGCCACCACTTTGTCCAAGTAAAGAGTGCAATGCTTTTGATGGTGCCACCACCCCCTTTATTTTAGAGGTCCGCGGACTACAACGCTGTCTGCGGACTTTTCATTGGAAATTTTATTTTTAAACTTTGAAAGGTGGCTCTGAAAAGAGCCTTTCCTTTTTTTTGGTTTGTGTTTTTTTTTATTGTTTTGGGTGTTGTACACAAGGAAGAGTAGGGAAGGGCCACGAACCACATGGATAAGAAAATGCAGGTGAGAAAGGAAGATGTTGGGTGGGCCTCACTTTGGTAGACAGCAGCTTTTCTCATGCTCCCAGACCATAGCCTCAAAAGTACTTTAAAATTGCTCCCCCCGGCAGAGTACTGCATCGCAGTACATGCACAATACAGTGACCCTCGAAAGGTAAGGGTCTACTGCAGTGCGTATGGCCTGCGAGGTTGGTGCAGGTACTTGCTGCCCAACAGGAGTGTCCCTTGTGGTGGCAGGAGCAGATACAGAGCATGCTGCAGAGGAACTCAACCTACTGCCTTGTTCGAAGGGGGTGACCCTCCAAACTGCCCCCTGTGGTGCCATAACTGTACAAGCCTGGTTTGCGCAACTGAGCACGATCTGGCACTCAGCGCATTTCACCTTGTTTGCACAAGCTTTGGGCACATCTCCAAAGGTGGTAAACAGCCTCCACATCCAAGACTCACTCTTGCCTGCGGCAATGGGGACTTCTTCTACCTCATCCTCATCATCTTCTTGATCCCAGTCTACATCATCACACCTGTTCCCTTCCACAAGCCCTTGGAAAGGAGGTGGTGGTGGTGAGGGTGAGGGTGGGGATGCTGCTGAGGTATAGGCAGTAGTAGCCTTGGATGCCATCACCAAAGGTATTAGGAATCAGGAACCAGGAACAGCGGGAACACAGGAATGTGAAGTAGCTAAACTGCAACCTGTAGCAGAAGTCCTGGTGAGCTATTAGCAATAGCAATGCAAATAATGCAGCAAATGCAGCCAATCACAAGCAGTGTTCTGTCTTGGAAATCCAAAGGCAGAATGAGGAGCAGCTCTGGGCCTTTTATCGGGCTGCTGGGGAGCACTTTGCGGACAGTAGCACGTTCCGCAGACACTTCAAACCCCAAGCTGGGCTCAAAAAGTTCCAAAAAGCATCCAGATCATCAGGGCAATGGTCTGGGACCTCTGCAAGGGTGAAGTTTTACAGTAAAACATCTTGGATTGCCCCAAAAAGCATTTTCTTGTTGTCCAGGTGGGTCGAACTCTGTCTGCGAATAAGGGCTGATGTTCAGCGTAGGTGCGATCACATGGTGACATTGCCGACGTTCGCGGATGGGATGTCTGTCCGCAGGACACTTATCGCAACGGGATACATTGTTCGCATGTGCATAGGTGTCCTGAGGACAGGGTTGGGCTCCCAAACAAATTAAAAGTGCAACACACGTGCGGCGGACATTTCCAAACAGGCACAGTGTTCGCAGAAGGAAGCATGCGCATGTGCCCAGGTGCCCGCCGCACATGGGTGGGCTCCCCAAACGAATCAAAGTACATCATCACTTTGCGGACATGCCGGACAGGGGTGATGTTCGCAGGACCCAGGAGATAAGATGCGCATGCGTGCAGTTGTCCGCCAGACATGGGTGTGCTCCCCGAACTAATGAAAGTATGTCACCACTTTTTCCGGACATGCCAGACAGGGACGGTGTTCGCAGGACCCAGGGAGATACGCATGCGCCAAGGTGTCCAGCGGACAGACGTGAGCGCCCCAAACTAATTAAAGGTGTGTCACAACTTTGCAGCCATCCGCACACTCGCAATGTTCTGTAGGACACCTCCATTTTGATTAATTGCGGAAATCGAGGACAATCGCATGGTCCGCAGACTTTTAACAGGTGTTTTAAAAATGAAAACACACACAGCAACAGTATACATATAGAATTTTATTTAGACACATAAATACATACAATTCAGAAAGGGAAGGGGTAGCAGAAATGGAGACATATACAGGGGAATTGGGGTTTTCCACAGGTTGGGCATCAGAGGAGAAAGAGATTGAGGTCTCGTCATAACGTCTTTGGTTCCAGGGAATGTGTGGGGATGGTTGACTGGGACAGGGGAAAGGGGTACAAGTGCAGGTGGAGCACTTATATTTAATATTATCCATTACATGTCTCTCTACAAAATCTTTCAAGTCCACAAAAGAGTTCATTAATTGGTCAAATTGTGCCTTCAGGCTTATTATTTTTTTTTTTTACATAGTTACTTTAGTGCTCTTTGTGGAGGAGCTGCTGCTTCTGGGGCATTCCCTTCATTTCCTCTATGTACTCTTAAAGAAGAAGATATGTGTCTGGTACATGTGAAGCAATGTGTATTAATTGTCTTACTTTTTACACTGTAATGTGTACCAGTAGTATCACTGTCTTCACTCATTTCATCCTGAGGCAAATTATCTTCAAGCCACTCCAAGGTTCTTGCCATTTCTGTGTAAGAAAAGAGAAATTCTTTTTAGGTATTGCACATTGAACAAACTGCACATTTATAGAAACAATGTGGTGTACTTATCAGTTTGTAGTTTAGTACATTGCTATTTATTTCAATGCAATGCTTAATGCACTACGTAGCTCATGATATTTATTCCAATGATCATTGACACTTTTTTGTCTACATTACAATAAGATTCACTTGTAGAGACTTTTCTTGAAAAGTAAATGCACATGTGATGTCATTAGTGATGTCATCAATGCCATTTGTGATGTCATCTTTGATGTCATGGGTGTTAGTCTTAGCAGTGCACAGTGGTGGCACCAATATTGGTTGCTTATTTTACCATAACTGGCAAATTTCTGGGGGTTTTTGGTTTTACTTGTAATAACCATTATATGTATAGGTTATCAGTGCAAAGTAACTATAATATTCCTTTAAAAAGGTTTTTGCACTGAATTTGATAGGTTTTTCCTAGGTCAACTGAACCATAATGTCCCATTAACGTTTTTTCACTGAATTTGATAGGTTTTTAGTAGCACAACTTAACCATAACGCCCCTTTAACAACGTTTTTTCACTGAATTTGATAGGTTTTTAGTAGTGCAACTTAACCATAACGTCCCTTTAACAATTTATTTTCACTGAATTATTCAGAAAGTTGCTAATCCCATAGGAAGAGTGCTTTTTGGGTGGCTTATAACTTCGCTCTCCCTGGACGAATCCTCACCAAACTTTGCAGAAAAGTTATATGGCCCACTCTGAATGATTTTTTTGCAAAGTTTGGTGAGGTTTGGTCCGGGGGGGCAAAGTCATAGGGGGTCCCAAAATGCGTTTTTTTCCCATAGAGTGAATGGGGAAAACACTTTGCGCACGTCCCAAAAGCATGCTTTTGTAAATTTGGTGAAAATCCGTCCAGTAGTTTTATTTAAAACAATCAAAAAGTAGGTCTAAAAAAATTAGTGATACCTATGTCTGCTCCGTGGACACACTTCCCTCTTTGGTCCGGGGACAGGACATCGATTGCTAATCGCTTGCGTAATGTCCGCGGACATGTGAGGCGTTCGCTGATTGGATGGTGAAGTGCGTCAGATTGTTCCGATGCGCCTGCCATCTTGGATCTGTGTTTTGGTGTCCGCGGACATCGCGGCAAAAACATATTAAAAGCACAACATTGCACTTGTTAAACTTATCAAATAATCTTGGGGAGGTGAGGGTGGATGAGGATGGTATGGGATATGGCTGCAAGAAGCAAAAAACTGGTGTTTTTTTGTCACAAAAGTCACACAGTACATTTGGAGGTGTTCCACAATATAATGTGCCCAAAGTACAGGCGAAAGAGATTTTTGGCATTCAAGGGATGGAAATGTATAATCATGGAATTGTGGATTGTTGCTTCTGTAGTCTGCAACCCCAACTTTATCTTGTGGTATTACAGAGTAATACTACATTCCGAATGCCCGTTACTCTATATTGTTTAAATTGGTTGCCGAATATTTATTAATATTAAATATTTATTAATATTATTTATTAATATTAAATAGAAGCAATTTCGGGTTCTTTTACACTCTTAATTGAAATGCTTGATGTTTATAAATTGATGTGCTGGTGGTACAACCAGAGCGCGACAAATAAATGACTAATGTGTCTGTGTTAAAATGTAATTAAAATAATAATGGGGTCAGACTGGCGCCCTCTACAGCCTGGCATCTCAGGCAGCCACCTGCAGTGCCGATGGACATGGATGAGAATAAGAGTTGTCATGGATGCAGTGAGGCAAGTTGTTGCAAAGTGAGAATGTATTTTGATTCCGAGTGAAGGCCACCAGCTTTGAATTTTTGGTTGCGAGCTAAGGAAGCCCACGCATGGGACATACAGTATAAGGTTCAATTGTTTTTTGACCTTGAGAGAAAGGGACCATTCCGTAAGGAATGCAATGAGAGGAGGTTTGTAATAATGAAGATTTGATAAGGTTATGCATTCCAAAAGTGCGTAAGGAACATTTAAATTCAGTTTATGAAGAATCTTTGGTGCAAACGCAGTGAGCGTTACGGTCTGACTTATGCCAAGACAATGGAAATGATGAATGTAATGTAAGTTTGATTTTCGACGATTGTAGACCGGAACGAGCATTCACTTATTATTATCTGAAGATTATTTTTGGGTTATATTTGTCTGTTCTGTGTGGCTTATTGCAATGAAACGCTAGTCCTATTTGTGTGTGTAGTTGTCTTTTATACTTGGTTATGGGGAGTGCAGCATCAAGGTGCATGTAGACCACCACTAGGTTCAGCCAGGTTCAATGCTAATATTTCATTAAAATGTCATGTATGACCATATCGAATTGTGTATCAGTTTCCACATTGTTTTCTCTTTGTTGAGATTGTTTGATGTCTGTGCTAATCATTAGTTTAAACTCTATGGCGAATTAATAAGTCAATAGATAAATTGTAGTAAAGTTTGGGTATTGAGACACATTTTCTTTTAGGTATTCGAAACAGATATATTCTGCCTTTCTGCGATTGTCATAGATTCCAGATGCCAACTGACGGCTTCATCAATCAGCAGCTGAACGTAGCTGTCAACGCCTGGATCACAGTGAGTCTTGTTTGGGACGATCACCCAGGGCCCATATGCCCTTACGCTGTACTAGCGATTTGGAGTAACATAACATCCTTTACGGTGGTCTAGCCCCAAGTTGATGCAGAAGCCCTGGAATTCACTGTTCGACCCAAGCGGTTCTTTCACCGAAAACGAACACCTTGTGTAAGCGAAAAGAACAACGTGTGCCTCACGATAAACATTTTGGATCGTGAGCGAAGAAACAAATTTGCAATTTGATTGAATATGGCAATAGTTGGATGTTCTCAGAGCATTTATTATGAAATAAAAGTACTTCACAAATTGTACAGTGTTATTGTTTTCTTTTAAAGTACGGTTTAATATTGGGAATTGTGATGTGCTTTGTTGTTAGTCGATGTGTGTTGATTTTCGGGTTCTGCGTCACGTCACATAGGTGATTATGGGCACGTTTGGCTACGCTGACGAGGAACGTCACAAGAAAGGTGTACAATATCACTGGGTTTGGTGATGTGAGGTTCAGGGGCGGGGCATATGATTTAGTGCCGTCAGGGCAGTTTACCTTAGGCAGAGGCAGCAATGGATAAGAATAGCAGAAGATGGACGTGCCCTGCTGCCAGATTTTGTGTTTTTAAAAGAGGAAAAGTGAGGTAAGGTGAATTGGAAATGTTTGTGATAGATCAACGTATGCATAAAAATACATGGCCGAAACCCTCGGGACAATAATATTTTCTGAGCATTGCACTTGTGAAACTTATGAAATAATGTCTAAGGATGTGAGGGGTGATGACGATAGGTGGAATATTTCTGACCTGATTTCGAATGAGTTTACAAAATTTGGTGGTATTTTGTGCAGAGGGGGTAGCTTATATGATGATTGTATCTGCATTCATTTGACACTTTTGCAAAAATAAAACATAGGTGGATTTCCAGCAAACTTGCGTAAGGCGCACTAGCAAGGATCTACAAGCATGGTTTTGCAAATGTGGCAGTGTTTTCTTATTTGACAAGTGTCATAATGTAGTTAAAAAAATAGCGGTATAGATTTAGTGACTGAGGGGTAGCCTGTGGCCATGGGCAGTGGCCAGAATGTACGGTTCATGGAATAAGGCCATGATCCAGACAATCTGGCTACTGGCCATGACCAGAAGGGACAAAACATAGGATTAAAGTGGTCATATCTACCTGGTACTGGCTTTTGTCGAAATTAGGAAAGATTTGAAAAGGAAGAAAAATGTGCTCATGGTAATATGGTCATGGGGTGTTCTTTTTGCCTTCTGCAGGCTGCCATGGAAAGAGAAGAGGGGCCCTGTATGGAACCCTCGCCTTCCCTTTACATGGTGGCCATCTTGGAAAAGGATTTTCTTTCCTAAACCGGGACGCGAAAAATCCTCTCTTTTAGTACCACAGTTTCCCGCTTTGGGAACCTAGGCTGCTAATGACCTTCATCCCTCATTTCAGGGGCTGGAATGGGGGGATATTGGCCCAGAGACCTTGTTATCCATCCTTGCTTTGCTTGGGCTGATAACTTGGGCTGCTGGGCCGGTATCCAGCATTCCAGTCCCGGGAACGGAGGATGAACGTCACAATATTGCTATTAGTATAACACAAAATGCAATGGAAACGTTGGAAAATCTTATTGAGTCTATGTACTTTACAGAGAAATATAATGCAGATGGAGCCTATTCGTTTTATTTTTAAGTCTATTTTTTTTATTTTTTACTGTGAAAGCTGGTTTGTAAAGGAACATTTCTTTTTTTGTTTTTGGATGTATTTTTTTTTTTTGGCAGGAGAGCTAAGAACGAAAGGTGGGGAGGGAAATGAGGGAAGAGGCACCAAACACTAAAATGGAGCTGCAGGTGGATAGGGGAAAATGTTGCGCGTATGTTATTTCTAAGGTAGGGGCAGTGTTTGTTATGCTCCTTGATTACAGCGGTGGTGGTGTCTCTTGGGGAGAAGGGATGACCTTAGCTGATGCCATTTTAAGGTAAATAGCAGTTTTGCTAAAAGTATGTACTGTGTAATAAATTGTTAATGGATGAGTATGAATAGGTATTGGAGCTGTGCAAGGGACATTTTGAAGTTCAAAGTTCCTAGATCAGTAGAAAATTCAGTTCCAAACTGTCCACGAAACATAGATCTTATTGTGAAGTGCATACAGGTTCTCGGACATGTCGTCATGCTGCGCGCCAGCATATGGTCATGTGGCACTCTGCGGAAGGTCTGCAATGAAGTCAGATGTTCGTAGACATTGTGGTTAAGTTGCACTACTAAAAACCTATGAAATTCAGTTAAAAAACTTTCTTAATGGGACGCTATGGTTCCAAGTAAAACCGAAAAACCCCTGAAATTCGCCAGTTATGGTAAGCTAAGCAACCATAAGAAAACCATGTGGCCTAGATATGTCAGGAAAGGAAAAAAGGGGGACCAAACATGTGATGTCATCTTTGATGTCCTGGATGTTAGTCTTAGCAGTGCACGGTGGTGGTGCGAGTTATGGTTGCTAAGCTTACCATAACTGGCGAATTTTAGGGGGTTTTCGGTTTAACTTGGAACCATAACATCCCTTTAACAACGTTTTTTTACTGAATATATATATGTATAATCTGTGAAAAAAACTTTGTTAAAGGGACGTTATGGTTAAGTTGCGCTACTAACAACCTATGAAATCAGCGAAAAAAACTTTGTTAAAGGGACGTTATGGTTCGAGCTAAAACTGAAAAACCCTTGAAATTAAACAGTTATGGTATGCTAAGCAACCATAACTCGCACCACCACCATGCACTGCTAAGACTAACACCTAGGACATCAAAGATGACATCACAAATGTCATTGATGACATCACTGATGACATCACATGTCTGGCTCGATCTTCTTTCCTTTACTGACATATCTAGGCCAGTAACAGTCAGGAACTAAAAATTCATATACTCAGAATTCATTTTCAAGTACTATATTTGTAGAGTTATACTTCAAATATGTTCTTACAGTAATTCACTTGGGGTTCACTCACAGCCAATGAAACATATACATAGGGGAAAACGCAGATTTGGAAAACAGCAATGCTTTGTGTGTATAAAGATAATCAGTAAGGTTATCTCACTTTCTTATAGTTCTGCCTTTTTTCAATTATTTTACTTTCCTGGATATGCTCATATTTGTATACATTGTATACACACTACTCTCCTTCGGGTCCAGTCTTATTATATGAAAGTTATACATAGCGAAGTAGTAGCTTGGAAGCAGAGCAATCATTTCTGTGTATAAAGATAATCAGTTAGGGTATGAAGATTGGCTGGTAATGCTGTTGTTTACTACATTTTTCCTGTAAGTGCTCATATTTCTATGTGTTGTTGGTATTTGTGTTTTGTTTCGAATAATGCAATTATGTAGTAAGTGGGTTTTATTAGCTAGTTATTAAATATTGCAGAGTAGACAAAACTGTAATAAAAAGCATGTATCATTTTACTATGCAACATTGCGGGATGTATTGACCCACACTGCTATACTATGGGGCATCACTCTGCTAGTTATGGTGCAAGAAACAGCAACAATGGCGGCAATAATCTTGTGCACGCCAAAAACCTCTAAAACCACGTTCTTCAACACACAAAAAGATGGATGCACAACCTGCCACGCATGGTGCATGTGTTGTGGAATAGAGCACACACTGCAGAACATGTGCCAATGGGATCCATGACAAGCAAACAGAGTGCAGAGGGAAAAGCAGCACTTTGCAAGTGAAACTGCAAAATTCGCCTGTAAATGACATTTACTTTGTTGCAAAAAACTCCAAAATGCCTGTACACAACACTTCTCAGCATTCAAAATCTTGCGTGGCACTAAAATTCAGTTAATCTAATGAAGCATTGTGAATGTACAAGGTCCTAAAATGTGAAGAGCAAAACATTTTCTCTGAAAAACTGGATTGCATGTGGATGACAGCTCCTGTCAAAACCTGTGTGCAGCACACTGGGCTACCTGTGAATGACAGCCCTGTCAGATGGGCTCTCCTGATGAAACTTCAAAGTGATCTAAACTAAAAGTCTGCCAGATTAGCAAACATAAAAGGATTTGTTGTTGAAAAGAATACAGATCTCAGTTGTTTTTGATCCCACAGGTTTAAAGCTAAGAAAGTAACTTATCCATGTCATTTGATGTAACTAGTTTGGTTTCTGCTGGATTTTAAGACATTAAGAATAAATTGGCCTTGCTGGGTCTGCAAGGAGTGGAAAAACAGGTTTCTCCCAAGGGGAGGGAAATCCTCTCAGCAGAAACTCACTAATAGATTATAATGTGGGTAAGGCCAGACTTTTGTCTACAGCCAGAGAATGAACAATGGCAGATCCTCCAGCCCAGGAAATGGACGTGTGAAGGGGTTGTAAACTACTCCTTGAAGGAATTCCCCAAAGGAGGGGACTACTCCTTGAGCTCCAGGGAGAGACAAAGGGCGGACCATTTGCTGCTAAGAATAAATAATGACAATTTTTAGAGACTCATAACTTGTTATCCAAAGTGGTGAAAAATCTAAAAAGTACAGATTTGTTAGTCTAATTTTTGGCTGTATGTTTCAAGAGGCGGTGGAACTGTGTAACATATTCTCGACAGGAATGGCAATATATATGGTTTTATGTGAACTGTATTAATGCTAGAATTGTTAAACTTTACACACACATCCCTATGGTAAACACATACATTTGTGGAAATGTGCAGACAGTTTGGAAAATGTGTTCATGGTGAAATGGACAAAATTCTGAAGAAAGGTGAAACAAGGTCACTCAGCTGCGGGATTTTGATGAACAGATACTTCATAAAATATGGAATCTTTGTGTGCGATTTTTGTAGAGGTTACCAATGTAGGAATAGGTATTTAGGACAAAATTCGATTTTGATACTAGTGGCTAGGGGAGGTTTCAAAGAACTGTAATAGCCAAACCATAAATGTGACATCATCCGTCCTTGATCCAATCACTCAGATGCAAGGCGGAGATCAAGTTCTGATCCAATCCAAGTTCACAGGGGCAAGCTTATTTACATAAACCCATTTTTGTGATTTCATAAATAGAGAAAGCTGACAACGCATAGGGACTCACTCACTCACTCACTCACTCACTCACTCACTCACTCACTCACTCACTCACTCTCCTGATTCCAGCAAAGCACTTTGTTCCAGTATTCGGCATCCAGCCTTTAACATCCTTCCAGATCCAGATGCCAAGAATCTTGCCAAGCAGTAGCTGAACCATTTTCAGAAAGGCCGCAATCCTCAAACTTTTTCTCACAACCCAGTGAAGCGATGTGGTGTGGGAAATCATCCTGAACTAGCATCCTGAAAATATCCGGCTTGCTACCATAAGGCTTGACTGATGAACTCGCTATCCCGCTGATTGAAATACCTGGAAACAAGAAGGGCAGATCCTGTGCAAATCTGGTGACCGGCCTAGCTGATCCAGTCCTGCACCTGATGTGCTGTCCTTCCTTGATAGACCCAATCCATTGACCAGAACCGTGACTGTCCAAAAATCATAAATCCCAGTGGATTGTGAGTATTAATAGGATGCTAGAGAACTATTGTATACCTTGCTTATCTTGTTCTACTCTAGTCTCTGAACTATCCCTACTTTCATAAACTGTAACAGTGTCAAAATCTTTAGTGCTATTTTCATCTGTCTAATTGCTAAAGCGCCATTTTCATAGTCATCTTTATGGTGTAACTCGGATCGATAAATCCCACTTTGAGTCTTTGGACTGGCACCACCGGGGAAGGTGATGGGGATCTGTTACTGAAGTCATGAATCAGTCTCAGAGCTTACTTAGTTCCACCTTGCTTGCCTAGCCAAACGCTCTAGCCTTGAATAAAAGCATAAGCCATATTTTCCTATTCTAAACTGAAGTCCTTGTCCAAATTTTGTGTCTTTATTTTCAAAGAACACCTCTTACTAAAACCTCCATAATTCCCTCAATTTATATGATAGAAGCAAAATTTCAACTCCCACTTGTACCTAACATCCTTAGCTATTTCTAGAACCTGTGCTTAGGGAGGGTTGGGGAGCATGAGATGGGTGAAATACTGTATTTGTTTAGGTGGCAGGTGCCCCTGATGTGTTCGACATGTCCGCGGTCGTAGTGGTTGCAGTGGATATAATCAATGCACTACTAGCTATTTCACTTTAGTATGATGTTGGTTTTGAGTTGCTGTGTGAACAGGAGATGGGCTGAGCTGACAGGTGGTGTGGCCTGACTGTGGGAGTCGCTGGGAGAGGGCGAAGTTCTCCAGAGGAGCAAAATAAATCCATAGAAATGTCACCTGCATTGGTGAATGGTAGCAAACAATTCATATGTTTTTCAAAAATATTTGTAATGCCTCTGAGCTGTGAAGCGCTGTCGGCTCCCATTCTGAGTGAAGGTCAGTGCCATTGAATTTTTGTTTCCTAGCTGAGCACACCCACACATGGTACACAGTATAAGGTTCATTTCTTTTTTGACCTCGAAACAAAGGGAGGATTGCGAACAGAATGCAGGAAGGGAGGGATGTAAGACTTTCAAAAATGATAATGTTCACCATTCAAAAATTGGACAAAGGAACATGTAATTTCATTTTATGAAAATTCGTTCAAGTGCACGGAGTGCTTGTTTTACACCGATAAATGGAAATGCTGAATAATATGTACGTTTTACTTTGGAAAATGGTATACACAAACTAGTCAAATTAGTGTTCAGTGACAATATTGGTGGGGTACATTGTATTGTGTGTTGTGTGTGGTATATTGCAATGACACGCAATTAGAACTTGTGTGTGTAGTTTGTTTTGTTGTGGGAATGTGGGCAGTGCCACATTGAGATGGGTGTAGTGTCGTACTGAGTTCCCCCAGGTTCACAAACACGTAATTGACCGCTAATATTTAATTAAAATTCTGTGTATCTGTTCTTTTTGGTTTTATTTAGCTCTATCATTGCTTCGTTAGCGTTAGCATCCCATTTCGAGCTCACCGTACTCTGTAGAAGTAACGTGTACAGCAAACTGAAGAGTAATTTGCATGTTCTTTTGTTTGAGTTATCATTGTTTGACGTCCGTGTTTATCAATAGTTGTAACAGGGGCCCGAATTGATGGTTAAAATGATAAACTGTAATAAGATTGGTTGCTGAGACACATTTCTGTTATCTTTTTTTTAAACTGCTACATCTTGACTTTCTGCAATTGCCATGGATTCCAGATACCAACTGACGTTTTTTTAACTGTCAGCTACAGATGTACGCCAGTGGTTGGATCACAGTGACGCTTTTTTGGGATGATCGACACAGGCCCATATGCCCATACGCCATACCAGCGATAAGCAGCAACTTCATATCTTTTGTGGTGGCCTAGTGGAAGTACATGCCAAAGTCTTCACAGTGCGTCCGATCCGCTTTTAAACCAAAAGGAATACCGCGTGACTCACGATAAACATTTGTGGATCGAGAAAGAAGAAAACAATTACCTATTTGCTTGCATATGTAAGTCACCGGATGTTCGAGGAGCGTTTATTGTGAAATAAATGTACTTTACAAATTGTACAATTTGGTATTTCCTTTAAAAGTGTGGTTTTATATTCAAAATTGGGACGCGCTGTGCTGTGAGATGATGTGTGTTGATATTCCGGGTTCTGCTTCAAGTAATGTTATCACATAGGTGACGATTGGGTGCTTTTTACTACGCTGTATAGTAATGTTCTGGAGATAGGTGGAGCATATCACTAGGTTTGGTGATGTTAGACTCAAGGGAGGGGGGCTTATGCATTAGTGCCGCCAGGGTAGTCCACCTTGGGAGATGCAGGAACGGATAATTTATCACAAGATGGCTGCAACCTGCTGCCTGATTTTGCATTTATGTAAAAAAGAGTAAAATTACGGTAAGGTGCATAGGAAATGTTTGTATGATCGATCAATGTATGCTTAGAAGTACATGCCCGAATACTTGGGAAAATAATAGAGTCCACTATTATTTTAATAGATCCATTTTTTGCTGCATTCACTGCAGATTATTTTCTAAGGTCTGTTCTGTATTATTTTTAATATCTGTATGGTGTGCTTAAAATGTTCTTTTTGGAAAGTACACATAAAGTAATGGGTAATAATTTGTTTATATAGAGAAGTGTGGTGTCTTCCATTAGGAGGGCCGGTCTTACACCTGAGTGTACCCCAGGCAGGAAGCATCATTGGCGCCACTCACTGCAACAAAAAATGACAACAACATAGGTTGGGTGCAGATGAGCACAGACCCTCTTACCATAGTATTTTGGGAGTGAGATTCAGAGTGGCTATGTTTAGAATTAATAAACTAATTACACCTGCATGATCCTCTCTGCAGAATATTCCCACCATACAATGCATTATTCACCAACATAAATATGTTATCCTTCTCTTGAAAACTGGTTATAAAAAAAGGCATGTTAGTATAACTTCAATTCTACAGTTCACTATACAGATGCGGATCTTGCACCAACTAAATGTAAGGTTAGTGAGATGGAGAGAGGTAAAAGGTATGGGTAAATCATATTGCTTGGCAATACTGTGATACAAGCGTCATCGAAGGTGTTTGATGGGTCCAATGTCCACATACCTCTACAATGCGCAGTCATTTACAAAAGGAATGCCACTGAGTTGTCGGTTGAGGGGGTGCACACTGTGAGCCTACTTAGCAGACTTCTGCTAAGAGGTTGTATACAACTATGTTGGCATTTTCAAAAACGACGACGGAGGATTTCTGTGCTATAAAGGAAGTCGTTTCAATGCATAAATACACACATGCCTCCAATCACTGTATCAGTAACTAGTCTGCCAAACATTGGTTTCAGTCTGATATGCTTCACGCTACATTTAATGGTTGTCTTCCTATCCTGCTGTCCAGTCAGTGCCCATTTGAGCCTTGCTTGCATTTCCAAACTCCCTGCCACTACTTAATGTCCAAGTGCATAGCTGCCATGTGAGCCACTAAGAGCCATTCCTGGCTTTTCTCGTTGCATGATTGGATTTGTAGTTTCTTGTTTCCCGTGCTGAGTATGGGCCTACAAATTCCAGCATGTAAAGTCAAAAGCAAGAACAGGGTTGTGTTATCGGGCATGATATGGGAGCACTTGACAGCTATGCAAGTGTTCATCAAAAACTCATGCTCCCGGCAGGTTTTGCGACTGCTCTTCACACTCTGCTATGCCCAATCGTGTGCTTTGAAATGCTCCTGTAGCAGAGGTGTTACCACGTGTGGGTTTTTAGGTAAACTAAAGCATGTGTGTGCCCTATATTTTTAAGAAGACTGTCCCTTATTTCTGAGAACACCTCATGGTGGCCAAAGTAGTGAGACGTCCAGCAAATGGTTATTTTCTTAAATTGAGGTTCTTAGGGTTTGCAATTCCAGTTATGCATGCATGATAGTACATATTCTAGAAGGCACAGAGATCTAAGTTAAGTGCTACGTGACGAGTGACTAGGCAGGTTCAACTTGACAAGGGCCCAGTCCTGCTCCCCAGACACACGTGTGGTCTGCTGCTACATCAGAGTCTCCCACAGCGTTTTACTCCTATGCCACAGGCATCTCTGGGTGTCTGAAAGTTCAGCATAGGCGTCAGAGTTTTGAAGTGCGTCAAGGCAATGTTTGTCTGAGAGTGTGTGTGTGTCTGTGTATTGTGTGTGTGTGTGTGTGTGTGTGTGTGTGTGTGGGCAATGCCGCACTTTGCATCAGGCCATGTATTTTTGAAATGTCAAAATTAACTTGCAGGATTAAAAGCACTTCTTTTAATCCTGCGTGTTAATTTTGCTTCCCATTTGCACCTCGTTCACACTCCCATTCACACCTGCTGGTGGTGGCGCCCCCTGTAGACTGGCACATCAGGCAGCCACCTGCATGGCCTGATGCAAAGACTGACCCTAATTAGTATCAATGGTTTCACTTATTTCATCACAAGGAACATTTTCTTCCAGCCATTCTAGAGTAGTAGACATTTCTGTGTAAAAATAAATATATATATATTATTTTTACTGTACCTAACACAGAAAGTTTAGAAATATATAAAATCAGTGAAACAAACTTTGTTAAAGGGACGTTATGGTTAAGATGTGCTACTAAAAACCTATGAAAATCAGTAAAAAAACGTTGTTAAAGGGACGTTATGGTTCGAGCTAAAACCGAAACCCCCTGAAATGTGCAAGTTATGGTAAGCTAAGCAACCATAACTCGCGCCACCACCGTGCACTGCTAAAACTAACACCCAGGACATCAAAGATGACATCACAAATGTCATTGATGACATCACTGATGACATCACATGTCTGGCTTCCTCTTTTTTCCTTTACTGACATATCTAGGCCACATGGTTTTCTTCAGTAACAGTCAGGAACTAAAAATTGAAAGGGTACTATATTTGTAGACTTATCCTTCAAGTATGTTCTTACAGTAATTCCCTTAGGGTCCAGTCACATTATATGAAACATATACATAGGGGAAGACACAGGCTTGCAAGACAGCAATCCTTTCTGTGCATGAAGATAATCAGTAGGGTTATCAGCACTTTCTGATAGTTCTGTTGTTTTTTTATTACTGTACTTTCCCTGTATATGCTCATATTTGTATACATTGTACTCATACTACTTTCCTTAGGGTCTAGTCACATCATGTGATACATATACATAGGCAAGTAGCAGCTTTGAAAAGAGCAATCATTTCTGTGCATAAAGATAATCAGTTAGGTTATGAAGGCTTTCTGGTACTACGGCTGCTTTTTTGCTTACTTCACTTTCCCTGTATATGCTCATATTTGTATGTGTTGTTGTGTCTTTGTGTTTTATCTGTAATAATGAAATTATGTAGTAAGTGGGTTTTTTTAGCTACTTATTACATTTTTCACAGTACGCAAAACTCTAATAAGAAAGCATTTATCATTTCACTATTCAACATGGCAAGATTATGAATATTGCATCCCCGTCATGTATGCTGCACACAATGCTTATGTTTATACATGAGTAGGTTGGTATATTGCAAATAACTTCATAATGGAATGCTATTTATATCAATGCATTGCTTATTGTACTACATAGCTCATGATATTTATTCCAATGATCCTTGAGACTTTTTTGTCAACATTATAATTAGAATCCCTTGTACAGACTTTTCATGAAAAGTAAATGCACATGTGATGTCATCAGTGATGCCATCAATGATATTTGTGATGTCATCTTTGATGCCCTGGGTTTTAGTCTTAGCAGTGCACGGTGGTGGCGCGAGTTATGGTTGCTTAGCTTAAATAACTTACGAATTTCAGGGGTTTTTCAGTTTTACTTTGAACCATAACGTCCCTTTAACAAAGTTTTTTTCACTGAATATAGATATAGATAATGTAAATGTTATAAATGTTTACTAAGACTCCCTTAGCTTACATACATATAATATAGAAAATTCTGAATCCCCTGCCTCGCTAGTAATTTTGATATCTGCAGACAGTGCGCATGTCTGTGGACGGGCACGGTCACCATCAACACTATCCAAAAACTCAGGGGTTTCTTACATTATTGTATCATACAATAAAAACACCAAGCATGTTCAAAAATCACCACATAAATACATTACATTTAATAATAAATAACAAGTGGAAACTGTATATGTAAGACACCAACCATCCACTGAAATAGCGTTTCCAATATAATGGATTACACCAAAACAAAATAAATATGCCTCCGATTGAAACTGTGCAGCAAAAACCAAGAGCATATCTAAAAAGCAGTAACACCAAAAGTGTGTAAGAAACTAGTAAGTACAGAATATTTATTTAATATATTTATACATTTTCAGTATTATGTAGACTAAAACTAATATTTTTTTACACAGAAATGTCCAGTACTTTGGAATGGCCGGAAGAAAATTTCCCATGAGATGAAATGAGTGAAGACAGTGATACTAATGGTAGGCACAACATTTTTCTATATAAGCCAATTAATAACCATTACTTTATGTGTAGTTAATATTTCATTTTTAACAGACCATACAGACAATAAATATAATATACCAAGAGAGACATTAGAAGATCCTCTGAAACAAATGGAACTAAAAATGGATATGCTAATGAAAAATTTAAATCTTCTAAAACAGTTTATTGAGGACCACATTAAAGAAAAGATTAAATATCACTGTCCCACATGTACCTGTTCCCCCTCTCCATGTCCCATCCAACTATCCCCAAACCCTCCACAGCAAGAAAAATGTTACAATGAGACTTCCATCCCTTCCTCCTCTCCCATACATCATGTCCAAACCCCTAATACCCCTGTTTTTGTTTCAGTTTGTGCTTCCCCCTCTCTTTCATAATTTTTCTACTATTAAACAATAATAAAATTTTAAGTGTGTTCTAAGTATATGCCTGTGTCTTATTTTTTTTAAAAAGGCACTTAGGGTGTCTATGGACAGTGCGGGTGTCTGGGATGTCCGCAGTTAACCAAAATGGGGGTGTCCTAACGACACTGTAGCTGTTCGTACTGTTCGTAATTAAAATGGCCATGTCCTTAGAACAACCAAGATGTCCGCCTGTCCGAAATTAACCAAAATGGGGGTGTCCTATGGACAATATACCTGTTCGTACTGTTCATAATTAAAATGGCGGTGTCCTTAAAATACACAAGATGTCCGCTTGTCCGCAATTAACCCAAATTGGGTTGTCCTAAGGACAATATACCTGTTCGTACTGTTCGTAATTAAAATGGAGGTGTCTTTAGAACACACAAGATGTCCGCCTGTCCGCAATCACCCAAAATGGAGGTTTTCTAAGAACACCCCCCTGTTCGTAATGTCCGCAACCAGAATGAATATATCCGTAGAACACATATCCCGTCTGCCTGTCCGCAAAGTTTTGATGCACATTTATTTTATTCAGGGACTTTAACACTGTTCGTAGAACACCCGCGCACATGCGCACCACACCCCTGGGTCCTACGAACATCGCGCCTGCCCGTAACTGTTCGGCGCACGTGTGTCACACTTTTAATTAGTTCGGAGACCCAAACACTGTACGTGGAACACCCGCGCCCATGCGCACAACCGTCCCTGCGCATTTGGTGTTCTGTGGACAGCCTTCCCATTCGTGAACGTGTCAGTGACGTCATCATGTGTCCGCACTGATGCTGAGCGTGTGACCTGATTTGCGGAAACTGTCCAGGCCCCCGAACATTTAAAAACTGCTTTTTTGAGAAATCCAAGGTATTTTACAGTAAAAGTTCACCATTGCACATATCCCAGACAATGTCCCTGCTGATCTACATAGTTTTTGGAACTTTTTGAGACCTTTCTTGGTGTTCGATGTGTCCAGCGCGGGAGTCCACGAAGCACGCTCCTCCACCCCTATAAAAGGCCACACCCCAGAGCCGATCCCCATTCTGCTTTTGGATTTCCAAGATTTACAACTGGACAATTGTGCATGTTGCTGTTCTTGGTTCCTGGTTATTAACCTTCCAGATGGCATCCCAAATTGCTTCTGCTGCTACTGCCTCGGCATCAGCACCCCCACCCCCTCAACCACCACCACGTCCCCAAGGGCCTGCAGAGGGGAACAGGCGTGAGGATGCAGAGGAGAGGGATGAAGAGGATGAAGAGGATGAGGTAGTGGAAGTCCCTACTACTAGCACTCATCACAAGTCTTGGATGTGGCGGTTATTTACCACCGTTGATGGAAAGGCAAAAGCTGATGTGAGCAAGGTGATCTACACTCAGTGCTGCCTGGTGCTCAGTTGTGGCAAGCCTGGTTCATATAGCTATGTTACTACATCAATGAAGTGACAACTAAAGTCATTCCACAATGGGGCTATTCGTAAGGTTGTACCTTGCGATAAATGTAGTAGGTTGAGTTCCTCTGCAGCATCCTCAGTTTCCGCTCCTGTCACCACAAAAGACAATCCTGTGGGACAGCACATCCCTCCAGCTGCCTCACAGGCCATCTATGATGCTGCTAACCCTTACCTTTTGAAAGTCACAATATTGTACATGTACTGCAATGCAGTACTCTGCAGGGGGGAGAACCTTCGGAGTGCTTTCCAGACTGCGGTCAAGGAACATCAGAAGGTCTGCGACCTACCTCAATCAGGCCCACCCTACATCTTCCTCTCTTTACCTGTCCTTTCTTATCCCTGTGGTTGGGGTCCCTTCCTTACCCTCCTTTACCCTCCTTTCCTTGTGTGTCGTGTTTTAAAAAAAACATAAATATAAACAACAAAAAACCAAAAATACAAAGGCTCTTTTCAGAGCAACCTTTCACAGTTTAAAAATAGAAGTGCAAAATAAATAGTGCAAGGCTCTGTGCATTTTTTAGAAGTCTGCGGACAGTCCACGGACATCTAAAATTTTGGGGTGCTGCATTATCAGAAGCATTGAATTCTTTTTATAGGGGGAAATTGTGGCACTCAAAAGAGCCTTTTTATGATGTTTTCTTGTGTTTCAAAAACTTCAAATGGTCAACACCTAATGCAAAATGAATTGCTGTAATTCCAAAAAAGGTCGTAATGCATTTTGTATATTTCACAAAAAAATCTCATTGCCGGCATAAGTAAGATGTACTCCATCTTTGCGAAAAATGTGTCTGCTAGAAAACAATGTTTTCATTCTGAAAAGAGGACATACCAACATCATTCAAAAAGGCACAAAAAAGCTTGTTAACATTGCACCTTGCTTTCTCCATTTGTGGACCAAATGAAAAAGAACACAACCACCTTTCTCTCTGTGCAATACGGGAAACAATTATTTGAGAGTTTGGATACAGGTCCATGACTTTTCCAAGTCCTTCTTTCATTGCAAATTGCAAAGAGATTCCAGACACATGTCCTAAACTGTTCCCTCCACAATGAATAATAATAATGTCTGGATGATGCTGTGTCACCAAAGAAGCACAGAGAGGTACCAAATCCAGCCACTTCATTCCATGCACTCCATGCCAGTGAACTTCCACATGAGAGAATCCAAGATGTGCTGCCACTCCACAGCGATCTGCATGCACCTCCAACCAATTTATCAAAGAATCTCCCAAAATCCAGACAATCTGCTTTCTGAAACACACAGCCATAGCTATCTGCTCTTCTCTCAGGAAAAGGACCTTCTGACAAACTGTCCCCTTACAGAACACACCCAGTAAACCTTTTAAACCAATCCCTTGCTCTGCTCAGTCTCATTTGCATGCCTCTCAACCCCAAAATCCCTGTATGTAATACATGTTGTCCGCGAACAACCACGGTGTCCACGGACAGATCTAAAAATCTGAATGTGTGGAATGAAAATTTAAATAGTGTGCCCCATTTCCCCTTTGAGGTTGGCTCTGAAAAGAGCCTTTTTTGGTTTTTTTGCAGATGCTTCAGAAACACCTTTTATTTGGTATTTTTTGTTGTTTTTTTCTTATTTTCCTCCAATAAACTTCACATTAGCTTCTCCAAAGCAACCCTTATGTTCCAAAAAAGTATGGGATTTCCCATAAAAATAAAGAAATGCCATCTTCTTTACAATAAACATTACCAGAATCAATGTTCTCATTATTACAAAAGAACATACCAGCTCTAAGCATGAAAGCAAACATGCCTCAGTTGATTGCACACCTACCAATATTCTGCTGAGGAAAACAAACAAAACTATTGTCCCATACTGCCCTAGGTAACAAGGCAGAAAAAATAACCTTGGCATTTGCGAGAACTTTAATGATTGCCTGAACCAAGTTTTTCAGATCTTGCAACAAAGTAGGGGCATTGACATAGCCCAAATGCACAGCACCACAGTGCAGGACAACTACATCTGGATTATTGAACCTAGCCATATCCTGACAAACTTGCAAAATTGCTTGCAAATGAAAACCAGGCACAGTACTCCACACCACCTCCACTCCTTTTACATCAAAATTCTTTGCCACCATCCTACATTTAACATACTGCTCCAAACTATCAACAAACATATCGCTGAGCACCAAAACCCTGACTTTCTCCACCTCTGCCATCTTGACTACACACAGCCTCTTTCAACACAAACCACAACCTCAACATCTGATTGGCTGATCCCTACAGTCCTTTTTGCATGCTGGATTTGCTGAGAAACCCTGGAAGTGGCATGCCCTGTCCGCAGACAACCGTGGTGACCGCAGGGCGCATAACACTGGGGCAGCCCTTCTACCCTTTCCACTTCACTCTCTGCGCCATTCCCTCATTGGCTACTGTTAAGCAGTCACACAATCATCCACCAATCACATCCAAGAACTCTACATCTAACTCTATCATCACAGATCAGCACTTTAGATGTACGCTTGGTCACTCTCAGTACAATATGGCTGTGACTGCAAAGGACCATCAGCAACAACTACTATAAAACTCCCCAAGACTTCTACTTGCAGATTCATGCACATCCACATGCATGAACACAGACTACAGGTATAAATATTTTCTACACAGTATATGTACAGCTCTTCTAGGAATACAATACATCCCGGGAGCATAGCTCAGCTGCAATGTGCGCACCTTGGAAGCAAGGCGACACAAAGCAACACAGGTCCGATCCCCGGGTCCGTGCTTAGAAACCTCTTGGTGTTTAAGCGTGTTATAAATACGCAACTAAGATAAAATAATTACGCAACTAAAAAACAAACTCCTGTAACAGCGCCTCGATGCCCACGGGCTGTGTGAGCGCTTTAAAAATGTAAAATAAAAAAAATAAAAATATAAACATAGTAACTGCCACTTACCCTGTAAAAACTGTAAAATGAACTTACTGTTATTTCTCCCATCTGCTATAATCAAAGGTCAATTGCAAACCTTTCTGCTCTCCAAATTTGTGTTTACACACACACCTATCTAAAAAAATATTATTTCATATTATAAGATTTGAGAAATAACAGTATAATTATGAAAACAATAAATAACAATGTCTACATTAACAAAGTGCTATAAACACATATATTCACTAATTTCTTTCTTTTACAATTGCAGTGAAGACCCTGCTCCTGAAAAGCAGCAGCGTCTGAAGTACGAACAAGGACTTAGAAGAAACCTACACTTTCCATACAAAAATGTAAGTACAATACTAACATAATGTTCTAACTGTTACCCAAACACACTAGTATTTTAGTATTATAGAACAAACAAGTGCATTAACCCTTTACCATTAGATGTAGTATTAGTGCTTCCTCTTACCATTTTCATACTTTATATTGTCATCTAAAGCCCAGTATAGTAACACAAATACAACAATAGCCTTCCCAACTTGATGTAGCTGGCCATTGCACAATCACACAACTCCACAATCATCCTTACCATCATACTCAGACACTCATGCACAAAGGACGCATACACTGCACAACAGCCGAACCCACACTTTCTTTTTTTTTCCAACAGACCCCAAAGAATGCCTACCAAAAAGTGACTCCATAGAAAGGAACGCAGAAGTCGATCAAATCAAAATAAAAGTGTCCAAAATAAGCATCCAACTGTAGCAGATTGTGTACAAAATTTCAAACAAAACACCTAATAGAGTCATTAAGCGAAACAAAAACAAGCTTCCAGTACAGAAACTTTCCCTCCTCTATCAAAATGTAAAACCAAACAGAAAGTGATTACCAAGACTTCAGCTACCAGTACTGCTAATTCTGCACCTATAAATCTTGATGTAGTGGAAAGTGAGCATACCTAACAAAGTATTTTACAAAAAATGTTCCGTTCCGCAACAGAGTCCTTCAGAACCTTATAAAAACAGGAGAGAAATCATGCATAACCCTTAAAACCTACCATAGAAAATATATCCTAGAAGCTCTCATAGACAGTGCAATCCTTCTCAAAAGTTATTTATTTTAGTTTTACACAGAAATGAAACCACTAACAAAACTAACTACTAAACTACAAAAAAGACTTCTCAATAAACGGAATATCAACCAAAAATAGCTTCTTAAACACAGAACCATATTTTAATGAAGAAGTATATAAACAAAAGCAAACAAACCCAATTGCCATACATAGCAGTGGACGAGGGTATGGAAAACTTACTAACACTGTTATGGAACAAGAAAGTCTGATCACAAAAATATCCCCAGAAAACTCACTATCACACCTCAATTCTACTGTACCAAAATGTCTAGTCTACAAATGGCCGTGCACATCAATTTGTAACATTGCCAAAAAGTCTTTCAAATCTTTATGCAAGTTCCTCAATCAGTATGTAAAAAAGCAAAGACAAATTCAAAATGAAACTTCTACAAAAAGTGGATGCCTGTCCAGTGCGCAAATACACAGGGCTACAAGGATATTCATAACCTGCATTTCAGGACCTATTTGCAAAAGCACCTTCCATCATATCAAAATGATATCAACACATCATTCAACTATAAGAAATCTGGTCCAAAAACTCTACTATGCTAAAAGTCCTGCTTTAGCACTAGCCAATTTAAATAACAATCTTCTACATGGTACAGCCAAACAACTACTCGAAGAAAAAGAGCATACCCAGAGAAAATATTTTGGAATTGAAAGCCACTTACAAAAAGCAATAGATGTACAACAAACTAGCAACTACAGTACAAATAGCAACCTTCTATTAAACACATACAAAAAAAAAAATACTAAAGTTTCTAAGTACCTCCGCTGAAGTACCAAACCATGTGTGTGTGTGTTTTGCCGAAGGACATTTTATAAAAGTAGCACAAAAACTGCAGACATAACGTACAAAATAGAAGACAATGAAGATTCCAAATTGTTCCAATTATCTCTCTACCTTATAGCAGAAAACAAATACGACATTACCTTAATACTTTGAAATTACTGCACTGCAAAAGTTGACAACAACACAACACCTTCACGTGCTATCACAAATAACTTGGAATTATTCCCATTACCAAAACCCCTGCAACAACTAAATTTATATGAGAGCATCATAATTCAAACAGTGCACCCATTTCAAGCAATAATACGCCTCCAACCAAAAACAGAAAAATGACCTCCCTCTGAACTAGTGAAAGGCATTTGTGGCAAAGTAGTTTATTTGCCATTAGAACTCAAAGAAAATGTACGCACTCTAGGAGTGCAACGGCCAATAGATCAATCTTTAATTGTCTTAGTAAATGGCGTACCTACAAAAGACAAAAGAATTTGGCAACAACTTGTGGACTTACATAAAGTTAGACAAGCCTCTGCAATATCTAAAAAACAACAATGAATACTACAAAGAAATGAATATTGAAGAAAACCTGAGAGAAACCATTGAAATAATTAAAGAGTCACCAGAAACTGGTCAATTTGAACATCTAAATCCTGCTACAGAAACCAATATTTTAGACCATTACAATTCATCCTTTACACTCTAAAGAAACTATAGAAGATGCACTTAAAACGTACCAAATGCGACAAGCCAAAGGATCTCCAAAAAGTGTATGGGAAAAAAGTATAGAAGCACGGGCCTCTACTCTTCCCTAATGGAAAAGGAGGAAGGTACGATGATAGACCCACACAGATAACAGCATCAGAATATCGCTCTTTACTAATGTATTCTGACGACACCAGATTCAGACAAAATGTGGAATTCCACCCTCTCTTTGAAAGTTAACTAGCAACTCTATGCTACGGAGTTGCACACACATTAAAATCAGGTACCCATTTTCAAAATATGTCAGCTTCGCAATTATTACAAAAAGCGCAAGAAAAAGATGAGGTTTTACAGTCAAGTATTACAAATATTTTAGCAAACATGCGTGGTGCAAAAGAATACTGGTTCCAATGTCACAGAGCTGTACGCTGTATGATAAGAAACCTTAGCCCACCCACTTGGTTTGTTACATTAAGTTGTGCAGAATATGCATGGGAAGATTTACACAATTTCCTATGCATAGCAAACGAAAACAAAAAAACAGATATAAAAACACCAGGAGAACTCTGCTCTCTAGATCCTGTAAATGTATCAAGATATTTCCATCATCACTTCATTGCTATGCTACACTTTATTTGTAATAAGCCTGTTCCTCCCCCCAGAGAAGTTCAACACTTCTTTTGGAGAAAAATAATACCAAGCCAGAGGAGCATAAAATGCTATTATGGATTAAATATGCTCCTAAATTTGATCAGGACAGTGATGCCACTGTTTTGCAGTTCATCCAAAAATATGTCACTTGTGAAATCCCTTCACAAACAGCACATAGTGACCTTCATGCACAAATTCTACAATTTCAAAGGCACAAATGTGGGAAATATTGTTGTCGCAAATATTCAAAAAAAGGGAAATACTACACCAAATGCCGCTTTGGTTTCCCTAGACCAGTTTCAGCAACAGGTCAAGTAAACAACTTCATGTCTTCAGTCAGACATAGTGTCAAAGGTAAATCACCTAAGAACACATTACATAAAAAGAACAGAACAATCAAAATACATCAATGATTACAATGCAATCATTGCTCTCCTAAGGAATGCAAACATAGATGTGCAGGACATTGCAGACAATTTCACTGCAGTTGCACGATATGTCACAGCCTACGTAACCAAAGCAGAGAAAACAGAGCTTCAGGACCTCTGGGGTGATATATCATCTGACAAAACAATATCACAAAAATTGTACATCTTAGGCATAAAAATGCTCTCTCATAGAAATGTGGCTGCAATGAAGCTGCAGACCGTTTAACGGGTACTGCCTTATATGGAAAATCTGACAATATAATATGGCTAAGTCTTGGTCCTGCGAAATCTAGAAAAAGAGTTCTCAAATCATATTAGGACATAGAAACAATAATCAAAAATGATCCCAACAGCCAATACATTTTGAAAAACAATTTACTAGACACATACTACCCAATCAGGAGTACCACTTTGGAAACCAGGAGTCTCTACCACATAGCCCAAAACTTCACATACAAAAATAATGTGAACCCAGATGAAAAGAAAGGTAGTTACAGAGTTGTAAATTGTGAAGGCAGCTTAGTGAAACTTACCAAGCGCAGCTTAATGAATCATATCAAATTGTCATTAAAAACTCCTCATCATAAAGAACAGTATTACATGTCCCTGCTACAACTTTTTAAACCATGGAGAAAAGAAGAGAAGTTACTGGATACATATGACTCCTATGAAGACGCTTTCAAAGCAAATGAAAGCACTATAATAGACGTAAACTTTACACAGTACCAAACAATGTTGCACAATGAACAGCAACATGAAGAAGAACTCCAGGCCCAACTACAAGTAAACACTCCTGACAGTAGTCAACCTTCTGTAAAAGGAAGCCAAGAACCACTTGGTCAGCCACTAATAGCAAATGAGGCAGAATTGGCAATGATAGAAGTAGAAAACACCATGTGTCAGTATGAACAAGCTACAGAAGACTTCACTGTACTAAAATCACAACTAAACAATGAGCAGCATAGCATTTTCCAAGAAATAACAAAACAAATTGAACATGGTGTGGAACATGAAAATAAAAATGGTACCTGCCAATACTACAAACCTATACTGCTATACTTGAGTGGTGAAGCTGGTTCAGGCAAAACATTCTTAATCAAAATCATCAGCAAGTTCCTTCAACAATTGACAAACAACAAACTGTCAGCTGTTGTAACTGCCTCCACAGGTTTAGCTGCCTACAACATAGGTGGTGTCACTTTACATCAATTACTACTCCTTCCAGTAGAACACCAAAACAAATTAGACTGTTACAAACTTTCCACAAAAGCTGCAATGGAACTACGCAGAGTTTTCAGACAAATGAAAATGCTGCTAATAGATGAGGTGAGCACGGTCTCCAACCTAATGTTGGTTTTGATTCACCTCAGATTACAAGAGGTCCTCAAAACAGACTACAAAGAGCTCTTTGGAGGAAAACACATTATTGTTTTTGGAGATCTTCTTCAATTGACACCAGTGAAAGCTGAACCTATTTTTAAAACCTTAGGGCACAAACTGTGCCATAAAACACTTGGCAGCATAGGAAATGTGAACCTTTGGCAACATTTCCAATACAGAGAATTAGCAGAAAACATGCGCCAACTGAAGACCTCACATACACCAACATTTTAAAAAGTATTAGAGTTGGTGTACTATCTCAAGAAACACAATCAATATTAAAAACCAGGCACATCCATGGACTCTATAGCCATAACTCATGTGCTACTGATGTCATGGAACAATTAGCACACAAAAATGTCAATTGTATGTCCTTGATGCCAACTCTTGCAAGCGGTTCAAAATCCAATAAAACAATGGGCCTCATTACGACCCTGGCGGTAAGCGCCCGTCATTACCGCCATGGCGTAATGAGCGTTTACGCCGTGGGACGATGGCGTAAAGAGCGCCACATCACGACCCATCGCGCACGAGCATTACGCCATGGCGGTAATGCAAATAACGCCATGGCGGAAAAGGCCCCTACCGGCATCGCTAAGCGAGCAAGGTGCCCATCCGCCAGCGTAAGTAGCGGCCACCGTAATTTACGGCCACCGTAATTTACGGCCACCGTAAATAGCGGCGGCCGTAAAAGGCCAAACCGGAAATAGCGTCATCGCGCCGGAACGGGAAGCAGCCCGTCGGCCATCTTTAAAAACACAATCCATCGCCATCCTACCAAACAACACCAGACCCAACCCTGACACCTGTCCCAACAAAACACCCACCCACCCAAGTTCCCGAAAATGCCAAAATGCGTGAAAAAGGCCTGTGACCGCCTGCGCCAGGAGCGATTCAGCCGGGAGGAACTCTGCATGCTAGCGGAGACCCTGCAGGACAACGCAGGTGTTGTTTTCTCCCCTGAAATGACCCGGACAGCAATCGGGAAGAAGAAGGCCATCTGGGCCCTGGTGGCTGAGCGCGTCAGCGCGGTGGGGACCGTACCCCGCACCCCACAGCAGTGCCGGAAACGCTGGGATGACCTGCGCATACGGGTCAGAGCCGTCATCTCGGCAAACCGCAACCTTGCCCAGGGAACCGGTGGAGGGTCACAATCCCCCCTGAAACTCCAACCGTGGGAGGAGATCTGTGCTGCCACCATCGGCATGGAATCCATCGAAGGCGTTGGAGGGATGGAAAGGGGAGCCCCGACATCAGGCGATGAAGGTAGGTGCCTCATACAAGACATGCCATAGTCACAGCAGTCCAATCATGTGTAGCACAAGGTTGCCCTAGAGTGTAAATGCAACACAAATCAATACTGCCCATAGCCACATGCGAGCACCACCCTGCATACACTGCTGGCACCCGCATACCTGCATCCACATACCACACCAAAAGGAGACAACCTGCATGGCACTGCCTGAAATCTGCCTCATCCACTGGCCAAAATAATGTCAACCATTGTCATTCAAAAGTCCGTATACCCATCAATAACGCCCTCCCACCTTTGCTCCACCACAGGCACAGAATCACACCCAGAGGACCAGGAGACCCCTGCGCCGAAGAGGGCGAAGTCCACCAACAACCTCCCTGCACCCTCAACCTCAGCTGCAGTGAGGCAGACCCCACGACAAGCAGGTCCCACTGCAGGCATACCGGAGGTCCCACCGGCAAGCACCCCTGTTGGCAGCAGGCCAGCAGCAGCTGCTCCACCTCCCCCGACATTGCCTGCCACAGAAGGCAGGGGGTCAGCGGCCAGCAGCAACATCGGGGAGACAGCTGCAACAGCTGCATGTTCTGACTCGGACATGGAGCAGGAGGTCAGAAGCCCCACTGACCAACTACATTCCCCCTGTTTCTCAGACGCCAGCCCCCATGAGGGCGACACACAGGGGCACACTGAGGCAGAGGAGTGGCCTTCCACCCCATGCCCTGTCCACACTCCACAGGAGGGGACCAGCCCCTCCATCACTCCACCTGCACTGGCCATGGGCCAGCACGGCCAGCCGTCCCTCGAGGACATCACTCAACGGCAGCATCAACTGTCCGCAATGCTGGATGAGCATGCCGCGGAATGTGTGGGGGCTAGGTTTAGCATTGAACAGGCCACGGAGACACTAAGGGCGGAAGTGGCGCAGAGCACTGCCACCCTGAGGGATGCCATGCAGGCCATGTCCAGGGACATCTGTGCAGAACTTGCGGCCTTGCGTCGTGCGGTCATTGGCCTCACCCACACACGACAGGACGTGCATGCACAGGAGCAGCCAGGGACATCCTCCACTGCCAGTTCTGCGCAGAGCAGCCCCGTGCGCCGTTCCGGACGCAACCTGCGCTCCACAGCCAGGGGTGCCCCGGGTGCCGGGAGAGGGGGCTTGTGACGGCCTGTGGACACTGTCACAGGCATCTGTTGACAGCTACTTGGGGTGTGTTGGGGTGTGCAGGGGGGAGGTGGGAGGGGGTGTGTTGGGGTGTGCAGGGGGGAGGTGGGAGGTGGGAGTGGGTGAGTTGGGGTGTGCAGGGGGGAGGTGGGAGGTGGGAGGGGGTGTGTTGGGGTGTGCAGGGGGGAGGTGGGAGGTGGGAGGGGGTGTGTTGGGGTGTGCAGGGGGGAGGTGGGAGGGGGTGTGTTGGGGTGTGCAGGGGGGAGGTGGGAGGGGGTGTGACATGACAGTTCATGGTTCCAATACACTTTTTTCTTTCAAAAAAAGGAAATGTGTGGACATTTTCATTGCGTATGTGTGCTTTATTGGTGTACAGTCCACAGTGTGCATGCCCCAGAGACACACAATGCCCCAAGTGCAGTCTCCATGCGATGAACACCAGCCGTGTGTGCTAGAAGCAGTGGTTGATGATACTTTGGCGCATGGCACGCCCCTCCTGTGCATCGCCTCCTCCATGTGGTGGCGCCCCATCTGCACCCTCCTCATCCTCATCCTCATCGTCAGGTGGTTGCAGTTCTGCGTCAGGGGGCAGGGGCACATTCCGTCTGACGCACATATTGTGCAGCATGACACATGCCATGACGATCTTTGCCACCTTCTCATGGCCATACAGGAGTGCCCCACCAGACCTGCTGAGGCTTCGGAACCGTGCCTTCAGGAGGCCGAATGTCTGCTCTATGACCACACGAGTATGTGTATGTGCACGGTTGAAGTCCTCCTCGTGCTGGTTCTGCGTGTTCCGGTCTGGCGTGAGGAGCCACCTCTTCAGGGGGTAGGCTGCATCACCTGTATGTAGGCGAGAATGTATGTGTCAGTCATGTTATCTGATCAGGAACATGATGTTCCACCATGGCTGGCATGGAACTGTTACCTTGGCTCACTTCTACATGCACTAATTGATTCACACTATGCAACCAGTATATGCTCATTGCTGCCATGGCCTGTTTTGCATGCCATCACCCTATGTATGCAGAGGGGTTTTGTGCATTGTGAGTGGCCTTCCTCTGTATCCGTTCTCTGTGTTACTCACAGCCAGGTGGAGTATGCATCATCCCCCCCCTCCTTTCTGCCAGGTGGAGTATGCATCATCCCCCCCCCCTTTCTGCCAGGTGGAGTATGCATCATCCCCCCCCCCTTTCTGCCAGGTGGAGTATGCATCATCCCCCCCCCTTTCTGCCAGGTGGAGTATGCATCATCCCCCCCCTTTCTGCCAGGTGGAGTATGCATCATCCCCCCCCCCTTTCTGCCAGGTGGAGTATGCATCATCCCCCCCACCCTTTCTGCCAGGTGGAGTATGCACTGGTACGTCATTCCCATGCCCACTTCCATGACATAGCACTCACCGAGTACCCAGGATCTTGGGCCTGCATGTCGCTCCATGTAGCGTGGTATTGTGGAGTTCCTCAGGACCATGGAATCATGGGTTGATCCGGGGAATCGGGCACAACAATGTGTGATGATCTTGTTGGAGTCACAGACCATTTGCACGTTGATAGAGTGGAACTGTTTCCGGTTGCGGTACGGTACCTCCATGGCACGTGGAACCACCAATTCCACATGGGTGCAGTCGATGGCACCAATGCAACCGGGTATGCTGGCTAGTGCATGGAAACCCACTTTGGTGTTTGCAATCTCCTGGGCAGTCCGTGGTAATGAGATGTGGTCGTCTGTGTGCTTGAGGAGGGCATCGAGCACTTGGATGAGTGTTCGTGAGAATAATGGTTGTGAAATGCCATGCAGGTGCCCCACTGTGTGCTGGTAGGTGCCTGTGGCCAGGAAGTGGAGTACAGCCACTACCTTCAGTAGGGGGGGGATGGCGGTTGGACTTTCTATCATGCTGACGATGTCGTCGTGTGTCATGTCTACGATGGCGGTGATGGTGTCCCGGTCCAAACGGTACAGGGTGTGGATCTGCTCAGCAGTGAGGTTGTTTGGATTGGCTCTGATGCGTGGGATTGGGGGCTGCCTGCGTGGTGGCACTGGCTGTGCTGGTGGGGCTTGCTGGGCCTGCCTTGCCCTCCTTCTCCTCCTGCGTCTCCTCTGTGCTGCCTGTTGTTGTTGTTGTTGTTGCTGTTGTAGTAGCACATGCATTGCTATCAGGTCCTCCAGCCCCAACATTGCTAGTCGTATTGGCATCATTGTGGAGTGTGAGTGGGTGTGGGTAGGGGTGGGGTGTGCTCTTTTTGTACTCCCCTGAGTCTGTATTGCCTTCACCTGTGCTGTTTCTGTGCACCTGTGGCAGCTGCATTCACTTGAATTGGCCCTTTACGGTTGGTTCGCGATGGCGTTATTTGCACCATGGCGGTAAGGTACTTAGCGGCCTCGGTGATGGCGTTAGGTGCATGTCCGCTTGGGTCGGCATTTGCGTGCCTTTCCGCCATGGCGCTAAGTACGGTGTGGGCGGTCGCGTGCGCGCACCCTTAGCGCAGTTAGCGGCAGCGTTAACTACGATGCCGCTATTGGCATCGTAGTTTACGGTCAGGAGTCATGATCGGACCTGGCGGAAAACGATGGCGGTAAGCATTTACCGCCATCGTTTGTCACTTAGCGCCAGGGTCGTAATGAGGCCCAATGTTGTTAAAAGAAATGCAACCAATAATTGAAATTTGCTCCACAGATAAACTGGACGTACATGGTATGATACTACCCACATGTCAACAAGCCACAAAAAGACTAAATACCTTAGAAAACTCTATCTCCAAGCTGGTTTGGAGAAAATATTAAAATTATCTTTAAACTGTAGAGTAATGCTTAAATGTAACCTTGACGTGGAACAAGGACTAGTTAATGGAACACATCGTACAGTTGTTGGCTTTCAAACACACCCACGTGACAAGAACATTCAGTTTGTCAATATTCTCTTTGACAATTTATAAAAAGTTAAAAGGATAGGACGCTCAACAGCCTGCTTCCTTCTTTTCAAAGACATGTATGTATGCAGAGAACAATTTTCACTAACTTTAGCATACGCAGTTACCATTCACAAATCACAAGGTCTTACCCTAGATAAGGCTTAATAGATATTGTAACACAGTCTTTAAAGAAGGCATGAGCTATGTAGCACTACCACACTTACGTACACTTGACGGGCTATTTCTAATCAACTTTGCCACAAGTAAAGTAAATGCAGATATTCCTTGCATTCTAGAATACAATAGGCTGCATTCACTCTACACCCCCATCTAAAAACCTATCCTGTTCCACAAAAATCAAAACGTTGTAAAAGAAAACTACTTCAAAATGAAACGATACATGATGTCACTGCAATTCCTCCAAAGGAAAAAAAAAGAAACTAATACTTCAGCAAGTACCACAACCAAAGAAGAATCTACTGGTCAAAATAACTCAACTACTTCTTCAAAGAAGCAACACACACTCCGAACAAATGACTTCGACACAGAACTGTCAGGTCCATGCAAATGTTCATATATAACTGCTGTAAATTGCTACGCAAATGTAGCAATAAATATTCTATTCCAATTGCCACCAATTATTTGAATATTTACTTACTTAGTCCTTCATAGAAATGCAACCAACAATCCTGACAACACATACAGTGTTCATGAAATAAGACAGGAATTGGACTACTATGCCGGAATTGTCCTATTCACTATAAACTCTCAAGAAGATCCACAAGAATTTCTAATGTACTTACTACAAGTACTGGAAAACAAAAGCATACCTATACATGAAATCTTCCAGATTTCATACATGTGGAAACATACATGCACTCTCTGCAGCCATGCTGCACAGGAACAAGTCCCTAATGAACACTTTGTGTATGTATCCATGTGAATCCATGTGAATCCATTCCATTTCAGCAACTTGTACAAAATGCAAACCATGGCAGATTTTGTAATACCTGCAATTCAGATAATCGCTCCACCTTACAAATACAGACACATAGTAAATACGTAACAGTAATGCTTTTACGTTACAATGCAGATGGTTCCAAAAACAATTGTAAGCTGACTGGATTCACACATGGTCAAGTATCACTTGGGAAGAAAACCTTCACAACAATAGGTATAATCTACCACTAACAATGTGTATAATCTACCACGCAGGAACCACAACCAATACAGGTCACTACACTGCATATATAAAAAAGAATTGTGGGTGGTTCGAATGTAATGAATAGTACCATTACTCTAAAGCAGAGATTACCAGCAAATCTTATAAACGCTTACTTAATATTCTTAAAACCAAAATGTAATAAATAATCTGTGTATGAACATAATACGCCAACATGTATCTAACTGCCCCAAGATTCTGCAACAAGAAAACAGAAAAATAAATACCACTAAAATCAAAGAAGAAATATGCAGTTAGAATACGCCCACAGGTATCTAATAGCCCCAAGATTCTGCAACAAGCAAACAGAAAAATAAATACCACTAAAATCAAAGAAGAAATATGCAGTTAGAATACGCCAACAGGTATCTAATTGCCCCAAAAATCTGCAACAAGCCAATAGATAGAAGATTAGCAAGAAACAAGAAGTAAACAGTAAAACAATGAAAGAAATATATTGTACCACAACATAGAAGGTTTTTTTTTTTAATCCAGCATGGATTTGTTTTCCCACAGACCCAATGATTTAGAAAACAAACACAGAAACTGAGCACATTGTGCAGTACACTGGTTTGAACTATAGTACTTGTAAAGTACTAAATATGAGGGTAAAAAAATACAGAAATGTCTATTATGAAATGCAATAACTCATTATGAACTACCTACTCTAACATGTGACTTTTCTTTTATCACAGAGATCGAAAAAGTATGTCTGGTCCGTTACCCATGTCATGAAAAAACTGCATACAACCACAAAAAACTCAATCAGTAAGTATACAATAAATAGACTCACAGACACCGCAATCCTTGTTACAAACTCTTCAATCTTAAATGCATAGCCTAGCCAAAACTTCACATACAAACTCTATAAATGAAACAGTATACAAACATTTGGGTTGTGGATATTTGATGGGTGTTTGATTCTATGGGTGTGTTATGCTGCGGTGGTTGTGGCCAGGGCTTAGAGTCTTGGGTGCATGACCTACAGTCTACGGCCTTTGGCCATGTACCCAAGACTCTAGGCCCTGGCCACAACCACCGCAGCATAACATACCTATGTACCAAACATTTTGACCGTGGTATGTGGGCTACTTATAGGGAATGGTAATAACAATCAATGCTCTACTCACAACCCAAACCAACATCATACTAAAGTAAAATAGCAGTAGTGCATTTATTATGTCCGCGGATAGCCGCGAAGACTGCGGACATGGTGAACACATCAGGGGTACCTGCCACCTAAACAAATACAGTATTTGACCCATCTCTTACTCCCCAACCCTCCCCAAGCACTCCTGCACACCAACACACTCCCCAAAATTGCATTTTGCCTCTGTTAGGGCAGATCCAAGATGGCGGGTGCATCGAAACAATGTGACGCACCTCATGCCTCACTCCAGCCAATCGGCGGACACGTTAGCCAATCGGTGTCCTGTCCGCGGAGCGAACAGGGAAGTGTGTCCGCAGAGCGGACATAGATATCACACATTTTTTTGCCTTACGTTTTGGTCATTTAAGAAAAAACTACTGGACGGATTTACACCAAATTAACAAAAGCACACTTTCGGGACTAAGCCACCGCTCCTGCCGCAAATGTGATGGAAATCTATCCAGCTGTTTGAGCTGTAGGCGTGTGCAAAGTTTTTTCCCATTATGTCTATGGGAAAAAAGAAATGTTGGGACCCCCCCATAACTTGGGCCCCCCTTTACCAAACCTCACCAAAATTTGCAAAAAAATTCAGAGTGGGCCATTTACTTTTTTTGCAAATTTTGGTGAGGATTCGTCTAGGGAGAGCGAAGTTATAAGCCACCCAAAAAATGCTCTTCCTATGGGATTAGCAACTTAACCATAACTACACAGCCACTACTGTGGGCTGTGTAATATATATATATATATCACTACAAAAAAACTTTTTGTTAAAGGGACGTTATGGTTAAGTTGCCCTATTAAAAACCTATGCCATTCTGTACTCAAACATTGGAAAAAGGCCGTTATGATCACAAGTAAAATCTAAAAACCCCTGAAATTCAGGAGTTATGATAGGCTAGTCACCCATTTTTCCCATCAGCACTCTCCACTGCTACCACTACCACCCCGACCAAAACAGATGCCAACACTCATGTCATTGATGCCATCACTGATGCTATCACTTCTTCAGCCCCTTTCTTTTATGTCAGCTAAGCAACCACAACGCACGCCACCACCGTGCACTGCTAAGACTACCACCCAGGATATCAAAGATGACATGACAAATGTCATTGATGACATCACTGATGACATCACATGTGAAAATAATGCCAATTAAAAATGCCTTTGTGCAAGGGGTTGTGAGTATTATGTTGGTAGCAAGATGAGGGAGGTGTTTATGTAATGGCAAACATGCACTACCTAGGTAACAATGCAAGACTGCATATACACTTGTGCTAGTAGAAACAATACATATGAAGACCCACAATGCATACAAATAAGAGGGACACACAGGGAAACTAAATGAAGGAAGAAAGAAGCAGCAGCTTCAGAAAATGTTAATGACATTAAAGTTTATCTCCCTGTTTGCTAATTAAGTCTTTGTTGGATGCCTCCTATTGCCCCATGCATGTGTACCATGATCAGAGAGCAAACCCTAAGGCATATACTTTAAGAACATATGAGAAGGTGCTGGGTTTCAGAAAGTACCCTAACGGCACGAAAGCATAATAGATGGCCCTAAGCCTAACATTGCCAAAGCAAGTGGTGTCCAATAGCGCTCTGGATAACGTACTTTGGCAGCGTAAAGAAATGATTCCATAAAGGCTTACGTAGCATGATACGCCACCTATGAAAGAACATACTACAACCCGCAATGTAACGTAGCATGGCAGATTATGAAGGGGAACATGAAATGGTTAAAAAACACACTAACGTGAGCAGTAGTAAGGGACTTTTATTTCACTATGCACAGTGTTAAATCATCGCCCTGTTCTCAGTTGCAAAGAATTTGGAAATTTGTGTCTCTGCTGCACAATTGAAATGTTAGTTTTGATGGTCACGTAGATGTTTTCCCACACAGTCACCATGTATTGGTGCCACAGTGTTTAACACATACACAGTATGCAGTGGCAACACAGTAGTCGGTTTCCTCTCACATTCATTGTGAGACGGCATCAATCCCTGTGATGTAGTCCATCAGAAAGTATAGTATGTTACTTAGAATGTTACTGGCAATGGTGGCGTTGTTGTTTAACCACACTGAAATTATGCGTTGTTGACACAGAAGGCGTATTCCTGTCACAGTAATTTACAAGGCGACATGATTGGCTACGAACTATGACACCAGAAAGGATGGTATGTTGCTTCTTACTGCTACAACCGCATACAGACATAGAGGTCCGATGCGGTCACCCCATTCAATGATGGCACACATACAACCGGTGACGAAAAGCTGCACTTGACGATTAAAGAAACCGTCAGTCGGACGCTGAAGTCCATGACATTCGCAGTATGGAAGGAAGTAGCTGAGGATAAAATGACAAAAAAAAAGGCATGAATACAAAGCCTTTGCGGAAATGTAAAGGGTAACATATTACATTTCTATGAACAATTATTTTTATATGGGGAAATGTATTGACTCCTTAAAAAAGGCGACAATTTACAATCTGTATAGTAGTTAAAAAAATATGATTGTCACATAAATGTCGTAGGTAATATTGGAAATTGTACAGACGGCGCTAATGTGCGATATGAATTTTGAACGGCACACAAACTTCCAAAAGGGCGGTAATATGCAATATGAAATTTCAACGGCACACAAACTTTCAAAATCATTACTAGTAATACATTTTTTTTTTCAGACTAAGTAAATAATGACAGGTTGGTGTACAGGCCTCTAAAATAGGCTTACATGATATGCACCGGCTCCATTTCGACCTCCGCAGTCACACAGTAGTTCTTTGCTAGAAGACATCCACGCGAACTGATATTTCATGTGCCTCACAAACCTTTTTGAAGCATAAGTTATCAACGGGAATGTTTAATAAACTGTGACTCCCTACATTCTTTCTGTCCCCGTTCCCTGTATGTCAAGGTCGAAAAACAATTGACCCTTATGACGTTTGGTGCGTGCGCGACCATACTGACCGCCTACTGAAAAAAAGAAATGTGATGAACTGACCTTCACTCCGAACGCAAATAAATTCTCTTTTTCCTACTACATATCAGCAGTCACTCATGAGAACCGATACTCCCGACCACGTTCAGATGCACTCTGTTTACGAAACCATGCAGGTGGCTGCCTCACATTCCAAAATATAGGACACCAGTCTAACCGCAGTAATGTTGGTGTTGGTTTCTTACAAAGATGCAGTAAATAATTGTAGTACATTGTCTACCAAGCTGCAGTGCACGATACGATAGTGGTAACAAGAACAAAGTACTGCTTCACTTTCTACTGTCACTTATAAGTAATGCTTACATTTCGACACAAGGTTCCATAAGGGTTTGTTTGCGGTGATTTTGGCATACAACTCAAAAACTAAGTGACCATGGCGGCTTTATCAAAAGAATGCTACCCACTTGACGGTGCGGCAGACCCAATCGGTGAAAGCGCAATATCTTGACGTACAGCATGCCATGGATTAGCCAATAGAAATATTCTCCACTGAGCGAACATGGAAGTGGGACCGCGGAGCAGACATAGATATCACTAATTCTTAGAGAGGTGTTTTTTGATCATTTTAAAGGAAACTACAATAAGATTTTGCACAAAATTTACAAAAGCACGCTTTGGGGAACAAGCCCCTTCCCCTTCCGCAAAATTGATGACAATTTGTCCAGTGGTTTGGCCTGTAGCCGTGCGCAATGTTTTTGCCCCATTCAGTCTATGGGAAAAAAGATGTTTTGGGACCCCCCTATAACTTTGCCCCCCCCTTGACGAATCCTTACCAAACTTTGGAGAAAAAAATCAGAGTGGCCCATATACTTTTTTTGCAAACTTTGGTAAGGATTCGTCCAGGGGGAGCCGAGTTATAAGCCGCCCAAAAAGTGCTCTTCCTATGAAAACAGCAACTTAACCATAACTACATGGCCACTAATGTGGCCATGTAATATATCTCACTGTTTCAGCTGTATGCAATTTAGAGGCTCTATGCTGCAGCAATGACATGTTTAAGACCCCAACAAACTCCAAAATTGTTTGCAAGCATTACATACAACATGCCACTCAGCATTGATTAAAATAGAGGATTCTTAATAATGGAATTAAATACTTCTGCTTCGGAACTTAATGCCACTGTAAAAAACTTTTGCTCAAGTTGGTTTCAATATAAAAATTGGTACAAGAGCATGACGTTGAGGATGACAGTTTCCAACTAGCACGATTTGCAGCTCAGGGTAATTGATGCAATAGCAAACACGCAAAATCCGTTTTCTAGCCTGTGATTTATAAACACATGAGAGGCAAAATATTCCAATAAGGATCTTAAGCATATATGTTCAGTTGTTTAAATACTCCATAGTAAGGCTTTCCCCCATTTTCCTGCAGCCTGGGGGGCTACACAGCACGACTTTTCCTGCTACACTTTTTGTACTGGTTATGCCACACTGCCCCCAAAATTAGACAAGGGAAATGTATTACCACTACATGAGCCTGTTCCATGAGCAGAACCAATTAGCCCTATGTTTAACAATGTTGGGACATATTAGAAAACCTTTGCACCATGGCAAGTGCAGCTGAGCATGTAACAAGCCTAAAAAACATACATTTTCAATGCATTGTTGCTCCATGGCAACCTTTGCCCTAGTGCTACTTTGCCCAAGTGCAAAGAATTGTTGAAAATGTATCTATTTTGCTCAATGGCAATTTTTGCCCTGGTGCTTATAACATGACAAACTGCCTGTGTCTCTCTGAACAGTTTTTCTGTGTTGGAATGTTTTTAGTGCTAATACCGTGCAAACTTGCACTTGCACCGGTGCAACGTTTCTATAATGTGGCCTCAAGTGTGCTTCTCATGAAACCCTACACCCAGATAATTGAATTAGCTAACTAAACCCCCAGTATTGTATTATTCTTAGTAAAGGTGATGCTCTACAAATGAGGCTTCTATGTGAGATCATAGCAAGTGATTTAGATTAATTAATTGTCAAGAAGCACAATCCCTTGACCTCGGCATAGATCTCTATTGATCTTTGAAGCACTGTACGAGTCCTCACCATTATAACAGCATCAGGAGAAATGTTAGCATTGGATAGTTGGAAAGTAGGAGATGACAACTGTGTACCTGAAAGATGCTCCTCCAATATATTCTGATAAATATTTAACAAGGGGACTCATCACACACCCCTGACTAACGCTTTGATCAATCAAGTACGTACATTGTCCCCAAGGGTCACACATTCTGTTGTCATGTATGTACATGCATTATGATACTTATGAACACTGTCAATCCATTCCTAATACTATAAGGACCGTCCATAGGTTCTGCCTGTTGACCTTGTTGAAGCACTGTCAGATCCTGCCCCGTAATGCAAAGGTTAACCTACAACGTCAGCACATTTGATTTTATTTATTTACTGTGCATTTGTAAGGCGCTTATACATCAGGAAATTGTGTTTCAAAGTACCCACAGGGCACAGGGGCGGTGACATGGGAAAAAAGGCAAATAAAATAACACTGATGAACAAAGACAGAGGCAGTCCTACTAGGCCGTGTGAGCATTCAGATTGTGCAAGTGCAGAGCAAGAGAGAGGGACAGGGAAGGGAGGAGGTTAGTGCTGGAGGTTCCACAGAGAGGGAAGTGCCAGTGAGTCAGTAGCAAGCAACAGGTAAGTGCCTGGCAGAGATCACTTGGTGAGTGGTCACCTGCCAATAAGTAAGTGCACGCCTGTGGGGCAATACAGGCCAGTGGGTGCCAAAGGCAAGTGATGGAGGAGGGCGAAGACTGAGGTGATTGGACGGAAATCCAGGACCCAGAAGGACACACAAGGGCTCAAGCCGCCAATCTTAGCGACTGTGGGGACATTGATTAGGTATGACATATTCTGAGTTCTTGTGAAGGGACAAACACATTGTTCTGCCAAACTGCGAACCACAGCAGAATGGGAGCTAATTTCAACTGCAAAGTTGTAGTTCTTATTTGGCCACAATTTCCAGGGCAGTTACAGGGGGAAGCCCAATGGAAATCTTACATATTTGTGCTCAGTTATTTCAATATTCGCTTCTTCCTCCGACAGCATGACGGGCTAGCCCTCATGACTTTATACAATTTTAAGTGTTGGCTGAAGCGCACTGCATCCATCATTAACAGAGAAGGATAATATACCGCAGTTTTCCTGCGACATTTGCAGAACATATCCTTCACATGGGCTGCCCAAGTGTGTTCCCCCTGGAACCTTGTGCCCAGCTAGTGCATGATTGATCTCTCAACATTGTACTGTTCTTAATTAAAAAACATTGGTTACACGTGGGGCTTATATCATAGATCATAACAAAATGTTGTGGGTGTACTAATTGCCTTGAAGCATAACCCCATGAACACAGCATAGCAGTCTATTTTGTTTTAAGGGAAACAGGTGTGCACCCCACTAGAACAGCATTATCACTATATGGAAACCACGCCATTGGATGTTTAAAAAGGAAGGTATGCCAACTGTTTAATTTAAAATATGCTCATCCAAACCATTCAGATAAATATTGAAAACATGGGAACCATTACACACCGGGGACAATCACCTTGATCAATCAAAACGTGTCAGTGCCATTTCCGGTGTTTCCTATGGGCCGGATGCAGTTGACCCTTCAGCCCCTCCTGATTCTGGGAGGATCGACCATTATCTATATCTGTTGGGCCTGTCAAAGCACTGGGCCCTCCTTTCTTTAGTTATTATTTCCTGTCCTTCGGTACAGCTTTGCAATCTATGTAATGGAATCATCACCCTGCAATGTTAGCACATTACCAATGTTCTGAAGGCTTACACTGGCATGTTCTCAGTTTCCAACCTCCTCCTATTATGAGTCCATGGTTTCTCCCATCATCCCTTCAACATACTCACAAGAATGGAGTCAAATTGATGCACCTCCTGGTCCTTGGACTTGGCGATGATAGCGTGTGTCATTGAAAGCAAAATTCTTCTCTATGCATTGGTTTAATATGTCAAGTACCACAGTGCAGTGTCGTGGGTCTCACGAGAAGCAGGAAGCAGGAACCATGCATGACCAGATGAGTACAAAAGGAATGTACTCTATTGGTTACAGGTTACAGGTATAGGTTGGAAACAGGAGAGCAGGGTATGTGCACCCACCCGGTGTAAGCTCCCATCCAACCGTCATTCCCAGAATGTAGGGATCCCTGAGTTCTGTGTCCCATTCCACTTTCCACAAGCATAGCTCATGCAGTCAGGAAACTACACTTCTCCTTTCCATACAAAATAAAAAAAAGAAAGCCTAGCACTCATTGAAATCAAACCAAACACAACTGCAATGCACAAACAGGTGTGTGCATTGCACACATTGGGGTCAACAACTCCACACCACAAACAATGCACGTAGGGTAGTACATAACTTCAACACATCAGAAACATGTACTAGTGTGGACATTTCATAACATTCCTCAAAGGTGATGGCGATCAGGGACCACCTTTCGGAAAATGTCAGATTATACTAGCAATGGCTTCAGGTTTTCCAAAAAATTTAACATGTTTCATTAGTTCTCGCACATGCGTGTCATTCACAGTAACTCCATTTAGCTATGCAAAATCACAGCAAAACGACCGCACTACTCACCTTCTTATTAAAGCAATAATAAAAGTCACGACCTGCTTTGACAGGTCTCTGATAATGTAGAACCAGCGCATACTTTGGCTTGACATTCCTTGTGTCCAATCCTTGCATCCTGCTTGCAATGTCTGCACTGATCCGTATTGAAACCTAAAACACAAGTGCCAGCAAACTGGAAGCCTCGTGAATCAAACTATAACACGACACAACACTCCGTGCATATATGCTGTACAATCTGCACGCTATGCTAATACATAATCACGGATGTTCTGTACTGAAGCGTTTCCACTAAAAATGTACATTCAAAGAACATTGAAACATTTATAAACATCCCCTCCTATTTGAAACATCCATCAAAGACAAACGGTAACTTTCAATAGGGCAATGAACCCATGTTTGTGTGTGTCATGCAATGAACTGCTCCCTTGTAGTCGTACTTGTTTAGTGTGCGCTTTGTTTTGTGAGTCGCTTTTTTTCCATTCTTTTATTTGTTTGCAACGCTGACGTTGTGTTGTGTTGGTGTCTTATGTTCCTCAGGTTGTAGCTGTAGGCAGTTGTCTTATGTTGTTTTGGAGAAGTATGTTATGTCCACAGGTTTTACTGGATTTTAAGGTGGTTGAGTGGCTGCTCTGTCTGTACTAACGAAGTTTGTGCTCGGGTGTGGCAGGCCTGAGATCTGGGTGTGGCAGACCTGGGTAAAAGGTGAATACGCTTAGGAGGTTCCGAGTGTGGAGATGTTGGCCCTGCTAAAAAACAGTTTTGTATTTGAGGTGTGGCAGGCCTGGAGAAAAGGAGTCGTGTTTGTGTTGTGTTGGATGCAATTGTTAGTAATGATTGTCCTTTAAGGGGACAAGCTGGTGCTCAGGCATGGAATGCCCGAGGTTCTGATGTGGCAGACCAGGGCAAGAGGTGAAATCATTCATTTTGGAATGCAAGGAATCCTATAGTTTTGGATGTAGCCTGATCGCTTGTGTTCGGGTGTGGCAGGCCCGAGGTTCTGGTGTGGCAGACTGGGGCAAGAGGTGAGATCGTTTTATTGTGGAATGGAAGGCATGCTATACATGTTCCGTTTTGAGGAAGGGTGAAGTGTAGTATCCTGCTTGCCTGAGCTATCATAGATATCACTAATTCTTAGAGAGGTGTTTTTTGATCATTTTAAAGGAAACTACAATAAGATTTTGCACAAAATTTACAAAAGCACGCTTTGGGGAACAAGCCCCTTCCCCTTCCGCAAAATTGATGACAATTTGTCCAGTGGTTTGGCCTGTAGCCGTGCGCAATGTTTTTGCCCCATTCAGTCTATGGGAAAAAAGATGTTTTGGGACCCCCCATAACTTTGCCCCCCCCTTGACGAATCCTTACCAAACTTTGGAGAAAAAAATCAGAGTGGCCCATATACTTTTTTTGCAAACTTTGGTAAGGATTCGTCCAGGGGGAGCCGAGTTATAAGCCGCCCAAAAAGTGCTCTTCCTATGAAAACAGCAACTTAACCATAACTACGTGGCCACTAATGTGGCCATGTAATATATCTCACTGTTTCAGCTGTATGCAATTTAGAGGCTCTATGCTGCAGCAATGACATGTTTAAGACCCCAACAAACTCCAAAATTGTTTGCAAGCATTACATACAACATGCCACTCAGCATTGATTAAAATAGAGGATTCTTAATAATGGAATTAAATACTTCTGCTTCGGAACTTAATGCCACTGTAAAAAACTTTTGCTCAAGTTGGTTTCAATATAAAAATTGGTACACGAGCATGACGTTGAGGATGACAGTTTCCAACTAGCACGATTTGCAGCTCAGGGTAATTGATGCAATAGCAAACACGCAAAATCCGTTTTCTAGCCTGTGATTTATAAACACATGAGAGGCAAAATATTCCAATAAGGATCTTAAGCATATATGTTCAGTTGTTTAAATACTCCATAGTAAGGCTTTCCCCCATTTTCCTGCAGCCTGGGGGGCTACACAGCACGACTTTTCCTGCTACACTTTTTGTACTGGTTATGCCACACTGCCCCCAAAATTAGACAAGGGAAATGTATTACCACTACATGAGCCTGTTCCATGAGCAGAACCAATTAGCCCTATGTTTAACAATGTTGGGACATATTAGAAAACCTTTGCACCATGGCAAGTGCAGCTGAGCATGTAACAAGCCTAAAAAACATACATTTTCAATGCATTGTTGCTCCATGGCAACCTTTGCCCTAGTGCTACTTTGCCCAAGTGCAAAGAATTGTTGAAAATGTATCTATTTTGCTCAATGGCAATTTTTGCCCTGGTGCTTATAACATGACAAACTGCCTGTGTCTCTCTGAACAGTTTTTCTGTGTTGGAATGTTTTTAGTGCTAATACCGTGCAAACTTGCACTTGCACCGGTGCAACGTTTCTATAATGTGGCCTCAAGTGTGCTTCTCATGAAACCTTACACCCAGATAATTGAATTAGCTAACTAAACCCCCAGTATTGTATTATTCTTAGTAAAGGTGATGCTCTACAAATGAGGCTTCTATGTGAGATCATAGCAAGTGATTTAGATTAATTAATTGTCAAGAAGCACAATCCCTTGACCTCGGCATAGATCTCTATTGATCTTTGAAGCACTGTACGAGTCCTCACCATTATAACAGCATCAGGAGAAATGTTAGCATTGGATAGTTGGAAAGTAGGAGATGACAACTGTGTACCTGAAAGATGCTCCTCCAATATATTCTGATAAATATTTAACAAGGGGACTCATCACACACCCCTGACTAACGCTTTGATCAATCAAGTACGTACATTGTCCCCAAGGGTCACACATTCTGTTGTCATGTATGTACATGCATTATGATACTTATGAACACTGTCAATCCATTCCTAATACTATAAGGACCGTCCATAGGTTCTGCCTGTTGACCTTGTTGAAGCACTGTCAGATCCTGCCCCGTAATGCAAAGGTTAACCTACAACGTCAGCACATTTGATTTTATTTATTTACTGTGCATTTGTAAGGCGCTTATACATCAGGAAATTGTGTTTCAAAGTACCCACAGGGCACAGGGGCGGTGACATGGGAAAAAAGGCAAATAAAATAACACTGATGAACAAAGACAGAGGCAGTCCTACTAGGCCGTGTGAGCATTCAGATTGTGCAAGTGCAGAGCAAGAGAGAGGGACAGGGAAGGGAGGAGGTTAGTGCTGGAGGTTCCACAGAGAGGGAAGTGCCAGTGAGTCAGTAGCAAGCAACAGGTAAGTGCCTGGCAGAGATCACTTGGTGAGTGGTCACCTGCCAATAAGTAAGTGCACGCCTGTGGGGCAATACAGGCCAGTGGGTGCCAAAGGCAAGTGCTGGAGGAGGGCGAAGACTGAGGTGATTGGACGGAAATCCAGGACCCAGAAGGACACACAAGGGCTCAAGCCGCCAATCTTAGCGACTGTGGGGACATTGATTAGGTATGACATATTCTGAGTTCTTGTGAAGGGACAAACACATTGTTCTGCCAAACTGCGAACCACAGCAGAATGGGAGCTAATTTCAACTGCAAAGTTGTAGTTCTTATTTGGCCACAATTTCCAGGGCAGTTACAGGGGGAAGCCCAATGGAAATCTTACATATTTGTGCTCAGTTATTTCAATATTCGCTTCTTCCTCCGACAGCATGACGGGCTAGCCCTCATGACTTTATACAATTTTAAGTGTTGGCTGAAGCGCACTGCATCCATCATTAACAGAGAAGGATAATATACCGCAGTTTTCCTGCGACATTTGCAGAACATATCCTTCACATGGGCTGCCCAAGTGTGTTCCCCCTGGAACCTTGTGCCCAGCTAGTGCATGATTGATCTCTCAACATTGTACTGTTCTTAATTAAAAAACATTGGTTACACGTGGGGCTTATATCATAGATCATAACAAAATGTTGTGGGTGTACTAATTGCCTTGAAGCATAACCCCATGAACACAGCATAGCAGTCTATTTTGTTTTAAGGGAAACAGGTGTGCACCCCACTAGAACAGCATTATCACTATATGGAAACCACGCCATTGGATGTTTAAAAAGGAAGGTATGCCAACTGTTTAATTTAAAATATGCTCATCCAAACCATTCAGATAAATATTGAAAACATGGGAACCATTACACACCGGGGACAATCACCTTGATCAATCAAAACGTGTCAGTGCCATTTCCGGTGTTTCCTATGGGCCGGATGCAGTTGACCCTTCAGCCCCTCCTGATTCTGGGAGGATCGACCATTATCTATATCTGTTGGGCCTGTCAAAGCACTGGGCCCTCCTTTCTTTAGTTATTATTTCCTGTCCTTCGGTACAGCTTTGCAATCTATGTAATGGAATCATCACCCTGCAATGTTAGCACATTACCAATGTTCTGAAGGCTTACACTGGCATGTTCTCAGTTTCCAACCTCCTCCTATTATGAGTCCATGGTTTCTCCCATCATCCCTTCAACATACTCACAAGAATGGAGTCAAATTGATGCACCTCCTGGTCCTTGGACTTGGCGATGATAGCGTGTGTCATTGAAAGCAAAATTCTTCTCTATGCATTGGTTTAATATGTCAAGTACCACAGTGCAGTGTCGTGGGTCTCACGAGAAGCAGGAAGCAGGAACCATGCATGACCAGATGAGTACAAAAGGAATGTACTCTATTGGTTACAGGTTACAGGTATAGGTTGGAAACAGGAGAGCAGGGTATGTGCACCCACCCGGTGTAAGCTCCCATCCAACCGTCATTCCCAGAATGTAGGGATCCCTGAGTTCTGTGTCCCATTCCACTTTCCACAAGCATAGCTCATGCAGTCAGGAAACTACACTTCTCCTTTCCATACAAAATAAAAAAAAGAAAGCCTAGCACTCATTGAAATCAAACCAAACACAACTGCAATGCACAAACAGGTGTGTGCATTGCACACATTGGGGTCAACAACTCCACACCACAAACAATGCACGTAGGGTAGTACATAACTTCAACACATCAGAAACATGTACTAGTGTGGACATTTCATAACATTCCTCAAAGGTGATGGCGATCAGGGACCACCTTTCGGAAAATGTCAGATTATACTAGCAATGGCTTCAGGTTTTCCAAAAAATTTAACATGTTTCATTAGTTCTCGCACATGCGTGTCATTCACAGTAACTCCATTTAGCTATGCAAAATCACAGCAAAACGACCGCACTACTCACCTTCTTATTAAAGCAATAATAAAAGTCACGACCTGCTTTGACAGGTCTCTGATAATGTAGAACCAGCGCATACTTTGGCTTGACATTCCTTGTGTCCAATCCTTGCATCCTGCTTGCAATGTCTGCACTGATCCGTATTGAAACCTAAAACACAAGTGCCAGCAAACTGGAAGCCTCGTGAATCAAACTATAACACGACACAACACTCCGTGCATATATGCTGTACAATCTGCACGCTATGCTAATACATAATCACGGATGTTCTGTACTGAAGCGTTTCCACTAAAAATGTACATTCAAAGAACATTGAAACATTTATAAACATCCCCTCCTATTTGAAACATCCATCAAAGACAAACGGTAACTTTCAATAGGGCAATGAACCCATGTTTGTGTGTGTCATGCAATGAACTGCTCCCTTGTAGTCGTACTTGTTTAGTGTGCGCTTTGTTTTGTGAGTCGCTTTTTTTCCATTCTTTTATTTGTTTGCAACGCTGACGTTGTGTTGTGTTGGTGTCTTATGTTCCTCAGGTTGTAGCTGTAGGCAGTTGTCTTATGTTGTTTTGGAGAAGTATGTTATGTCCACAGGTTTTACTGGATTTTAAGGTGGTTGAGTGGCTGCTCTGTCTGTACTAACGAAGTTTGTGCTCGGGTGTGGCAGGCCTGAGATCTGGGTGTGGCAGACCTGGGTAAAAGGTGAATACGCTTAGGAGGTTCCGAGTGTGGAGATGTTGGCCCTGCTAAAAAACAGTTTTGTATTTGAGGTGTGGCAGGCCTGGAGAAAAGGAGTCGTGTTTGTGTTGTGTTGGATGCAATTGTTAGTAATGATTGTCCTTTAAGGGGACAAGCTGGTGCTCAGGCATGGAATGCCCGAGGTTCTGATGTGGCAGACCAGGGCAAGAGGTGAAATCATTCATTTTGGAATGCAAGGAATCCTATAGTTTTGGATGTAGCCTGATCGCTTGTGTTCGGGTGTGGCAGGCCCGAGGTTCTGGTGTGGCAGACTGGGGCAAGAGGTGAGATCGTTTTATTGTGGAATGGAAGGCATGCTATACATGTTCCGTTTTGAGGAAGGGTGAAGTGTAGTATCCTGCTTGCCTGAGCTATGCTTATGGAATGTAGAATAGAACATAGAACTGAGGGGTCCCTATTCTAGGAGGGACAGCTAGATGGAACTTCGGGATGGGGGCTTACACATGGTGGACGCCTATTACCTGCTTTCCTGTCCAACCACTTTATCTGTAACCTGTAACAAAAGAAAGTACTTTCCAGGAGACTACATATTTTGGCGACGAGGATGGGATGCTGAAATTCAGAGCCTTCGATGAGATGATGACCACTGAAGACTTATATGTGCTGGTGGAACTGGGCCTGGAAGGTGAAAGGCATCTCAGCAGCCCTGAGGGTGAGACAGGTTGTCCTGGAGAATCAGTGCCATGTGCAAGATATGTCCCTGCTGTCATGGGACAGCGTGAAGTGACTGTCATTGGAGACAGAATCTGTTGGGTACACGGATGTTGAGGTGGCCGCAGGTTCGAATTACCAGCAGATTGGAGCTGGAGCAACATACAAGGAAGTGGCACCATAGAGAGCCCATGAGGAAAAGTGGCAGCGCAAGTTGTGTGTTTTTATGTGCTGGAAAAGCGCTGGGGTCGGCGCAATGCTCCATGCTATTTTCTAGTGCTGTTGCACTAGTGGTGCCTTGTGGGACATGTAGTCCTTTGTGGCCGCAACTGTGCAGTTATCTGGATATTGCAGAGGCCGCTTTGGAGTCACGTTCAGTCACTTGGATCGGAAAGGAAGGAGGCAGAGATATTTTTAAAGTGTGAGAAATGCTCATTCCCAGAGTGATAGGGTCTGCGTGAGTGAGAAACGCCCAATGGCTGTGAAGGAAGAAGGAACCATGCAGGACCGGTGAGTACAAAAGAAATGTACTTTATTGGTTACCGGTTACAGGTATAGGTAGTAAACAGGAGAGCAGGGTATGTGCACCCACCAGGTGAAAGCTGCCATCCTGGAGTCCCATCCAAACGTCATTCTCAGAATGCAGGGACCCCTGAGTTCTATGTTCCATTTCACATTCCACAAGCATAGCTCATGCAAGCAGGATACTACACACAGGTATTGCAAATGTTTGTATTAGAGAGCTCACTGTGCTGTGTTCAACAATCTATTACGGATACCCTACCGTCGCAATGGCTTTACACATGTATTGATGGATCTGACATCAATTGCTATCAAGATTGTACCATTCAGCCAAGGTTTGTATTCAATCTGACCAATCCACCAGTGGTACATTTTATATACTTTGGTCAGCAATCCATATATGGAAATGAAAATGTATTCACATAAGGGTAGCAATGTTCATTTGATGATCGAGCCTTGTGAGTGCATTATCGGTCTTCTAGATAGGACATGATTGGAGCCATAATTTCAACCACCAAATAGAGACAAGCACGGTCCAGATTATTTAACACATTTACCAGCGCTTAAAGAAATTAGCAAATGCTTTGCCGATATTGAATGGTGCAAAAAGGTTTTGTCACAATCTGTATTATCGTAAGGTTTTTGTAGTATACTAAAAGCAATTATACTGTGTTTATGCTACGTTTGCTCAACGGAAATGTGGTCACTACATTTCTTGTGCTGTTACACAGCAAACCGAGTAAATATAGTAAATCTAACAGCCTGCTTCGTTTTTGCCCCAATGAAACATCCTTTATAATATGGACTCAGGGTAAACCTGTTTTCTCTGTTGTGTATTATCTAAGAGAATTATTGGTGGTAAATTAATTTGCTGATTTCTTTCCCCCCCAAGTGCAACGTTTTGATACTCTGTCCGTAAGTGATTTAAGTGGGAAGAACATGGTGAGGAACCCTAAAGTATCATGGAAGGGGCTCTGAGCATGGGGTTTGAAGGCAAGACCCTCTAGAGGCACACTCAAGAGTAAATACAACCCGCTAGGGAAATCAGCCAAGAGATAGCTTTGCAAGGATAACAAGGTTTACTCGTACAAAATACAAGTACCAGCAAAGAACTCTGCTGCTCGAGAGCACTCTGGTCTTACATCAGCAAACATGAGGTGATAACCTTGAGAATCATCATTCACATACAGGACGTTTTGGTGCCACTATTTGGAGGCACCCTACAGATGGGCCTGCTCCATAGGGGATACCAGGCAGCAATTGGCTTCTTCTTCCCCATCTGTATTGAGGCATGTGGGTCAGTTGGGCTCATCCTCGTGGTGACGGTCAGGGCATACACAAAACACACTGTATCTATCTAAATTAAACAACTGAGACAGACTATTCATTCATTATGGCAGGCACCGGGGTGGCACAGGAATGGGGTGCCAGGGAGATGGGAGAATAAAATAAAGTCTTGCTGACCCATACATTCGGGGATTCATTGATACCGCAGTTCCCGCACCCTACTTCTCCCCATGGTCATTGATCTTTGATTTATCCTTCCTGGTACCTCAAGTTACAGGAGATGTGTGTGGTAGCTGGAGAGAAATACAGTCATGTGGGCTTTTAGATCTGCAGTGGGTACTTTATGGAGGTTAGGATCTAGGGGTCTTGTGTTTATCAACAATTCAGAGGTGTGGAGCTTGAATGAGTGGTGTGGGGCTGCTCTGGGCCGGCTGGCTGGGGGTTAGGGAGTGGAGATGAATAGACACAGTGCAGAGTTTGGTGCTGTCTCACGCTCTTCGCCGAGTGCATTCCTAGAGGCGATACTAAATATTTGCAACATTGAAGGTACGAGAGGGAAATTGACGTCTGTGGGAACGGGGCTCAAGCGGAGCCAATAAGTTGTGTAGAAATTGGGCTTTGTGACTTGGGAACATGAGCAGCATGAGCCTGCGGCTTGTTCCTGTTGGACATAACACAAAATGGCATCTTGGAGTGTGGGTATTTCTGGTGCTAAGCACCTGCTTATATGTGCTGCAGGGTCTTTGTATGGTATGTGGTGATGCATAGTGCTCCACCCTTGTACGTTATATTGCCTCATATGTGGTTCACCTTATTTGGAAGTGTCTATGGGGGTGGGATAGACTAATTTCCATCCCAACATTCCCCCTACTGTTAATTGACTGCAACCAATTCACACCGCCATACTTCCACTCATTGGCACGTCTTTCTGCTTCTACCCATGCTGGTGTGCCTTTTACAGACATCCATGCTCTACAGACACTTCTTAGACTTTCCCCAGGTTGTGCATATTGTTCAGGCATGTAGGTCATGTACATGCATCACCAGCCCACGCTAAATGTACCCAAACTTCCTTTTTAGGGGCTGGACGTGGCACAATGGTGGTGTGGTACAGAGTCGCTCCTTCATCGCCCATGGGGAGAGCTATCATGCAGTGTTTGGAGCCATCGTCCTGCTCAGTTTGGATCTTTACTTCCTGCGTATTATGAGGCACCTTATTATTAGTTTTCACAATTGTCACCATCATCATTGAACTATTAGGTACTGCTTTGGCAAAACAACGGTGACCCAATTGGCATGTGCAGAAAATCACCAGAATAACCACAATGACAGGGACCAGCATTTTTACCAATGTTCTAAGCGAGGATGGCACCCAGCTGAATGGCATAGTCACCCAATTGTTTTCCTGGATCCCAGCTTCCTTCTTCATTTTTACCCCATGTTCATGTACTGCTGCAATGACATGTGGAAGTGTCCCATTTCCAGCGTCTGGAGAAGTTACGAATGTGCAACATGAACTCCCGATCTTTTTGCAAACACCACCCTCCATCGCTGTCAGGAGGTTGAGAACTTACCTATTCTGCATTGTCATTAGTGTGAGGGCCCTCTATTCCACCTTGATGACGTTGAACCGTTCTTCAGTATAATTTGCCAGCTGGAGCAGCTCCCATCTAACAATTTGGTGCCACTTGGCATTGGCCCAGGTCTGAATGCTGGGCACTAGGGATGAAAAGAATGTCTCCACAGAACTGCACAGTTTATATTTGTCAGGTATTTGTGCGAGCAGATCAGATGAATCTTGAGACAAGTAGTTGGATAATCGTTTTTTTCTTCTCAGTCGATCATGGCATTCTTTTTCTTGGAGGAAACGGAATTCTGGTGGTGGTGTAGTGGGTATTAATTTGGTGGCTTCAGGGACTGCTTGTTCTTCGTCAGGCAGGGCAGAGTGTAGCATTGCAAGCGAACAGTAGCCCCTCCATGATGGTTGGAGGTGCAAGTATGATTTCTGGCCACAGACCCAGTAGTAATCCATCAGAGCTGCAGTGCCTTTGCAGAGATCTGGAATGAGCAGTGTTCAATTGCATTGTTTTTTGACCCTATCGAAACAGTTCCCTCGCTATAAAAACAAAGTTCATAGCTTTCTTCTTGGTGCACTTTCACTGGCTTCTCAGTTGCAGTGATCCACGTCATTTTTGCGATATGTTCAGTACATATTTGTGCACACGCTTGTTCTACAACGGCTAGTGTTTTTTCTGGGTATCCGACAAGTCCTTCTGCTTTGCACACAAGAGTTGGTTCTTGCCACTCATTGTCTGTATACTTTGCCCTATGTATGGCTAAGTGTGCTTCCTTGAAACAGGTGGGGCTGGTGGAACTTGTTTTGCACTTTCGGTTGTCTGGCTCAATGAGTTGTAGATGGACGCTTCGTGCCTGAAAAGTGCCTTTTACCCTACATAATCCAAGATGAATTAGACATTGGGCCTCATTACACGGACGGCGGTAAGGGTTAACGGTCACCGTTAATGGCAACGGTGACCGTTAACCCTTACCGCCGTACTACGAGGTCCCTTTGCGGGTTTGAGGAATTAACGCCTGCTTCTTGCAGGCGTTAAAAACCAACCCGCTAAGGGACCTCGGAGCTAATTACGGCACCGCAAAATTGCGGTGCCGTAATTAGCGCCTTCCCCATTCCCATAGAGCCCTATGGGGCAGAAATGGGAATGGGGAAGGGCAATGGCGGAAGGGGGATTTACCGCCCCTCCAACCTTGGAATGGGGCGGTAAATCCCCTTTCCGCCAAGGCGGTGCCGGTAATTAACCGGCATGGTCCAGGGTGCTAATAGCACCCTGGATTACCGCCTTCCGTGTAATGAGGCCCATTGTGTTTCTACTAATGGTACCTCTTGTGGTAGTAAGTCTTTAGGTGCCACGGATGTGTGCGGTATTAAGGAACAAACATAGCAACTCCCATTAGTTGTTCGACTTCCCATCACACTCATGTCGGAGTACCAACTGTTCAAATGTTCGGGATGGTGAGGGTCTTCCACTGCATCTAATCGTAAACCATGATATGCATCATGTTTGTGTTGAAATGTCTGCCGTGTTCTCCTACTACTGCGCAAGGGAAACCTTTTCTCCCCCAACATTATTCTTTAAGAAATACTAGTGTTACATAAGGAAAGTTGTATACATGGCTTTAGCAGCTGAAACATTAAACTATTGCAGAATGTGGACTGGGAGTTGCTACAGGTGGCATTGGTGGTGTTATGCATTGCATCATTGGTTACTATCTCGGCTTGTACAATGTCCATTACAGGTGTGCTTTCATTCATTCTTTCATTCGGGGTGAAGTGAAGGAAAAAACCTTTGGTCGTATCCGCAAAAGAGGTAGAGGTTTGGGATTTACCTTCTGGAGTGGGTGTATGGGTGATGTTTGGGGCACATGGTGATATTTCAATTACTTTTCCGGGTGGGTTGAATTTAGGGCTATTTCTGTTTTGTTTCGATGTAAGCTTGTTAGGTTCAAGGGTACATCCCCAATCCAGGTCCACTTGTAAACATCCCATGTCCGCCCCCCGCCCCCTTCTTTTTTATGGTCAGCCCAGATAAAAGATATTCTCCAGGAAATTCCCAATGCAGACATTAATACATTAAATATGAAAGCTATGAAATGTAAACCACAGTCGTAACTATATGCTCTTGTGAAACTAATTCTATTCCTACTGCATCTACATTTGATGATTCCCTCAGTGGTGTCATTTCCATGATAGTTGAACCTGCAGGGAGGGAAAGAACGGAGTGGTTAGAAGAGGGAGGTTAAAAAAGAGAAGGAAAGAGAGAGAGAGAGAGAGAGGAGAGGGAGAAAGAGAGTTTTAGTTTTTGTAGCCCATGCTCTAGCAGCAATGCAAGTTCTTTCCCCATTTCACTTCAACAGATAAGGTTGGCGTAGGGCTACTTATGTTGAGGTAGTAGTATTTTCCCCTGTCGGTATGCCTTGTGGGGCAGTGCTTGGTGCTTTACAAACATCTCAGAGGTGTATTCAGGATCTCGGCTATCATACCGGCGTTCTCCTAACAAACTTCAGTCACAAAGGAATTCCAAACGCGGAGCGTACCAAATCCGCTGACTTTTTCATGCTATTTGGTGACCTGTGCCGCTGTACTTAAACAGGCATCGCAAGACAACAATTTTGCTAAACAAAGTGAAAAATCAGGCGCAATTATCTAGTAACACAGTCCTCTCTACCCTCCTGAAGAACCAGTACCAACATACTGGGGAAACACGTGTCGAGGGAACGAGCATGTTGTGAGATTCAACACATGCGCACAAAAGAACTCCTATAAACAAGAGCACTCTTTGAACAGATTTTCACTACAATAAGGATCCGAAGGATGCTCGCAAACCAAGAGCATACCAAAGCAACAACAATAAGAAAGGATATCTTTTGTGAAATCAACAATATATCCAAGCCAGAAAAAACCCTATTGCAACAAAGACTCAATGATCTTCTAAGAAACAGTACTTTATAAACAGATACTTATTGTGAATTTAACAACATACCTAAGGAAAGATACGTATTGTGGAGTCAACAATAGAACTTAATAAAGAAGTATCTGCAACATTCACTGTGTCTCTGTTTGTGCCTTAAAAGACCCATCAACCTTTTGAATACTGAGGCGCAACTTAACAGGTAGTACACGCAACATTTTATTATTTTTCTCCAGCATTGGACAACCTCAATGCCGTACTACCATGCAGCCCCAGTTACTATTCGACTACTAAAGAAGCTTACAATTTAGAGCTCGCTTTGACATTGCCAACATGGTACAAACCCCCCTTTACTATTCAATATGTTAACCCTTTTACTTTTACTGAAAGAGGGGTGTAGAACACCAGATTCCATGGAATCTGTGTGGGTTCCACTTTGGACTAAACTTCTGACGTAGATCCACTCCCCAGGTAACAAGGGTTGGGTTGGGGTTGTGTCAGTTGGGGAGGACATTCTGGTTTCTCTTTCTTCTGTGTAGGTTGGGGCGATCTATTTTGAAATGCATCTTATTTCACATGGGAGTAGTGTTAGGTACTGTTTAAATTCCTCTCCTAGCACAGTGGCAGCTCTGTGAGCATCTGATGCTCTCCTTACTGGCGACAGTGGCATTTGCATGCGTCGGCCAGTCACTATTTTGTGGGGGGACAAGTGGTGGTCCTTACTGGGCTGCGTGCGCAATAGAAACAATGCCAGGGGTAAGCAGTACAACAAATTATTATTAAGGGTGTTGCACAGCTTGGACAATTTGGTCTTAAGGAGGCAGTTGATTTTTTCTACCATCCCATGGATGCCTTCAGGGCCTCAATCAGTGCTAGGAGGTACACTGCCTATGCAGAATAATGCCTTGGTAATCTTTTCATGATAAGGGTTTCGTATTCCCCCTCCTCACGGTGAAGGTCAGGGCATACATTAAACACACGGGGCCTCATCACAAGTTTGGCGGTAACACTTATATGCAGCGGTAGCGCTATTACAGGCGCATTTAAGGATCCGCCAAATCACAGGTTTGGCAGATTTCACCCCAGCTGGGGGGAAATCTGCCGAATTTTCACGCTATTACCGCCGGCGGTAAATCCGCCGGCGGTAAGAGCGTGAAAATTCCCCATTGAGCCCAATGGGGAATGGGGAATTCCCGAATGGGCTCAGTGGGGAATGGGCAATGAGTTTAAGTGAGTGGTGTGGGGCTGGCTATGGCTGGGTGGGGGTTAGAGGCCCAGTGGCAGGTTAGTATAGATCAATGGACACAGTGCAAAGTCTGGTGCTTTCTCACGCTCTTCGCCAGGCGCATTCCTAGAAGCGATACTAAATATTTGCAACACTATAGGGACTAGAGGGAAATGGATTTCCGGGAGAATAGGGCTCAAGCGCAGCCAGTATGTTGTGTAGAAATTGGGTTTTGTGGGAACATGAGCAGTGTGAGCTTGCGGCCTGTCCTTGTTGGGTCAAACACAAAATGGCGTTGCAGAGTGTGAGTATTACTAGTGCTAAGCACCTACTTTTATGCGCTGCATGGTCTTTGTATGGTATGTGGTGATGTATGGTGCTCCCCACTTATAGCTTATTTGTATATTTGTATTTATTAGGTTTATATAGCACTTTACGCCAAAGCGCTGCACATTTTAACAACAAGGTATATTTAATGATAACAAATTAACAGTAACAGTAGAAGCAAATAACAATTTTGAATTTTGAATCAGACCAACAAAACAGTATGTAGAGCAATTAGAGAGAGGGGGAGGGGAGAGTAGTGGAGTAGTTCAGGGAGGAATAGGGAGGGATGGGTAGGAGGAGGAGAAGGGGAACAGGAGGAGCGAAGGGGGTGTGGAAGGAGTGGAAGGGGGTGTGGAGGGAGGTGATTAAGGAGAAGAGGGAGACGGTGGGAGGGGGAGAGTGATAACGGGAGGGGAATCATGGCAGAGAATGGAGAAGGAGAGATTTGAGGGAGGTGCGGAATGAGGAAAAGGTATCAATGGATCAGATTAAGGGAGGTAAGGAGTTCCACTGGAGGGGAGCTAAGAGTTGGAAGGAGCGGAAACGAGAGGAAGCACAAGGGGAAGGAGGAACAGTGAGAAGAAAGTGGTCAGCTGAGCGAAGGGAGCAAGAGGGAATGTAGAAAGAGAGAAGGGAAGAGAGATAAGGGGGAGCAAGATCATGGAGAGATTTGAAGACTAAGCAGAGGAAATTAAATTTAAGTTGGTTGTGAAAGGGAAGCCAACCGAGGGAGGATAGGGAAGCAGAGATAGAGTCTCGGGGGTGAAGAGGCAGAGGGTACGTATGGCAGAATGGTAGATAGATTTGAGGGGGGCGAGATGTGAAGTTGGTTGACCAAAGAGTAAGGAGGAGCAGTAGAAGAGGCTAGAGAAGATGAGGGAGGAGATTAAGAGTTTAGTGGCATGGAAAGTAAGAGAGGGGCGGACCTTGCGAATATTATAGAGGTGGTAGCAACAGGCGCGAGAGGTGAGAGAAATATGGTGGGAAAAAGTAAGAGAGGAGCCAAAGTGAATGCCTAAATTGCGGGCGTGGCGGGAGAAAGTAAGATTAGATGGGCGAAAATTAATAAAGGGAGGAGGAGTGGGGGAAGGGGGGTTGGAGGGGAAGAAAACAACTTCAGGTTTGTCAAAGTTAAGGGAAAGGAAGCGAGAAGACATCCAGTTTTTAATTGCAGTAAGACAGGAAGAGAGTTTAAGGTGAAGTTCAGGAGAGAAGGAAGAGAAGGAAGAGAAGGAAAGAAAGAGCTGCGTGTCGTCAGCATAGAAATCGTGAGAGATGCCAAAAGAAGAGATAACAGGGGCAAGAAGAGAGGTGTAGAGCGAGAATAGGAACGGTCCAAGCACCGAGACTTGTGGAACTCCGTATTCCAGAGGCTGGGAAGGAGAGGAGCGGCCTCCCCAGGAAACAGTAAAGGAGCGGGAGGAGAGGCAAGGGGCTACCCAGTTGAGTACAGAGCCTTTGAAACCAAAGGAAGAGAGAGTTGAGAAGAAGGGGGTGATCAACAGTGTAAAAGGCAGCAGTGAGATCAAGAAAAATAAGGACAGAGGATTGCTTAGAGTGTCGAGCAGTGAGGAGGGAGTTGAGGATGTAAGTGGGGGCAGTTTCAGGAGAGTGTTTCAGGAGAGTGTTTAGGGCGGAATCCAGATTGAGAAGGGGGAAGGAGAGAGAGATTAGTCACAAAGGATGAGAGCTGAGAGTAGGAGAGGCGCTCAAGAAGTTTAGATTGCCTCATATGCCTTTTATTGACTCATATGGCTTTCACCTTATTTGAAAGTGCCCAGGGGGGTGTGATAGACTAATTTTCATTCCAACAGTTGTGGCCTGAGTATATGTATACAGTGTTTTGCTGAGCTATGTTAAATCAGCAGCCTCAACCTTGCATACTGTTCAGTTAGCAACCTTTGTCCATGTACACTCAGTGCTCTAGGTGTTGAGACTACAAATCTCACCCTTTGTAAATGATCGTAGAAGTGAAGAGACACATGCATAGCTCATCACTGCACACTGAACTTCCCCTAAACATAAAACAAAGCAGACAGGCACACTTTAAAAATATATATGTATAGCACTTGGGTCTTATTTCTGTCACTATTTTACAAACGGTGACTCTGCCTTTAAGGTGTCTGATGCACACAGAGAGATAAGACAATTTGCCAAGAATCACTCAATTTTCGTCATGTGGCAATGCTTGGATTGGGATATACTTATTCTAGATTCAAATTTCACATCTTCCCCATTAAAAGTTTCACACAAACACATTACCAATGCAAGCAAACTCAAAGCCAGCCCCAATTCATAGGGAAGGATTGATATAACTGTGCATGATTTTTAGGCAACGTACTTTATTTCGACACAGCAATGTATGTCTAATTCATCATATACATTAATGTAAACCACACATTTGTACTCTTGTATAATGCAATCTTTTAAAAAGATATAATTCTAAAATAACACATGAATTATAAAAAAACAGCAATTAAATATGATTAAGAAATACAATCAACCCTATTCAAAATCTAGAAAATTCTATTAGTTACATCAAAATAATTGATTGAATGATGGCTAAAACATAATATTTAATTCACTTGCGTGCGGATTCTCAATACAACCTCTAAATACCTAAGCAGAGCCCAGACCACTGTTGGGACAATGATCAATCTATGATAAAATAAAGCAGGTCTGCTCTTCTTGAAACCTGTTAATATTCAAATTGGTTTAAAGGCTATCTTCTCAACATGTTTGCATTTAGAGTAAAACAGGATAAAGTTCAGCCTTTATTCTTCTGTATCGGTCCAAAAAGGGAACAGACACATGCCTTTATTCCAAATTGCCATAGTTCTGCCCAATGGAAGTAGATTTAAACCTAAAACAAATGAATACATATTTTTGCCTTGCCTTTAAAATCCAGGTCAGATATTGTCCGTTGTTTCTGTTACTTATTAGATAGTTAACTATCCTTTTTCTCCCGATTCCGAATGTCCTACTTAGATACATTGTGTTTGCCATTTCTGATTAAAATACTAGGGTTATGAAACCCAAATCTCCGGTTTAAAGATATAAATATTTGTTTAATATACAATAGCCATGGGATTCGAATTGCATGCTCTTAATATATCCTTTAATATCTGCTGGGTTAGAACTGCAGACTGTTAGCCCACAGACAATGCCACATCAACAATGGTTGTTCCCATTATTCATAGAAGATATATAACTGATTGAATTCAATATGTACAAAGAAAAATGGCACAGAAGGAGGAAGACATATCTTCTTTCCTTTGAAAGACTACAGCATCCTTATATCCCCACATTTCTACACCATATCTGCCATTTCCCATGGTGTTTTCTGTAAATAATCTTTTAACCACTTCCAGGGATTGTTGCCTGTGAAAGGAGCAAGAGCTTATAATTGCACCACATGAGTGAGACATGGCTATACTAGATCTTAAAATGCATGCATTTCCTCACCAATTCTCACTAAATGTAATCTCGAAGAATGACATGTTTTCGTGTGTGGTCAGTTACCATTCCATTACTAAGGGCGTGATCCCTGTCTGGCCCACATCCACCCCTGCACATTTGCAGTCACAGTACATTTATCCGGGCCTCATTTCAACCATCTGTCATTTGGGTTCGGGCAAATGAAGGTAAGGCCATTGGAGCCTTATATATCTTCATGTGAGCAGCTACACTATGATAAGAATGCTGCCACACAGCCCCTGATGTCCCTACAGAGACTGTGAGCTCCAAAATGATGCCCTTGGCAGAAGCGGATTGCTCTGCAAAACGTTCAACAGCAGACGATGCAGAGAGCCGGCATGTGAAGCCGGCTCACCACAAAGGGTGACCACTAGGGGCCATGATCCCTGCCTGGCCCTGTCAGGCCACGAAAGGCCTTGCCTGCCAACCACATGGAGAATCATGCTGGTTCTCTTTTCCCACCAATGAGGAACTGGACGTCTCGCTCAACCAAGGTAATCCCGATCTCAGGCTCCTAAGTGTTTTTCATGCTGCAATAGGCGACTGCATCCCGTGCATGTTACTGGTACTCACACCCCTATCACAATTATCCGATCAAAACACTTTGCAAATACCCTTGCTCAAGCGCCCTTCCCAGTTACCCAATGCGGCAAGCCATAGCTTTGTTGGAACGCTACACGCTGCACTGCCTGTAGCACATCACTGTACGTTTATGTTCATGCTGCTAACATGTCCGTAAGTTCTACCAGCCACTGCATGCTTATGCCAAGCCCCGATGCAGCCACCCCCTGTGTCTCCCTGCATTAGCCAGCTACCTGCAACTCGACTTGCACAGACCACTCCAAGCCAACACCCTACTCCACCTCAGAACTCAGCTTTTGCAGATGACCTTCTGCCTCACATTGCGCAGGGTATTGCTCCTGCACTGTGCAACACTACGAATTCAGGTATACCTCACCCTGCAATTCACCCAGAAACCATCTGCAGAGAGTGGATGCCCACGGAGCCATTCTCTACCCAGGTTAGAAACAACAGGCTCGGCCAAAGATCAGTGAGTGCCCCCCTTTCCCTGCGTATCAGCATCATTTTAAGGAATCCATAAGATAAGGGCACGTACTGACAACATTCCCAAAGTTCCCCAGAGGGTACTTGCCACCCTCACCACATGGATGGCCTACCATTGTCCAACCCTCATTCAATATCTCCCTATCCAATCAGACACAAACATCAACCCCTAACCCATTGCCCACAGGGTTGACCCATGTCAGGAGGCATCCGGCAGGGTGGACATCAAAATTGCTATACCGACTTTCACTATGCCTAACTCCACCACCATAGTAGTCCTGCCACTAGCACTAAACCTACTGAAAGGAGCCCTATTAAATGATAGGTACATCCCAGCACTTGCCCTAGACATAAACAACCTCATCACTGCACAAGACCCTGACTTGTTAGCCATTTCTGAATCTGGCTACACTCTGAATCTGCTCCAGCCCTGTCCCTAGCCTGTCCCTATCTATTCCTGAAGGTTACTTCATACTCAGAAGGGATAGGCTTGACTCTAGAGGCGGAGGTGTCGCTCTCATATTCAAAGAAGAATGTGTCTAATACTAGCATTGAAGGCAACTGTGATGCCTTATCACTCAAATTATCTACCTCACTTAACAACTCCCTAAATATGCATGTCATCTTTCACCCCAGGTCCTCTTGCATCCTTCGAGGAGGATCATATCCACACCTTGGGGGATAATATTAAGCCTACCTCCCGCACCATCCTGCTAGGGGACCTTGACCTAGGCCTTAAAGACCCTATGGATCACAAAGCAACTTCTGTTGCTTACACGCTCTGTGCGCTTGGCTTCAGACACTGTGTGACAGCCCCTACACACAACAAAGGTTGCACCTTGGATTGGATTGCTGACCTGAAAAGCCAGGTCACCATATCCTCTAATCGCTCGTTTCTGTGGTCAGACCATTATATTGTGTCTTTCTCCTTCCCACCTACAGAGCAGCCCCCATCTGCCTCTCCTCCTCTTCCACTGACCTGGCCATGCAGTGCATGCAAGATGACCAAAGAAAATATCAAAGCCCTTCTTTTGCCACTCCAACCAGAACACCTACATTTCAGCGATCCAAGTGTTCTTGTGGATATGTACTTGAGCATGTTGACAATAGCAGAAGATAAGGTAGCACCATTAGCTACCCGCAAAGCCAAACATGTGACTCATATCAATGCTTGTTTTACCCCTAAATTCCAGGAGCTGCGTTCCAAGAAATGCCTGGATGAAGCCGCCTGGAAGAAATCCCAAATGGGCATACTAAAAACACTATTTAATAACATCTCTAAACAATACAAAAAGGCTATCCTGCCAGCCAAATCTGCAGCCTATAACACCAGGATTTCCAACGCCAAGCCCAACACCCAAGAAATCTTCAAAATACTCTGTGAAGTAGAAACCCTGACTGCCCATCCCCACTACCATTACCAAAGATGGTGTACCAATTACAAAAACAAAATGCTAGGTAAACTAAACTCCCTGCATCTAAAAAATTGTCCAAAACAAGCAACTATCAAAAGATCGTACATTCCTCACCTTCTGCTGCCTGCCTCCTCCAGTCTCAACACCCCTGTGTTCCACTTCAGAGAAGTCACTGAAATAGAAACCTCTAACATCCTCAAAAGCCTTAAACCACCATCCAGGTGCAATGGTGATGTCTGCCCAGCCACCATCATCAAGGACTGCTCAGAAGGCTTAGTCCCATTTATCACTATGTTCATAAAAGCCTCCTTTTCCTCATGCCTTGTCCCATCTATTCCAAAAGATGCCTGGGTCCTGCCCTTACTAAAACGACCCTCCATAGACCCAGCTGAACCCAACAACTACCATCCAATAACGAAAGTCCCCTTGCTCATAAAGATACTCAACAGGGCTGCTTACATACAAATACAACACGTATTGGAAACAAATCACATCCTAGGAATGCGCCATTCTGGTTTCTGGTCAGAGCACGGCACTGAATCAGCTTTGCTGGATTTTACAAAAACAGCTTGATGATCTTAAAGAAGAGGGAAAGCCTGCCCTTCTCCTCCTCCTTGACCTATTGGCAGCCTTCAACCTGGTTGATCATCAAATACTATGCCATCACCTTAAAGCCCCCACCAACTTCTCCCGGAAGCTATGACCTGGGTCATCTCCTTCCTAGAAGGTAGATCTGTGGAAGTGTTTGCAAACTCATCTAGCGCCCCTGCAGCACCCATCTCCTGTGGTGTCCCTCAAGGATCTTGTGTAACCCCCACCTTATACAATGTATTCACCAAACCTCTATTCAACCTTTTGGACTTCATTGGCATATCGTACACTACCTATACTGATGACAACCAAATTCTCCTTCCCTTGTCGGGTAACTATGATGACGACTCTTCTACCCTCACTAAACCCGACCTGACAATTCAGGCTTGAATGACCACTAACTATCTTTGCCTAAATGACGGCAAGACAGAGCTCCTACTGGTTGTCCCCCAAGCAGTGTTAAAGAAGCTCAATGCCCAGTACACCTCCGTCACTATTGACAGCCTACAGATCCCTGTCTCCAGCTCAGTAAAAATTCTGGGCGCCCATCTGAATGCCACCTTTTCACTAACAAGACAAGTGAACTCCATAGCCTCCTCGACTGCTTACACAAACAAATTGATTAATGCTGCCAGACAATTTCTCACGCCAGCCTGTTGCCTTACAATTGCTCTAGCAATAATTGGATCTAGGCTGGGCTACTGCAATATCCTTGATGCTGGTACCTCAGCAGAATATCAGTAAGTTGCAGGTGATCCAAAACAATCCCCTACGCTCTGCCCTCAACATCCCCAAATGAGAGCATATCCCTATTGCAAGAAGGGGGGGGCACTGGCTTCCCATCTGAGAAAGGATAATCTTCAAAGTTATTTCAATCCCCCACAGATATCTGTCTCTTTCAGCTCCAGTCTACTTATCACAAAAGATTTGCCCGAGTCAACTCCACAAGACCTGTAAGGTCAGCCCACTCACACCGCCTTACACCACCCAAATTAAAGCGGGCTAAAGGAGAAGGCTTGTGTTTTTCCAGAGTGACTGGAACTCTCTCCGGCTGTCCCTAAGAGCAGAGGACTCGTATTGGCCTTCTGTAAAACGTTGAAAACGTGGTTGTTTGCCCAACACTGATGCCCAGGAGAACTTGACAAGCCAGTTGTTGGTATAATTGTTTATACATGTATGTAAATGTATTTCCCCTGATTCCACAATAGGTGTAACTGCTCATGCAATAGCACCTTGATGTCCCGGGTTTAGACGCTTTACAAATGAAAAATACATAAAAATAAATATCATTATGGGCAAATTGATGTATGTTGCTCCAAACACCACCATTTTTGATTTTGAGGTGTTAACTACCCAGTGTTCGGATTGCATGAACTCTAAGAACTGTTAATTAGCCTCTGTAATGACCTTAGACTACGCAGGAACAATCCAGCATAATTTCTGTGCCTGAGGAATGGTAGGGGCTCACCATCTACAGTTGATACGTCCAGCTCTTCTGATGTTAAAATAGTATCCAAAGCATTTGTATAAACTTTGAAGCAGATGGGTTCAGTACACAAACCTGCTATAACCCTTTTGTAACCTCGAAATACTATCCAACTCATAATGTACCAAAGTCACTGGCTTGTGATGGAGAGCTTCAATGAAAAGTAAAAGGTGTGCGATATTCATTGTTGTTCAAGTAAGTATCTCCCACAGGGTTGACTTTCTAACCAGCTCAAAAGCCGAGGAGAGGCCCATAATCCAAAAGCCTCAAGAAAAGAAGGCTTCTGAATATTTTGCTACTAGTGTCTATGAGCAGTATTTGGCAATGCAATTTACTGTTGGCTCAATCCCCTATTTTTAATGGCGGAACAATCACAGAGCTATGCCAGTTGTCCGTATGCGCCCTGTCGTCCAAGTGATGTTCATTTCCCTTGTAAGCAAAGGATATAATTTCACCAAAACGCATGGGGCAACTGAAGTGTTGTCATACGACCCTTCACCTCTGATGACATCAGAGGAAGTGATGAAAGAGAAAGGACCTAGGCTAATTAGCCTTCGGTGTGGGCTGCACACCTAAATTCCCCCAATAGGGTTAGAACATTTGTTTTAGAATATAAATGACAGTTAAGCCATCTTTGATAGAGTTGCTTCAAAGTTCTTTTATTCTGTAAATTGTAATTCAATTAAATTTCTCTTTTAGTTAACAAATGGTTAAACTTCACCAATTCCTTTTGTGCTGATACAATGGCAAAGAAAAATAACCTAGGGCTAATGCATTTCGGAATGGTAACATTCCTTCTTCAGAGCCAGGTTAAATGTACACGAGCATACAAAAAAATCTTTTTGTTAGAATATTTTGAAAAACATCAGATATATATGCATTCAGGAGAACAGGGTACCCACAATTGACAAACACGTACATATAGACAGAGAGAAGAGAACATTGTCAGTAATTTGTAAACATAACATTGCATTTATGCGTTTTTGAAAGACTATTGTAATCCGACAATCAAATTGTGCTTCAGTCAAGGTTTACATTAGATCTAATGGTTATTTCACTAAATGTCTTCTGGTCAAGTATTCTGGGGGATAAGGCAAGACATTTTCGTGTTATCACTGACCTGAAACGGGAGGCTTCAGTACATGCCGTTCAAACGTTCCTTCTCAGAACGCTGCAAAATGAAATAGTATGCTGCATTTAGTCACGATCGCTCGTGGTCGCTTCTAATACGTGCCTGTCTGTGTGAAAGCAGAGCGCTTACCTTGTGAGTGTGTAGCTCGCTCGAGCGAAGTCACCTCCGACTGCGGATAGCAAGAAGGCTTTGCTCGCGTCTGCGTGTATCTGTGTAGTGTTGTTATGGTGATGTAAATCTCAAAATGGCGGATGGCGGGTGCATGAAGTGGCCATACTGGAGTGGGCAATTAAAAGCAGTGTTAATGCTGGTGTATGGTAACACGATTGCATGAACACGCAGGATTATACAAATGATCCAAATAGAACCAGGATGCCCTCTGTTCTAATTGTTGAAGTAAATGAAATATAGTACTGTACGTTACATGAGGTAGTTAGGGGTCAAATTATGTTCTTGTGTGTGGTTTATAGTTATAGGTGGATACTGTGTTCCCAGGTGTTTAAATTGTCAAGAGTGACATGTCTAAAACACAGGTAAGTTCAATGTGTTGTAAAAACAGATACAATTAGAGAAAACAGTTAAGATCGAACTCATCATTCATTCCTCGAGGTGACAATGATTCCAGTCTATCAATCCAAAAGGATTCTCTTTGTTGTCTCTTCTTCTTAGTGTCTGTGCCGGTATTTACAATAACTTCTAATACCTGAAATTTGATCTGGGAGATATTGTGCTTCTTTTCATTGAAGTGTTTAGCTACTGCTGAATTGATGTTCTTATTACGAATGCATGACTTGTGTTCATTCAGGCGAATGCGTACCTTTCGTCCTGTTTCTCCTACGTAGTACTGTCCACAGGGACAACGTATGCAATATATACAGTTCTCCATGTTACATGTGGCGTGGCATTTTATTGCAATTTTTTCCCCTGTGTACGGATGCAACACAAAAGCTCCTTTTATGATATTGTTGCAATTACTGCAGTTCAGGCATGGGTACGTGCCAAATCTTTTGGTTCGACTTCTTCCTGGTTTATCGTCACGTGTGTTGACGAGTAGGTCTCTTAAATTGTTGGATCTCTGATAAGCAAATGTAGGTGGATCGGTAAACAATTCTTTGGTTCTTTCATCTTTAGTCAGGATTTGCCAATGCTTGTTAATACACCTTTTGATTTGCATGCTCTGGCTGGAAAATTTGGACACGTATACCAAAGATGGTGATGTCTTGGTATCTTTAGGAGTCAGGGTACTTTCTCTTGTTTTAGTTGCTACCTTCTCTACTGCCATCTTAATATCCTTCTCCGGATATCCACGGTCTTCCAACCTCTTACTTAGTTTAGCTAGTTCTTGCTCAAACTCTCTCTGGTCACTGATGATTCCCTTGAGGTGAAGCATTTGTCCATAGGGTAAATTACATAAGGTTTTCTGAGGGTGAAAGCTCATCCTGTGCAGTAAATTGTTTCTGTCTGTGGGTTTAGAAAATAGAGTTGTGGTGATCTGCTGGTTGTGTACTTTGATTTGAATGTCCAGATAATGTATCCCAGGGTTCCCTATCTCAGAGGTAAATTGTATCCGGTGGTCAATGCTGTTAATGTATTGTAGAAATTCATTTAATGTTTCTCTTGTGTCCTGCCATATACCGAAGATATCATCGATATACCGTACCCACACTTTGAGCTTGTCTTTCCACTCTGCTTTTTCTAAGATATTTGTCATTTCAAAGCGATACATGAAAGCATTGGCATACGATGGTGCCATGGTTGCGCCCATGGCTGTGCCAGAAGTTTGGATGTAGTAGTCGTTCTTGTATCTAAAGTAATAATTCGTGGAGATGAAAATCAGGAGTGACATAATAAATTCTTTAGCCGCCCCTATATCGTCTTCTTGTAGAAGGAGCCATTCAACCTCTTCTTGACCCATGTTATGGGGAATGCTCGTATAAAGACTTGCCACATCGATGGTGAATAGGATGTCTTGCTCAGATAGTTGTATCCTTTCCAAAATATTGAGGAAGTGTGTACTATCCTTGACATAAGTTTGTGTTTTTTGTATTAGGGGATTGAGAAAGTAATCGATATAAATCCCTAGCGGTTGTAATATGCCTCCTGTGGCCGCCACTATTGGTCTCCCTGGCGGGTTTGTCAATTGTTTATGTATCTTTGGTAAAAGATAAAAGTGTGGGATGGTTGGACAGGATGTCTGTAGAAATGCTCTTGTTTTCTTTGTAATCATTTCACTCTCTTCCACCTTGTCTAAAAGAATTGACAAGTTATTGCTGATATCTTTGGTTGGATCATGTTCGATTCTTAAATAGACTGTGTGGTCATCCAACTGTCTTTTGCATTCCTTTTCATAATCTTGTGTGTCCTGTATCACCAATTCTCCCCCCTTATCTGCTGGTCTTATGGTGATGCTATCATCAGAATATAGATTGCGTATCATTGACATCTCTCCTCTGCTCAAATTTTTCTTTTGTGGTGTTCCATATTTGATTTTTTTCAGATCTGCGATTACCATTTTCTCAAATATGTCGATTGCAGGTACACTGATGGGTGGAATGAATGTGCATTTTGGTTTAAACTCGATAAATTCTGCTGGATCACGTTCTTTAGCTTCATGCTCCATTTCTGCGAAAAACACTTTTAGCTTCAGTTTTCTAGTTAGTTTGTGAAGTTCAACCTTCGTGTTGAATAAATTAGTACCAAAGGTTGGTACAAATTTTAGACCTTTTTGTAATACTGTCTCTTCCTATTGGCTCAACATGCGTTGAGAAATATTAACCACTAATTTATTCGAAACTGATGGCGTGTCTGTACTCCGGGGCCTCTTCCTCTGCCCCCTCCTTGTTCGTTTCCTCTTTGGTTTACGTCTAAAAAAGTAGATGGATGAGTGACAGTGCCGCTTGTGCCTGGTCTTGCGGAACCTCTTGTCGCGTCTTCTGTTTCTGCTGTTGTTGCTATTGGGATGTGTCCATCTCTGCTCGAGTCTGTATTGGAACTACTGTTGCCGGAGTTCGGGTTAGGGTTCCTTGGTCGTTGTGGTTGGCTTTGGTATTTGTCTGCCCAGGTGTAGACTTCGTCCCGTAGATAATCAAAGGTGTCCCTTCGAAATTTCCTTATTTTCCTAGCTTATAAATCTGTTTTATACCTTCTAATTTCTTGTTGATGTCAATCAGAATATCATTGAATGTGTCTTCGCTTGTGAGTGTGGTGATTTCTAATGTGAGATTCTTGATTTCTCGTTCCATAACCAATAGGTTTGATGATAATTCTTTGATGGTCAGTAATATTAGATCCAGGGAACATTTATTGAGAATCTGTTCCCATTTTGTCACAAACTCCTTGCTTCTTTGCATAAAGTGGGTTTCAAGCCAATTCTCAGTCCGCGTGGACTATAAATGTATCTGTTTTTACAACACATTGAACTTACCTGTGTTTTAGACATGTCACTCTTCAGAATGTAAACACCTGGGAACACAGTATCCACCTATAACTATAAACCACACACAAGAACATAATTTGACCCCTAACTACCTCATGTAACGTACAGTACTATATTTCATTTACTTCACCAATTAGAACAGAGGGCATCCCGGTTCTATTTGGATCATTTGTATAATCCTGCGTGTTCATGCAATCGTGTTACCATACACCAGCATTAACACTGCTTTTAATTGCCCACTCCAGTTTGGCCACTTCATGCACCCGCCATCCGCCATTTTGAGATTTACATCACCATGACAACACTACACATATACACGCAGACGTGAGCAAAGCCTTCTTGCTATCCGCAGTCGGAGGTGACTTCGCTCGAGCGAGCTACACACTCACAAGGTAAGCGCTCTGCTTTCACGCAGACAGGCACGTATTAGAAGCGACCATGAGCGATCGTGACTAAATGCAGCATACTATTTCATTTTGCAGCGTTCTGAGAAGGAACGTTTGAACGGCATGTACTGAATCCACCCGTTTCAGGTCAGTGATAACATGAAAATGTCTTGCCTTATCCCCCAGAATACCTCACCAGAAGACATTTAGTGAAATAACCATTAGATCTAATGTAAACCTTGACTGAAGCACAATTTGATTGTCGGATTACAATAGTCTTTCAAAAACGCATAAATGCAATGTTATGTTTACAAATTACTGACAATGTTCTCTTCTCTCTGTCTATAAGTACGTGTTTGTCAATTGTGGGTACCCTGTTCTCCTGAATGCATATATATCTGATGTTTTTCAAAATATTCTAACAAAAAGATTTTTTTGTATGCTCGTATACATTTAACCTGGCTCTGAAGAAGGAATGTTACCATTCCGAAATGCATTAGCCCTAGGTTATTTTTCTTTGCCATTGTATCAGCACAAAACGAATTGGTGAAGTTTAACCATTTGTTAAATAAAAGAGAAATTTAATTGAATTACAATTTACAGAATAAAAGCACTTTGAAGGAACTCTATCAAAGATGGCTTAACTGTCATTTATATTCTAAAACAAATGTTCTAACCCTATTGGGGGAATTTAGGTGTGCAGCCCACACCAAAGGCTAATTAGCCTAGGTCCTTTCTCTTTCAGCACATAACGAGTGTCCCACACGGTGACACGGTATAATGGGCTGCACCCTTTGAAGCAAACCTAAAAGTATACTCAACAGATACTAATCTATTCAAAATCAAAAGAAACAAGCTGTGCACCCTCTCCCATTCTTCAATTCTTGTAATTCCACTTCCGTGTACACAATTGAGGAGTAGCACGCAGTTATGTCGTATGAAGACATTGAGAAATTAACAGAAATAAGAGCAGCGACATTAGGATTTACAGCTGAAGAGGCAAATGAAATCCTTGGGCTTATAAAGGAAGCCAATATTACTACACAGGACAAAGACCCAAACAAAAAGATCAAACAGTTGGAATATGCCATCAGGAAAAACATCAACCGTAAATTACACGCAGTCACTTTAGGTCGCTACTACAAAGCACAGAGGATTCCACGCGGACTGAGAATTGGCTTAAAACCCACTTTATGCAAAGAAAGCAAGGAGTTTGTGACAAAATGGGAACATATTCTCAATAAATGTTCCCTGGATCTAATATTACTGACCATCAAAGAATTATCATCAAACCTATTGGTTCTGGAACAAGAAATCAAGGATCTCACATTAGAAATCACCGCACTCACAAGCGAAGAAACATTCAATGATATTCTGATTGACATCAACAAGAAATTAGAAGTTTATAAAACAGATTTAGAAGCTAGGAAAATAAGGAAATTTCAAAGGGACACCTTTGATTATCTACGGGACGAAGTCTACACCTGGGCAGACAAATACCAAAGCCAACCACAACGACCAAGGAACCCTAACCCTAACTCCAGCAACAGTAGTTCCGATACAGACTCGAGCAGAGATGGACACATCCCAATAGCAACAACAGCAGAAACAGAAGACGCGACAAGAGGTTCCGCAAGACCAGGCACAAGCGGCACTGTCACTCATCCATCTACTTTTTTAGACGTAAACCAAAGAGGACACGAACGAGGAGGGGGCAGAGGAAGAGGCCCCGGAGTACAGACACGCCATCAGTCTCGAATAAATTAGTGGTTAATATTTCTCAAAGCATGTTGAGCCAACAGGAAGAGACAGTATTACAAAAAGGTCTAAAATTCGTACCAACCTTTGGTACTAATTTATTCAACACGAAGGTTGAACTTCACAAACTAACTAGAAAACTGAAGCTAAAAGTGTTTTTCGCAGAAATGGAGCATGAAGCTAAAGAACGTGATCCTGCAGAATATATCGAGTTTAAACCAAAAAGCACATTCATTCCACCCATCAGTGTACCTGCAATCGACATATTCGAGAAAATCGTAATCGCAGATATGAAAAAAATCAAATATGGAACACCACAAAAGAAAAATTTGAGCAGAGGAGAGATGTCAATAATACGCAATCTATATTCTGATGATAGCATCACCATAAGACCAGCAGATAAGAGGAGAGCATTGGTGATACAGGACACACAAGATTATGAAAAGGAATGCAAAAGACAGTTGGATGACCACACAGTCTATTTAAGAATCGAACATGATCCAACCAAAGATATCAGCAATAACTTGTCAATTCTTTTAGACAAGGCGGAAGAGAGTGAAATGATTACAAAGAAAACAAGAGCATTTCTACAGACATCCAGTCCAACCATCCCACACCTTTATCTTTTACCAAAGATACATAAAGGATTGACAAACCCGCCAGGGAGACCAATAGTGGCGGCCACAGGAGGCATATTACAACCGCTAGGGACTTATATTGATTACTTTCTCAATCCCCTAATACAAAAAACACAAACTTATGTCAAGGATAGTACACACTTCCTCAATATTTTGGAAAGGATACATCTATCTGAGCAAGACATCCCATTCACCATTGATGTGGCAAGTCTTTATACGAGCATTCCCCATAACATGGGTCAAGAAGCGGTTGAATGGCTCCTTCTACAAGAAGACGATATAGGGGCGGCTAAAGAATTTATTATGTCACTCCTGATTTTCATCTCCATGAATTCTTACTTTAGATACAAGAATGACTACTACATCCAAACTTCTGGCACAGCCATGGGCGCAACCATGGCACCATCGTATGCCAATGCTTTCATGTATCGCTTTGAAATGACAAATATCTTAGAAAAAGCAGAGCGGAAAGACAAGCTCAAAGTGTGGGTACGGTATATCGATGATATCTTCGGTATATGGCAGGACACAAGAGAAACATTAAATGAATTTCTACAATACATTAACAGCATTGACCACCGGATACAATTTACCTCTGAGATAGGGAACCCTGGGATACATTATCTGGACATTCAAGCCAAAGTACACAACCAGCAGATCACCACAACTCTATTTTCTAAACCCACAGACAGAAACAATTTACTGCACAGGATGAGCTTTCACCCTCAGAAAACCTTACGTAATTTACCCTATGGACAAATGCTTTGCCTCAAGAGAATCATCAGTGACCAGAGAGAGTTTGAGCAAGAACTAGCTAAACTAAGTAAGAGGTTGTAAGACCGTGGATATCCGGAGGAGGATATTAAGATGGCAGTAGAGAAGGTAGCAACTAAAACAAGAGAAAGTACCCTGACTCCTAAAGATACCAAGACATCACCATCTTTGGTATACGTGTCCAAATTGTCCAGCCAGAGCATGCAAATCAAAAGGTGTATTAACAAGCATTGGCAAATCCTGACTAAAAATGAAAGAACCAAAGAATTGTTTACCGATCCACCTACATTTGCTTATCAGAGATCCAACAATTTAAGAGACCTACTCGTCAACACACGTGACGATAAACCAAGAAGAAGTCCAACCAAAAGATTCGGCACGTACCCATGCCTGAACTGCATTAATTGCAACAATATCATAAAAGGAGCTTTTGTGTTGCATCCGTACACAGGGGAAAAAATTGCAATAAAATGCCACACCACATGTAACACGGAGAACTGTATATATTGCATACGTTGTCCCTGTGGTCAGTACTACGTAGGAGAAACAGGACGAAAAGTATGCATTCGCCTGAATGAACACAAGTCATGCATTCGTAATAAGAACATCAATTCAGCAGTAGCTAAACACTTTAATGAAAAGAAGCACAATATCTCCCAGATCAAATTTCAGGTATTAGAAGTTATTGTAAATACCGGCACGGACACTAAGAAGAAGAGACAACAAAGAGAGTCCTTTTGGATTGATAGACTGGAATCATTGGGCCTCATTACACGGGAGGCGGTGATCCAGGGTGCTATTAGCACCCTGGACCATGCCGGTAAATTACCGGCACCGCCTTGGCGGAAAGGGGATTTACCGCCCCATTCCAAGGTCGGTGGGGCAGTAAATCCCCCTTCCGCCATTGCCCTTCCCCATTCCCATTTCTGCCCCATAGGGCTCTATGGGAATGGGGAAGGCGCTAATTACGGCACCGCAATTTTGCGGTGCCGTAATTAGCTCCGAGGTCCCTTAGCGGGTTGGTTTTTAACGCCTGCAAAAAGCAGGCGTTAGAGCACCAACCCGCAAACGGACCTCGTAGTACGGCGGTAAGGGTTAACGGTCACCGTTGCCATTAACGGTGACCGTTAACCCTTACCGCCGTCCGTGTAATGAGGCCCATTGTCACCTCGAGGAATGATTGATGAGTTCGATCTTAACTGTTTTCTATAATTGTATCTGTTTTTACAACACATTGAACATACCTGTGTTTTAGACATGTCACTCTTGAGAATGTTAACACCTGGGAACACAGTATCCACCTATAACTATAAACCACACACAAGAACATAATTTGACCCCTAACTACCTCATGTAACGTACAGTACTATATTTCATTTACTTCACCAATTAGAACAGAGGGCATCCCGGTTCTATTTGGATCATTTGTATAATCCTGCGTGTTCATGCAATCGTGTTACCATACACCAGCATTTACACTGCTTTTAATTGGCCTCTCCAGTATGGCCACTTCATGCACCCGCCATCCGCAATTTTGAGATTTACATCACCATGACAACACTACACATATACACGCAGACGCGAGCAAAGCCTTCTTGCTATCCGCAGTCGGAGATGACTTCGCTTGAGCGAGCTACACACTCACAAGGTAAGCGCTCTGCTTTCACACAGACAGGCACGTATTAGAAGCGACCACGAGCGATCGTGACTAAATGCAGCATACTATTTCATTTTGCAGCGTTCTGAGAAGGAACGTTTGAACGGCATGTACTGAAGCCACCCGTTTCAGGTCAGTGATAACATGAAAATGTCTTGCCTTATCCCCCAGAATACTTGACCAGAAGACATTTAGTGAAATAACCATTAGATCTAATGTAAACCTTGACTGAAGCACAATTTGATTGTCGGATTACAATAGTCTTTCAAAAACGCATACATGCAATGTTATGTTTACAAATTATTGACAATGTTCTCTTCTCTCTGTCTATATGTATGTGTTTGTCAATTGTGGGTACCCTGTTCTCCTGAATGCATATATATCTGGTGTTTTTCAAAATATTCTAACAAAAAGATTTTTTTGTATGCTCGTGTACATTTAACCTGGTTCTGAAGAAGGAATGTTACCATTCCGAAATGCATTAGCCCTAGGTTATTTTTCTTTGCCATTGTATCAGCACAAAACGAATTGGTGAAGTTTAACCATTTGTTAACTAAAAGAGAAATTTAATTGAATTACAACTTACAGAATAAAAGCACTTTGAAGGAACTCTATCAAATATGGCTTAACTGTCTTTTATATTCTAAAACAAATGTTCTAACCCTATTGGGGGAATTTAGGTGTGCAGCCCACACCGAAGGCTTATTAGCCTAGGTCCTTTCTCTTTCAGCACATAACGAGTGTCCCACATGGTGACACGGTATAATGGGCTGTACCCTTTGAAGCAAACCTAAAAGCATACTCAACAGATACTAATCTATTCAAAATCAAAAGAAACAAGCTGTGCACCATCTCCCATTCTTCAATCAGAGGAAGTGATGCCATTTGATCCCACCCTGAATTGATATCACAGGAAGCGATGGAACATGACCTTTCACCCCATGACAAAACAGGAAGTGGCATCACATAGCATTGTTCCAAAGTACACTACGAAAAATAAAGTTTCGATATCAATGTAATGTGATATATATTTCATACAAGAATGGATCACCATATGTATCATTAATATCAGTGTGTTTAGGCCCATATTACCAAATTACAGTGAATGCAAGAAGACGTCCAGGGCCAAATGATAATTATGGGTTATTATATAGCACTTACGCTAACCGCTTTATATAGAACATATATTCATACAATATAACCCAACCTGTGTTGGTACTCAGTTAACAACTTCAGAAGGATGAAAGGCTGAGTTGGCCTTGCCGGGATTCCAACCTGCAGATCACGCACTCATTGCAGCGGCGAACGCCCAACCCACTGAGTCATTTTACCGGCTATAGCTATCTTACTGACTATAATAAATTGTGCAATTACATGTCTGAATGTACTCAAAGTCAGAAAACAAATTACACTCCTTAGTGGAAACCATTAAACTGGTAACTGAGAATTAACATCAGGCCAATTTCACCTGTAGGTTTGATGCAAAGTTGATCACATGTCAATCCTGCTTGTATCTACTTTTCAGCCTTCAGAGGCTGGCAAAATACATACCATTGGTAGGGTTCATAACTGTGTATTATAGAATTTAGAGTAGTGCAGGGAAAGTAGCAGACTAAACGACATCCCGTACTCTGGGCACTCATTACCTCGTACATGCAAACATCCTGAACAGCAGGCAATGGAGGTACGAAAGATAGATACATTACAAAAAAGCACTAATTGTGGGCCACTTTATGTGCTATGGTCAAACATTTCCACACTGTACACACGCTATTAGGCAAAATAATTTTGTCAAGTGGCCGAGGACTCCAAGATGGAATGTCTTGTGATGATCGTAACAGAGAGATTGGCAGACAAAAACATGCTATAACTGCAACTTGCAAAAAGCAAAATATATAGTCCGAAATGGATGCTTATTCTACTCAAAATGCTTTTTGGGAATTTTTGTCTGCATTTTGAATTTTAGGTGTTTAAGAACAGACTAAATCAGTGACTCGCCCCCTAAAGTGTGCCTGAAATAAACCTTTAATGAGTATAGCAAGTATTGTATAGAATTCCATTAAGACAAATTATGTGTTACTACTATTCTTTCTTATTTAGGGTCACTGCTCAAAGTGTTACACTTGTGGAACTCCTTGTTTTTGAAGTGACCTGAAAAAGAAAGCCAGCCACGCCAGAAACAAAGAGCCACATGGCGCTGTCCACATCCCAGAACCTTACATAAAAAAAATATACACACAGCCTTCGGTAGCGGCTGTGTAGTTATGGTTAAGTTGATCAACTCATAGGAAGAGAACTTTTTGGGTGGTTTATAACTTCGCTCCCCCTGGATGAATCCTTACCAAAGTTTGCAAAAAAAGTATGTGGCCTGCTCTGAATTGTTTTGGGACAGTTGGTGAGGTTTCAAAAAGGGGCAGGCTAAGTTATAGGGGGGGTCCCACATTATTTATTTCCATAAACTCAATGGAAAAATGTTTTTTCTCACACCTACAGCCTAAACTGCTACATGGATTTCACCAAATTTGCGGCAGGAGTGGCAGCATGGTCTCAAAAGTGGGCTTTTGTACAATTGGTGTAAATCCGTCCAGTAGCTTTCTTTAAAGCAGGCTAAAAGCAGGTTAGAAAACATTAGTGATGTATGGGTTCGGTCTGGGGACCCACTTCCCTGTTCGGTCCGTGGATGGGCATCCGATTGGCCTAGAGGGCATCGTGATGTCTGCGGACATCAGATGCAGCCACTGATTGGGTGGTGAAAAGCGTCAAGGTGGTCAGGTTTTTGGAAATCCCCACCATGTTGGATTCGCGGACAGGGCTGGTGTACGCGAACATCACAGTAAAAACATATTAGAAAACACAACATTGCACTTGTCAAACTTATCAAACAATCTCTGGGAAGGTGAGGGGTGATGGGGATGTGGATATGGCCGTAACATGACAAAGAACAGGTGTTTTTCATCCCTGAAGTCCGCAAACAGTCCATATGTTCAGGTACAGTCCTGTGATGTTCACAGACACTTCAGATGTTCGGTGACATATATCCTTTTTTGTGCAATACAGGGTTGGTGAACAGTAGTTTTTGGATGGCTTCTAAATTTGGCGCCACTGCATGAATTTTGAAATTCTATTCTAAAAATGATTCTGAGTGGTTTTGTAAAGTTTGGTGGGATTCAGTCAAGTGGGGGCAAAAGTAGAGGGGGGGTCCCAAAATATTGTAAAGGCTTATGAATGTGGAGCCATTTGAGGAATCTACACAAACGTTTGGATATAAATGCTTTTATAAAGTTTGGTGTGATTTTGTCAAGAGGGGGCTAAATTAGAGGGGGGTCTCAACATTTTTAAATGGCTTATAACTTTGTTGTTTTTTGACGAATGTGGACAAAAGTTTCCAGAAAGATTATAGACTGTACCTAGAATATGTGTGTAAATTATGAATAGGTTTTGTCAAGTGGGGGCTAAGTTATATGAATATTGTATGTACATATATTTTGACACTTCTGAAAAAATAAAACATGGGTGGATTTCCAGCAAACTCATTTAAGGAGCATTGGCAAGGACCTTAAACTTAAAGCATGGTTTTGCAAATGTGCATGTGTTGTATTTTTTGACAAATAGTGATATACTTTTGATGATTTAGGTATTGCCTGTGGCCATGGGCAGTGGCCAGATTATCTGGGTGATGGCATAAGGTCATGACCCAGACAATCTGGCTAGTGGCCATGATCACAAGGGACGACAAATGGGGTTAAAGTGGCCATGTTCACCTGAGACCGGCTATGTGGTAAAGTTATTCAAAAGTGGGATTGGTTTGAAAGGGAAGAAAATTGTGCTTGTGGTAATATGGTCATAGGGTTCTCTCTTCGTCTTCTGCAGGCTGCCATGGAAAGGGAAGAGGGGCTCTGTCCGGAAGCCTGCCTTCCCTTTCATAGTGGTCATCTTGGAAAAGGATTTTCTTTATTTATTTTTTTAGCACCCTGGGTTTCCGCTTTGGGAACCCAGGATGCTAATGGTCTTCATCCCCCATTGCAGGGGCTGCAACGGGGGATAACGGTCCGAAGCCCTCATTATCTGCACTCGCTTCGCTTGGGCCGATAACCTGGGCTGCCAGGCCCTTATCCCCCAATCCATTCCCTGGAGCGGGGGATGAATGCCACATTATTCACATTAGCATAATACAAAATGCTAATGCAAATGTTGAAACATCTTATTGAGTCTATGTACTTTACTGAGAAATGTAAAGTAGATGGAGTCTATAAGATTTTGTTTTAGTTCTATCCTTTTGTTGTTGTATTTTTTTTTGCTGGAGAGGTTAGAACATAAGGTGGGGAGGGAAATGAGGGAAGAGGCACCAAGCACTAATATGGATGGCAGGTGGACATGGGAAGATGTTGCGCGTGTGATACGTCTATGTTAGGGGCATTGTTTCTCATGCTCCTTGATTACACCTTCCAAAGCACTTTGAAATTGCGTCCGACTTCAGAGTGGTGTGTTGCAGTATATACAGAGGACTCTTGTCTTCGGAAGATATGGATCAGCAGTCTCTTTTTTGTCTGCAAAGTAGTTGCTGGGATTTTGTGTCCCACAGAAGTAGGCTGTGTGGTTACAGTAATGTTTTTTGTTGCAGGTATTATCCTTACTGCGCCAACTGATTAAGTTTGGTTAACTCTTAAAGATCTCGTTTTGATTGTTTCCAAGGTTGCGATAAACCAGGTTATTGTAAGGTTCCTCCAAGGTGAGATCCAAATAATTATTTTTCACACTTTAGAACTTGTAATAGTTGTTTATTTTACAAGTCACACACATTTTTAAACTCTCAACATCTGTTTCACCTCTGTGATTTAGACGGCTCATAAGGAGAGTGTCTATAACAGTAAAAACCAGTACAATTATAGTTCCCACAATTCTTGATTCAAAAAAATAAATAAATTTGACATGTGCACTTCACATACCTAGGTAATTCTCCCTTTTTTAGGCTAAGATTAGCCACTCACCATAGGGTAGTCCAGAAAGTGTTTCAAGGTATATCAAACGGAAGGGTTGTGTATGCCTTATCCTTAAACAAATTGCTTTTAAATCCTTTTCCTCCAAACAGTGGTATAGTAAAGGTTTTCTAAATAGTTGTGGAGGAATAGGCAAAGAAAAAGCAAGACAAATTAAAATTATATTGTTTATAAATGTCTTTTACTCTTCTAGTACTGACTAAGTTTGCACAGGATGCAGGTTTTAGGTTGTTTTTTTACCTTTTTAGAAGGAGAGAGAGTGGGGATCCAATTGTCCATAGTCTGGTGCCGCCAATCCGTTGCCCAGATCATTGCTGAATTTGGCAGACTTTTTATACTGAGTAACATTGCCATGTGATGATGTCATCATGCTCACCTTTGTTAGTGCAATGACATCATCAGGCCGCTTCATGCTGCGGCCATGGTTTTTTTTTGATGGTGAGGGATTTCCTTAAGAAAATTTCCTATTTATAGACAATAAGAAATAATGTGACACATATATTATATGTGTTATTTCTGTCTTCCATACAACTTTTTTTTGCTATTTGACTATTTATACAGACTCATTCAAATAAATGTGGGTCTATTACTTTTACTCAGTTTTAAAATTATATTATTTCGAATCATTACTTTTCAATTGAGTTTCACAAATGAATATTTCTCACAATATTTACACTTCATCTGTGAACATTTCAATATCATTACCATCTTAGACTCATTCAGATAAATATCTGTATACTGCTTTTATTCAGTCTTAAGACTATATTTTTGGGATTCATTACTTTTTGATTGGATTTCACAAATGAATATTACTAACACTATTTACACTTGATCTTTGAGGTCACAGCCAAATAAGCACCTCGTTATCACAATTAAGACCAGTATCACATGTGTCCATGAGACAAATCCATTTGGCTTCCTTTTTGTCTCAACAACAATTCTCTATTACCTCCCCTGGGTAATTCTTTAATGCTTTCTAGACCAAAAACTTGTAATTGTTCTATTTTTGATTCTGGATGTTCTCTGCAGAAGTGAATTTCCATAGGGTATCTAAAGTTGTGTTTCTAATTGCTCAAAGATTCTTATTTGTAATGCCCGATTTGTACTGCCAATATAAAGATTATCACAAATGCATCTAATTCCGTAGATAACAAATTTAGTATTACAGTTTATAAATTGAAGAATTTGTTTTTCTTTGCCGTTAGGCAATTGCAGACTTTCAGTTCCATTTAATATTTGTGAGCAGAGTTTGCAAATCCTGCATCTGTGGTTTCCTATGATTGGATTCAATTTGCGCGTATATCTTAAATCTTTTATTTTTAGTGACTTTAGAAAGCTTCGGCTGGTAATGTTTTTGATTCTTGGAGCCTTACGATAACAGTTTTGTGGTGTGTCATCCAGATATTTATGTACATTTTCATCAATTTTAAGGATGTGCCAATAGCTTTTAAGGATTTTCTGCATTCTAAGAGCTTCTGAGCTGTATGTTGTAATGCATTTCGTGGTTGTAAACTGCATTTTCGTTTTAGGTTTACCCCTTACCAAAAATTCTCTTGAGATTCTACCAGCTTTTTCTACAGCTTTTCGTGTTTTTTTGGGGTGTTTCTTCGTTGGCTAAATTTATTGATAATTTTTTCTATATTTTCCTGATTGGCCACTTGAGTGCTACAGTTCTTTTTTAACCAAAGAATTTCCCCATAGGGGATGTTGTCGGTCACATGTCTGGGGTGGTCGCTGCATGTATGCAATATACTGTTTCCTGCGGTAGGATTTGTAAAAAGGTTTGTTTGAATTTTGGAATTTTCCATGTACAGTTCTAGGTCCAGGAATTGAATTTTAGTAGAACTTTCATTCATGGTAAATTTGAGGTTGTAACTGTTGTCATTTGGGTGGTTGACGTAGGTAGTAGGCTTAGATTTGTCTCCTTCCCAAATCATAATGATATTGTCAATATATCCACCCCAGAATATTATATTCCTGGAGTCATTGAATGCTTGGTGACTCAGGTGTGCTTGATCTCAAAAAAGCCCATAAATAAGTTTGCATATGACACACAGATTTTGGCCCCATCACAGTTCCCTGAAGTGGTCGGTAGAGCTGTTTATCAAAACAAAAGATGCTGGTTGCTAAAGCAAATGTTAACATTGAAATTATCATGTTGTTCTGTTCCTTATATTTCTACATTTATGATGTCATCTTTGATGTCCTGGGTGTTATTCTTAGCAGTGCACGGGGGTGGCGTGAGTTATGGTTGCTTAGCTTACCATAACTGGTGAATTGCTGAGGTTTTTCAGTTTTACTTGTAACCATAACGTCCCTTTATCAATATTTTTCATTGAATTTCATAGGATTTGATTAGTGCAACTTAACCATAACGTCCCTTTAACAAAGGGGGTAATTCATAGAATTCATCGCACAAGTGGCGCACGCGGCTGGCGCACAGAGTGCGTGTGAGGCAGTCCGCGCCAGCCGCGTGCCCCAAAATCCATTTCCGCGTACAGCGTATTCATGGATTTCAACATGCATAACCAGCTGTGGCACAGAGTAGAGCAGCGACCCTGCAGCAGCGCCAGTTACGCCCCCAACCCCTCCCTGTGCGCCATGAACAGCGCACACATCCCGTACATGCCGCACAGGCCAGTGGACCAGCATACAGCTCCCCAACCACGAAAACATCTGTAAAAATCCCTGCACACCCCTCCGAATACACGTACCCCACTGCGCGGGAAGTGTTCCGGAGGTGCATGGGAACTTTTACACGCGATTGGCCTTGTGCAAGCGGGGTACGTGTATTTTGGGGGTGCGTGGGAACTTTCACACATGATTGGCCCTGTGTGAGCGGGGTACGTGTATATCAGGGGAGCGCGGGAAATTTCACATGCGATTGGCCCTGTGCGAGCGGGGTACGTGTATTACGGGGGTGCGTGGGAAGTTACACACGAAATTGGCCCTGTGCGAGCGGGGTACATGTATTTCTGGTGTGTGCGGGAAGTTTTACACAAGTGATTGGCCCAGTGCGAGCGGGGTACGTGTATTTCTGAGGTGCGCGGGAAGTTTTACACACACGATTGGCCCTGTGCGAGCGGGGTAGGTGTATTTCTGAGGTGCACAGGAAGTTTTACATGCAATTGGCCCTGTGAGAGCGGGGTACGTGTATTTCGGGGGTTCGCGGGAAGTTTCGCACGCGATTGGCTCTGTGCAAGCGGGATATGTGTATTTAGGGGGTGCACGGGAAGTTTCACACGCGATTTACCCTGTGCGAGCAGGGTATGTGTATTTTGGGGGTGTGTGGGAAGTTTTACACGCGATTGGCCTTGTGCGAGCAGGGTACGTGTATTTAGGGGGTGCGCGGGAAGTTACACACGCGATTGGCCCTGTGCGAGCGGGGTATGTGTTTTGCTGGGGTGTGCGGGAAGTTTTACACGCGATTGGCCCTGTGCGAGTGGGCTATGTGTATTTAGGGGGTGCGCGGGAAGTTTCACACGCGATTGACCCTGTGCGAGCAGGATACATGTCTTACGGGGGTGCGCGGGAAGTTACACAAGTGATTGGCCCTGTGCGAGTGGGGTACGTGTATTTCTGGGGTGCCCAGGAAGTTTTACACACAATTGGCCCTGTGTGAGCGGGGTATGTGTATTTCGGAGGTGCGTGGGAAGTTTCACGCGCGATTGGCCCTGTGCAAGCGGAGTAGGTGTATTTCAGGGGTGCGCAGGAAGTTTCACTCGCGATTGGCCCTGTGCGAGCAGGGTATGTGTATTTCGGGGGTGCGTTGGAAGTTTTACACGCGATTGGTCTTGTGTGCGCGGGGTACGTGTATTTCAGAGGTGCGCGGGAAGTTTCACATGCGATTGGCCCTGTGCGAGCGGGGTACGTGTATTACGGGGGTGCGCAGGAAGTTACACACGCGATTGGCCCTGTGCGAGCGGGGTACGTGTATTTCTGGGGTGCGCGGGAAGTTTCACACGCGATTGTCCCTGTGCGAGCGGGTACGTGTAATATGGGGGTGCGCAGGAAGATACACACGCGATTGGCCCTGTGCGAGCGGGGTATGTGTATTTCTGGGGTGCGCAGGAAGTTTTACATGCGATTGGCCTTGTGCGAGCAGGGTACGTGTATTTCGGGGGTGCGCAGGAAGTTTCACATGCGAATGGCCCTGTGCGAGCGGGGTACGTGTATTTTGTGGGTGCGTTCGAAGTTACACACGCGATTGACCCTGTGCGAGCGGGGTATGTGTATTGCTGGGGTGTGCGGGAAGTTTTACACGCGATTAGCCCTGTGCGAGTGGGCTATGTGTATTTAGGGGGTGTGCGGGAAGTTTCACACGCGATTGACCCTGTGCGAGCAGGGTACATGTATTATGGTGGTGCGCGGGAAGTTACACACGCAATTGGCCCTGTGCGAGCGGGGTACTTGTATTTCTGGGGTGCGCGGGTAGTTTTACACACAATTGGCCCTGTGTGAGCAGGGTATGTGTATTTCGGGAGGTGCGCGGGAAGTTTCACACACGATTGGCCCTGTGCAAGCGGGGTAGGTGTATTTCGGGGGTGCGCGGGAAGTTTCACTTGCGATTGGCCCTTCGCGAGCAGGTTATGTGTATTTCGGGGGTGCATGGGAAGTTTTACACGCGATTGGTCTTGTGAGAGCGGGGTACGTGTATTTCAAGGGTGCGCAGGAAGTTTCACACGCGATTGACCCTGTGCGAGCAGGATACATGTCTTACGAGGGTGTGCGGGAAGTTACACAAGTGATTGGCCCTGTGCGAGTGGTGTACGTGTATTTCTGGGGTGCGCAGGAAGTTTTACACACAATTGGCCCTGTGTGAGCGGGGTATGTGTATTTCGGAGGTGCGTGGGAAGTTTCACGCGCGATTGGCCCTGTGCAAGCGGGGTAGGTGTATTTCAGGGGTGCGCAGGAAGTTTCACTCGCGATTGGCCCTGTGTGAGCAGGGTATGTGTATTTCGGGGGTGCGTGGGAAGTTTTACACGCGATTGGTCTTGTGTGCGCGGGGTACGTGTATTTCAGAGGTGCGCAGGAAGTTTCACATGCGAATGGCCCTGTGCGAGCGGGGTACGTGTATTTTGTGGGTGCGTTCGAAGTTACACACGCGATTGACCCTGTGCGAGCGGGGTATGTGTATTGCTGGGCTGTGCGGGAAGTTTTACACGCGATTAGCCCTGTGCGAGTGGGCTACGTGTATTTAGGGGGTGTGCGGGAAGTTTCACACGCGATTGACCCTGTGCGAGCAGGGTACATGTATTATGGTGGTGCGCGGGAAGTTACACACGCAATTGGCCCTGTGCGAGCGGGGTACTTGTATTTCTGGGGTGCGCGGGTAGTTTTACACAGAATTGGCCCTGTGTGAGCAGGGTATGTGTATTTCGGGAGGTGCGCGGGAAGTTTCACACACGATTGGCCCTGTGCAAGCGGGGTAGGTGTATTTCGGGGGTGCGCGGGAAGTTTCACTTGCGATTGGCCCTTCGCGAGCAGGTTATGTGTATTTCGGGGGTGCATGGGAAGTTTTACACGTGATTGGTCTTGTGAGAGCGGGGTACGTGTATTTCAAGGGTGCGCAGGAAGTTTCACATGCGATTGGCCCTGTGCGAGCGGGGTACGTGTATTACGGCGGCTTGCGGGAAGTTACACACGCGATTGGCCCTGTGCGAGCGGGGTACGTGTATTTCTGTGGTGCGCGGGAAGTTTCAAACGCGATTGGCTCTGTGCGAGCGGGGTACGTGTAATATGGGGGTGCGCAGGAAGTTACACACGCGATTGGCCCTGTGCGAGCGGGGTACGTGTATTTCTGTGGTGCGCGGGAAGTTTCACACACGATTGGCTCTGTGCGAGCGGGGTACGTGTAATATGGGGGTGCGCAGGAAGTTACACACGCGATTGGCTCAGTGCGAGCGGGGTATGTTTATTTCTGGGGTGCGTAGGAAGTTTTACATGCGATTGGCCTTGTGCGAGCAGGGTATGTGTATTTCAGGGGTGCGCAGGAAGTTTCACATGCGAATGGCCCTGTGCGAGGGGGGTACGTGTATTTTGTGGGTGTGCGGGAAGTTTTACACGCGATTGGACTTGTGCGAGTGGGGCACGTGTATTTCGGGTATGCGCAGGAAGTTTTACACGTGATTGGCCCAGTGCGAGCGGGGTACGTGTATTTCGGCGGTGCGCGGGAAGTTACACATGTGATTGGCCCTGTGCGAGCGGGGTACGTGTATTTCGGGGGTGCGCGGGAAGTCTCACACGCGATTGGCCCTGTGCAAGCGGGGTGGGTGTATTTCGGGGGTGCGCGGGAAGTTTCACTCGCGATTGGCCCTGTGCGAGCAGGGTATGTGTATTTCGGGGGTGCGTGGGAAGTTTTACATGCGATTGCTCTTGTGCGAGCGGGGTACGTGTATTTCAGGGGTGCGCGGGAAGTTTCACATGCGATTGGCCCTGTACGAGCGGGGTTACGTGTATTACGGGGGTGCGCGGGAAGTTACACACGCGATTGGCCCTGTACGAGCGGGGTACGTGTATTTCTGGGGTGCACGGGACGTTTCACACGCGATTGGCCCTGTGCGAGCGGGGTAGGCGTAATATGGGGGTGCACAGGAAGTTACACACGCGATTGGCCCTGTGCGAGCGGGGTATGTGTATTTCTGGGGTGCGCAGGAAGTTTTACATGTGATTGGCCTTGTGCGAGCAGGGTACGTGTATTTCAGGGGTGCGCAGGAAGTTTCACATGCGAATGGCCCTGTGCGAGCGGGGTACGTGTATTTTGTGGGTGTGCGGGAAGTTTTACACGCGATTGGACTTGTGCGAGCGGGGCACGTGTATTTCGGGTGTGCGCAGGAAGTTTCACACGCGATTGGCCCTGTGCGAGCGGGGTACGTGCATTTCGGGGGTGCGTGGGAAGTTACACATGTGATTGGCCCTGTGCGAGCGGGGTACGTGTATTTCGGGGGTGCACGGGAAGTTTCACACGCGATTGGCCCTGTGCGAGCGGGGTACGTGTATTGCGGGGGTGCGCAGGAAGTTACACACGCGATTGGCCCTTTTGCGAGTGTATTTCTGGGGTACCCCAACAAATTGGCAGTGTGTGTCCTCCCAGGTGTGCCCTCTCCCCCGTCTCCAGGGCCTGCAGGCAGACCCCAACACAGGGGTACACACTGCACCCCTGGCCATGCCCCACAGGCAGCACATCCACCCTGGCGAAGCCCTCCAGCCAGCCTACATGTCACCACGCACAAGTGAGCACTGACTCATGTCCCTCAACACCCCCATCCACCCAGCATTGAGGGGCACCTGCCAGCAGGCCCCGACTCATGTCCCCCAGCACCCCCATCCACCCAGCAGTGAGGGTCAGGCCCGACTCATGTCCCCCTGCAAAACAAAAGGAAGCTGCACAATCATGGGCCTCATGTGCACCAAAATACCACAACACGCCTCCCCAGTCTTGATATGCAATGATTTCACCAATCCACCCCACACCGACATGCCTATGTGTTGGCACAAAGCCGCTAAATGACGGTGACTGCAGGCTGCAAGCCTACGCCTGCTCAACGTAGGGCCCACTGGCAGTCCATCGCGGACCACATTAGTGCCCTTGGATTTGTGAGGCGCTCAGCTGATGATTGCTACAAGCGGTGGAAAGACCTGAAACGCAGAGCAAAGAACAAGCAGGCTTCCAATCATGCCTCTACTCTGGTGACTGGCGGTGGGTCTCCACCAGAGGAGGACCAACTCACTGAACATGAGTCTGTTGCTGGAACCTTCATCACAGAGGAACAGATCCATGGCGTGGGAGACCTACCAGATTACAAAGCATTGTCCGGTGAGTGCCCATGCATGTGTGTGTAATCCATGTGTATGTTGCTTGGGTGATGTGTTCTGAATGAGTGCCAGGTAAGGATATGTACTCCTGAGTGTTATGGGTCACCCATGTGCTTCCTCCAAACCATTCACCGGCCTTGGATTTGGGTATGACAGTATCCCGTCTGACCACAGTAGCCAATTAGCACCACATTACTGCAGTTGCCCTTGAAATGTTATCTTGCAACAACATTGTTCAGAATGTTCAGTGTTCATTCAGCCTGATTGTTTCAATCCTCCCATTTTTGCAACACATTTTTCTGCCCTAATGCCACATATGTGACATGCATCTGTCATAGATTACACCCCACAATGGCCCACATTTATTACCTTGTTATGGAAATGATTTGTCCATTCAGGCTGATTGAGTAAGGGCCTGCTCACAATAATTTGTGGGACCTGTTTGAATGTGGAACATGACTGTTGTTTCCTGTCATGTTGAAGTGACCAACCATTGATGTGTCCATCTGCCTCCCATCACTGTATAATTGTACACTGGATGTGTTGCAGTGTGTGGCACATGCATATTTTGTCACACTATTTTGCATTTTTCATCTCATCATGTCCATCTCACATGGATGGGTGACAGTACTCATTCACTAACATATGGCTGTACTTGTCAAATGTACCATGGCTATGTTACATGCCATCTGTGTGCTGGTATGTGTCATGTATGTGTATTGAACATGCCACTCACAGGCTAATGTGTGATGTCAGTGCTGTCCAGCATGCATCAAATGTGTTGCTTTTCCATATTGGAGTCCACAATGTCTGCTTTTTGCCTCCCCTTCCAACTCATTGACAGTGCATGCCTGCCAGGGTTGAAGTCATGTGGGACATGTGTAATTCATGTACTGGATCTCTGGCTTGTCAGGCCTATGTGTGTGCTATGGTGCTCATGCCTGTTTCCATTTGTTGTCTTTCATGTTTATGCAGGTGATGATGCACTTGATGATGTTGAGGTGGAGGAGATGGTGCAGACCCAGGAGGAATCTCAGCCACAACCGAGAACCAGTGGAGGACGTGGGGTGGTGGTGGGTGAAAACCCAATCCTCCTGCAGACCATACTGTCCACGGGTGTCTCTGGGTGCACCTCCGCAGACCTCTATGATTCAGGTGCTGAATCGGGCAGTGAGACATATGTGCCGTCGCAGGTGAGTGTTACTGGGAGGGATGCTGGTCTGTCCAACCCACCTGCACCGGGGGTGGACCCCTCTACGGGGATTTCAGTATTGGTAACTCCACCTTTGGCGGTTACGGATGCAGGGTCACACTCCACAACATCTGATCCTGTTCCTGGGCCAGCAGATCAGAGGGAGAATGCAGACCTGCAGCCTCAGGCAGTGCCAGCACAGCAAGGTGCAGATCGCCTTGCCCCAAACAGGTGTGGTGACCGCCGACGCAGTGGCCGTGCACAACCAGGCAATACTGTATGGGAAAACTCCATGTACAGTATAGCAGCACAACAGGGAGCATCGGTTGAAATGATGGCTCAGGCAATGGATACGGTGGCCACTTCCATTCTCCCCCCTGAAAGGCAGATGGAGCTCCAACAGCAGGCAACAGACTCCATTTGTCAATCACACAGGGAAGACATGATGGCGTCCAACAGGGACCGATGAGCGGCACTGGAGACTCTGCGCGAAGCCGTATCTGTAGAGTCACAGGGCCACAGGGAATCCCTGAGGCTAGAACTCTAATTCCTCATGGAGACTCTGGGTGAACTTGAGGCTTCCCAAAATTTTAGGTCAGAAAAGCAGCTGGAGCAGCTCACACTTTCACTCTCAGCAGAGCTCCAGGCAACCCGTGCGGAGATCCGGGCATCACGCGAGGCCATGCAGGTAGAAATGCAGGCTACCCGTGAGGTGCTGCATGGGGATCTCCGCACCATCATCCTCCTGAATGAAAACTTCCACGCTCGCATGCTTGCTGCCATGCAGGACCATACCAGGGATTTGCGTGGGCTGCCTCTCATAGCACGGCCACCTTCTTATGTAGCAGCAGAGGGTGAAGCGAGCGACAGCAGTTCTCCCACAATAGCGTAGCCGTGCAGGCCATGAGCCCATGGGGGTATTTTTTTTTCCTCAGCATCCACGCATATGGGTGTTGGGGTGCACCCTGTCCTCGAACCTCCTGGGTGGCCTCCCCCCCGGTCCACACGTGGCCTTTTTGATTTTTGTTTTTTCTTTTTTCTTTTTTACAGTGTGTTGCCTTGTGTGGCTTCCATGGGCATCCACTGTGTATTCCAGCTGGGCACATGCAGGCTTGTCCTGTCTTTGGGTTAGATGCTTGGGTTCCTGACACACACACCCCTCCTGCTTCCCCTTTCCATGGGCTTGCAAAGGGTGTGACCAAGTGACAGTAACTTACACAGTGACATTGGGCTCCCATGAGCTGTGTGGGCAGTCTGTAGTGGGGATTGTCGTTGGCTTGAACACTGCATGGTGTATTGATATGTGCTTGTACATCCATGTCTTTCTCCTTATTCACATGTACCATCTTCATGTCTTCACAAGGCCGTCTCCTTTGCAGACGCAGTTCATGTTGCATGCAGTACACTGACACATTTGCCTGACAGCAACACCCTGCAGTTGGAAGGGGACTATGTGCTGGCTTAGTCAGGTTGTGAGACTTGCACTACTTTGATTTGTACTGTTGTATTTTGACACTGTTTCATCCTGTGTTGCTGTTCTGTGTTGGTGGTAAGTATTTGTTCATGTGTGCTGTTTCTTATTGATTACTGGGAGCATATTGTCTGTGGCCTGTTTACATTTGGAACAGTGCACTTTGTGACACTTGTGTCATGTGTTGTGCATTCATTTTGTTGCTTTCACATTGCATGACATGCCATGGTGTGTTGGGGAGCTGAGTGGGGAGGGGTTGGGTGACATGGCACTATTTTCATGTTGTATTTTTCAAGGGGGTAGTCATTCATAAAGCATGAATGTGTGTCTTTTTGTCACACAGCATTGGTTGTATTTAAGTAGGTAGGGATGCACAAAATGTAACACTTCCAGGTGACCAATCTCAGGCTGGTATGGTTGTGACAGTTGACTGACCATTATGTCATCATCATTGATTGTCAGCTGGTATGTGCTAGGGCTGTGTGCACTCCACAGGGGAAGGATTTTAGGTGAAGTAATTAGCCACTAGCTGTGTACGGGCTGCCTCACCACGTGCCCTTTCACCTCCCATGTGCAGCGGCCGTGCATGTGGTTGGGGATAGGGCACCACCATGTCCACCCACAGGCCACGGCGGGTTACAACGTTGTGCAGGACACATGCTGCCACTATGATCCTGCACACTACTGGGGGCGCGTATAGCAGCTGCCCACCAGAGCAGTCAAGGGAGGGAAAGCATGACTTGAGCACTCTGAATGTGCGCTCCACTATGCCCCAGGTTGCAATATGGACTGTGTTGTATCTTACCACAGGTGGTGTGGTAGGGTTCCGAATTGGCGTCATCATGTGGGTGCTCAGAGGGTAGGCACTGTCCCCTGGGGAGGCGATGATGGGTATCATTAGTGGGGTTGTGACATTACTCAGTATCTGACATGCATGCATGTGCAGAGGCATTTATACTCACCAAGCAGCCATGTATCGCCATGCTGCCCAGATTCTAGGTCCCGGTTTAGGGGTGACATTCTGAAAATGAAACTATCATGGGTGGACCCCGGATAGTTGGCATATACTGAGGTGATGATTCCCTTGGCATCACATACTACCTGAACGTTGATGGAATGCCAGTGCTTGCGGATTCTATAGATGTGCTCAGTTGCAGTGGGTGGACGTAGAGCCACATGAGTGCAACCAATGGCACCTAGCACTTTGGGGAAGTGTGCCACCTCGTAAAAATCCTGGATGGCAGCCTGCCTTTCTGCAGGTGTTCTGGGCATGTATATGTGCCTGCGGACTGAGGAGCGTGCAGTCATGATGGCCAACACCTGGTGTAGGCAGCATGACTGTGTGGCCTGTGACACCCCCCCACTATGGCACTTGTCCGCTGAAATGAACCAGTGGCCAAGAAGTGCAGTACATTGAGCACCTTTTCCAAGGGGCTCAGTACTTGGGAGCACAGGGTGGGTGGTGTGAGGTCATCCTCCCACTCACTCACCAGGTCGAGTATTATGTGTGGTGGAAACCTGTACCTCCCATACACCTGGTCATCAGGCATCCCAAAAAGGCAGGTCCTCGGTGTAAAAATTTGGGGCCTGGCTATCCTCCTCCTCCTGCGGTGTCCCACGACCACTGCTGCGAGGAACGGTATATTCATTGTAGCGTCTGAGCTCATTTGTTGTTCGCGCGCACTTTTATGTGCTTCCTGCTGGCGTACGTGTTTCCGGATTAGCGCGTCTTTTTAGGTGCACGCGTTTCCCCTGTTCGATTCCATGAATACGTGTTGTAGGCGCGCGTGTGGGTGTTGCAAGCATTTACCTCCTGTACTTCCCCCGTAACGCCCACATTTTTACACGTTGTTCCCCATTCCACGTGTTCCGCCCCGTTTTCTGCCCACTTTTGTTGTGTGCGCTGTGCAATGTGCGCTTTCGCTGTGCGCGTAGCGCATGCCGTTTGATGACGTGTGCACCCTTTTGCGCCACCCACGATTTTAGCGCACATCCCAGGATTTACATGCGCACTGACTTCCATGAATCGATGTGCGCGGCTTGGGAATGCTTGCGCTGCGATTTTCATGCTTGCACTGTGATTTTCATGCTTGTGCTGCCATTTTTCCGCGCACATTAATTCCGTGCATCGGCCTGAAAATCTGTCCGTATCGTCCGCAGCAAGATGGAACCGTCCGTAGAACAGGCGCGGTGGCCAGCATGTTCGTTATCAAACAAAATGGAGGTGTCCTAAGGAGACTGGACCTGTCCTTACAGTCATCCGTTCAGGTACGCACATGCGCAGTACACCCATAAGTACTGCGAACATCCCGCTTGTCCCTAACTGTCCATCTCACTTGTGTCACACTTTTAATTAGTTTCAGGACGGGAACACTGTCTGTTGAACAGTGGCGCGCATGCGCACGTGCGTTAGTCTGCATTTGCTGTTGTGCTGGCATGCTTTTCCCTCGCGGATGTGTACAGGACGTCATCATGTGACCACACCCACGCTGAGCGTGGAGCGTGTGGACTAATTTGCGCGCTTCCGCAACATCACCATTTGACATTTCCCATACAATAGCTCCACCTGTGAATGTGTCGTTTACAATTTTTGGAGCGTTTTACAGCGAGAAATGTGGTCATGAGCCGCATCCTTCAACCCCTATAATTGGCCACACTCCCATGGTCATCTTCATTATGCTTCTGGCTATAGCAATTAGAGTTGTGCGGCCTTTAGTACTGTCGCAACCATTTGGCAAATATTCTTATGGCATCCATGGCTGCTACTGCTGCATTACCCTCAGCACCACCCCCATACCCTACACCTCCACCTCCCCAAGGGACTGCAGAGGGATGTACGGGTGAGGATGTAGAGATCGAGAAAGAAGAGGAAGAAGAGAATGACGTGGAAGAACACTGCACTACAAACACTCGGCGGGAGTTGTGGGTGTGGCAGTTGTTTCGATTTATGGGAACGTACCGAAAGCATGTGCGAACCTGGTCAAGTGCAACCAGTACCAGTTGGTGCTGAGTCGCGGCAGACCTGGTGCGTACAGCTTTGGTACGACAACCATGAAGCGACACCTAACGTCGTTCCAGAGTGCGGACATTCACAAGGTGGTGCCATGTGAAGAACGTAGTAGATTGAGTTCCTCCACAGCATCCTCTGTGTACGATCCTCTCACCACAAGAGACACTCCTGTGGGGGAGTGCATTCCTCCAGCTGCGTCACAAGCCATTCGCGATGCTGTTTACCCTTACCTTTTGAGGGTCACAATATTGTGTATGTACTGTGATGCAGTACTCTGCAGGGGGGCGAGTCTTTGAAGTGCTTTTGAGGCTACGGTCACAGAGCACGAGAAGAACTGCACCCTACCTAAGTGAAGGCCACCCTATAACTTTCTCTCTCCACCTGGCCCTTCTTATCCCCATGGTTGGTGTCCCTTCCTTAACCTCCAGTGCCCTCCTCTCCTAGTGTATCGTGTCCATAAAAACAGTGAACTGAAAAGTTATAAACCTTTAAAATGAGGCTCTTTTCAGAGCCGCCTTTCTCAGTTTAACAATAGAGCTTTGAAGTAACCGTTGTAGGCCCCCTCGCTTTTTTTGATAAGTCTGCGGACAGTCATGGGACACACAAAAATGGAGGGTGCAAGCAAAGCAAAACCAATGTTCTTTTCGCTGGGAGTAACTGGTGGCTCTGAAAAGAGCCTTTCGGTGGTGTTGAGTATGCTTCAAAAACTGTAGGATGGAAACAATGGATTGCCAAACAGGTGACTATGATTCCAAAAAAAGTTGCAATGCATGTTGTACATTGCGAAGAAACGTTTGATTGCCAGCATATGTGAGATGACTACATATCTGCGAAATATGAAAGAGCTGCGAAACAAAATGTTTTCATTGTGGAATGAGGACATGCCAACATCTCTTAGAAATGCACAAACAGCCATATTCACATTGCGCCGTGCTTTCTCCATTTGTGGGGCAAATGCAGATGAACGCAGCCACTTTTGTCTTTGAGCAATACGGGAAAAAACTATTTGGCAATTTGGAAACATGTCCATGACTTGCGCAAGTCCTTCCTTCATTGCAAATTGCAAAGAAATGCCAGAAACATGGCCTTAACTATTGCCTCTGCAATGAATGATAAGTATATCAGGATGACGCTCTGTCTGTAAAGTAACGCAGAGAAGTACCAAGTCCAACCACCTCATTCCGCGCACGCCATGCCAGTGCACTTCCACATGAGGAAATCCAAGATCTGCAGATAGACCGAAACTTTCTGCATGCACCTTCAGCCAATGTATCCACGAGTCTCCCAAAATCCAGACTAAATATCTCCATACAGAACACACCCAGTTACCTTTAGTGGCCAATCCCTACCTTCGCACATTCTCATTTGCTTGCGTCTCCACCCCAAAATCCCCGTTGGTAAAAGGCGGCGCCTGCAAACTACCGCCATGTTTGCGGACAAGTTGTTTTTTTTTTGGTTTTTTTGGGCAGACACCTGTTATTTTTCTTTTTTTGTGATATATTTTGTTCTTACTTTACACCTACAACCATTACAGAACCTTCTCCAAAGCAAGCCTCACATTCCAAAAGAACATGGCATTTCCCAAAGAAGATAACGCAACACCATCTGCTTCGAAATAAGCCGCATTACTGGGAACAATGTTCTCGAGGCTGCAGAAAAACATACCAGCACGTAACATAAAAGCACACATGCCGCGATTAATGATACACCTCCCAATACATTGATCGGGACAGAAAACAGAACTATTGACCCATTATCCTCTAGGCAGTAAGCCAGAAAAAAATATTTTTCCCAGTTGGAAAGATGTTCATGACTACCTCAACCAACTATTCCAAATCTTTCAACAAAGTACGTGAACTCACGTAGCGCAAATGGCAAGCACTGTAGTGCAAAAGTATCACATGAGGAGTGGCCATCATTCGCATTTTGGTGCAAACTTGGAGAAGTGCTGCAACATTGACATCAGTCTCAGTGCTCCACACCACCCCCATTCCTCTCACATCAAAATGATGTGCCACATGCCTACTTTCGGCATACAGCTGTAATCCTTGGACAAAAATGTCTCGAAGGACCAAAACCCTGACCCTCTGCACCTCTGCCATCTTCAGTATACACACCGTCTTTCGCCAAAAAGGAACAATGTGAACATCTGATTGGCTGATGCCCACAGTCCCCTTTCCATGCTCGATTTGCTGTAGATACCCGTATGTGACACACCCTACCAGCGGACAAGCGGTGCCTATGTGCGGCATGTAACTCTTAGCCAGCCCACATCACGCGCAATTCCATTTCCTCATTGGACACAGCTAAGCAGTCAGACAACCATCCACCAATCACATTAACCATCCCTACATTTAACTCTGTCATCAAAATTTTGCACTTCAAATGTACTATTGATCACTGTGAATGCAAGTTGCATATCATTCCAAAGCACCAACTTCAAAAACTACTGTGCAATGGTCGCGGATTTCTACGTACAGCTCCATCCATGCGCATATGCATGCATATACACTACAGGTATGCATATTTTACTCAGAGAACATGTGCAACCGTTATGATTTCATTTAAAGAAATTATTACCACTAAATCTGCATAGGCAATACATACCAACGGTCGTCCTTTAAGTACAAGATGTCCGATTTTCAAAAAACCGCACTACTTCTTACTGTCTCCCGCATAACTTATACATACGTTAGAACCCTCCCTTTTTAGTGAGAAACTCCATTTTCCATTAGAAAATGTCACAATTTTTTACTGTAGCGTCTACATAAATGCTACTTTTCAATGCGATCGTATGAGAAAAAGTAAAAACGCTCCCGATTTCTGTGGTGACATCTCCCTTCGAGGGTCTGCCAATTTTTTGAAATCGGACCTATAATGTGAAAGTACAGATTTTTTCCCCATTTACTATACTGACCTATCACTTACAAACCTCTCTGCCATAGATAACACAGCTTAAAAGAAACAAGACATTTTCATAATCTAAAAAAGTGTACGCATTTCTGAAGCACGTGCAACTGACATACTGCAAGTAACATAGAAAGGCAGCACATAGTGCAGTGAAAAGCACACATGCACTGTGTTCAAATGTCAAAGAAGAATACTTTAAACACACACAGTTACTAACTTCTTCTTTTTACAATCACAGTGAAGACTACTCTCCTGAAAATCAACAGCATCTTCACTGCACACGACATATCTGAAGAAACCTGGTCATTCTGCAAAAAAAAAGTAAGTACAGTGCGACCTTTATATTCTTACTATTCCTCAAATAGACTGTGTGGGTTATGTGTTTAATTTGTACACCAAAGCAAACAGTGATTTCTGAACCATTCTACCCACAAATCGCCATTTACTGAACAAAGAATAACAGGCAGAATGACTCACAAATCCCTGTATGTTTGGAACTCAAATAACATACAAATCCCTTAGAATGTTAGTACTAGAAAACAAATAGCTGTTTCAATTTGATGCCAGTACGTTCACTATTAATGCTTCTCCTCACCACTAGCCCACTTTCTACTCTCATCTGAAGCACATAATAGTGGTATGCAAACAGAAAAGTATACTTCCCAAATCATTGTAAGAGGCCAATGCACATTCACACACCACCACAAAGTGTGTACCCATCAAACTCATGCACGCAAGCACACAGCACACATACATTGTACAGCAGACCAAACATGCCTTTTTTTCCAACAGACCCTAAAAAATGCCTGCCAAAAAGTTTGTAGAAAGGAACGCAGAAGTAGAGCAAATAAAAATAAAAGTTTTCAACCTAAGCATCCATCTGTACCAGAGTTTGTAGAGAACGTTGGAACAAAACGGCTAATACATTTGTTTCCCAAAACAAAGCAAGCCTCAACTACCGAAACATTACCTCCTCCAACAAAATGTGGCACGAAGCACAAAACTCTTCACAAAAAAACAGCTACCAGTACCACTAACAATGCTCCTAATAATCCTGATATAGCAACAAGAACCTATAGTAAAAAAATATTTTAGCAAAAATGTATCGCCACAGAGTCCTTCAGAATCTAATAAGAAGAGGACCGAAATCATCCTCACCCCTTAAAACCACTGTAAAAAAATAATCCTACAAGCTCTCATGGACAGTGCAATCATTCTCAAAAGGAAGTTGTTTATATTGGTGTTAAATAGAATGAAACCACTAACAAAACTAAGTACCAAATTGCAAAAAAAAACTTATCAATAAACAGAATGTGAACAAAAATAACTCCTTACATATTTGTGGAGGTGAATGGAGTCACACTACAACAAAGGAACCATATTTTAATGAAGAAGCATACAAACAAAATCAAACAAACACAACTGCCATCCATAGCAGTGGAAGAGGATATCAATAAATCAATAATACCATCATGGAACAAGAAACACTGCTTAGAAAAGTATCCCCTGAAAACTCAGAATTACCTCTCGATTCGACCGAATCGGACCGTCCAGTATACAAATAGTCGTGCACGTCAGTCTGTGCCATTCCTAACGAATCTTTCAAATCTTTACTTCAGTTCCTCAATCAGTATGTGAAAGGTAAAGACAAAAATAAAATGAAAGTGCTGCAAAATATGGATACCTGTCCAGTGCGCAAATATACAGGACTGTAAGGACATTCATTAGCCTGCATTTCTGGACCTATTTGCAAAAGCACCTTCCATGATATCAAACGGATATCAATACATTATTCAAATGTAAGAAATCTTGTGTATAACATATACTATGCTAAAAGTCCAGCTTCAGAATTAGCCAATTTAAATAACACTCTTCTGCATGGTACACCCAAGTATCTACAAGAAGAAATTGACCGTATCCAGAGAAAATATTTTGGAAGTGAAAGTCACTTACAAAATGCAATAGTTTTAGAACAAACTACCGACATTTCTGCACATAGCAACCTTCTATTACACACGTACAAAAAAAGAAATACTAAAATTTAAAAGGGCATTGGCCGAAATACCAAACCGTGTGTGTGTGTTGCCGCAGAACGTTTTACAAAAGGAACACAAAAAATGTAGACATAGCATACAAAATAGAAGACAATGAAGATTCCAAGTGGTTTGAATTAGCTCTGTACCTTATAGCCGAAAACAGATATGAAAATAAGTCAACCCCTAATATGTTGTAGTTATTGCACTACAAAACTAGACAACAACCAATGTCCTTCAAGTGCTATCACAAATAATTTGGAATTGTTCCCACTACCAAAAACCTTGCAACAACTCAATTTGTACGAGAGCATCATAATTCAAACAGTTCATCCATTTCAAGCATTTATACGCCTTCACCCAAAAACAGCAAAATTACATCCCTCTGAAATGGTGAAACCCATTCATGGCAAAGTAGTTTATTTGCCATTAGATCTTACAGAAAATGTGCACACTCTAGGAGTGCAACGTTCAATAAAACATTCTTTAATTGTGTTGGTAAATGGTGTACCAACCAAAGACAAAAACATTTGGCAACAACTCCTGGACTTACATAAAGTTAGACAAGCCTTGAAATATCTAAAAGACAATAATGAATACTACAAGGAAATAAATATTGAAGAAAGCTTAAGGGAAACAACTGCAATAATTGAACAGTCACCGGAAACTGGACAATTTGAACTTCTGGATTCTGCTGCAGTATCCACTCTTTTGGACCAGTACACAATACATCCTTTGCATTCCAATCAAAGCATAGATGGTGCACCAGAAACTTACCAAATGCGAAAAACCAAAGGTTCACCAATGAGCATATGAGAAAAAAGTATAGAAGCACATGCTTTTCCACTGATATTTCCTACTGGCACAGGTGGAAGGTACAATGATAGACCCACTCAAATTATGGCATCAAAATACCGCTCATTACGAATGTATTCGCAAGATCCCAGGTTTAGACAAAATGTGGAATACATATTCCATCTACTCTTTGAAAGTGAATTAGCAGCCCAATGTTACCGAGTTGCACACATTTTGAAATCTGGAACCCACTTTCAAAATATGTCAGCTACACAATTAATACAAAAAGTACAAGAAAAAGATGAAGGTTTACAGTCAAGTATAACAAATTTGTTTGCAAACATGCGTGGTACAAAAGAATACTGGTTCCGATGGCACGGAGACGTACGTTGTATGATAAGAAACTTTGGACCACTGATTTGGTTTGTTACACTAAGTTGTGCAGAATATGCATGGGAAGATTTACATGAGTTCCTACGCATATCAAACAACAACAAAACCAAAGTACATTTATTCACACCTGGAGAACTTTGCACTTTGCTCTCTAGATCCAGTTAATGTGTCAAGATATTTCCATCATCGTTTCATTGCTATGCTACACTTTATTTGCAATAAAACTGTTCCTCCCCTCGGAGAAGTGCAGCACTTTTTTTGGAGAAGAAAAGAATACCATGCGAGAGGAGCACTGCATATTCACATGCTTTTATGGATCAAAGGTGCACCTAAATTTGGTCAGGACACTGATTCCACTGTTTTGCAGTTCATCCAGATATATGTCACTTGTGAAATCCCTTCACAACGGACACATAGTGACCTGCACGGGCAGATTTTACAATTTCAAAGACACAAATGTGGCAAATATTGTCGCCACAAATACAAAAACAAAGGGAAATACTACACCAAATGCCGGTTTGGTTTCCCTAGAACAGTTACATAAACAGGTGAAGTGAACAACTTCTTGTCTTCAGTTTGACATAGTGTGAAAAGTAAATCACCTAAGAACACGTACTACATAAAAAGAACCGAAGAATGTAAATATATCCATGATTACAATGCAATCATTGCCCTCTTATGGAATGCAAACATAGATGTGCAGTATATTGCAGACAATTCCACTGCTGTTGCACGATATGTTACAGCATACTTAACAAAAGCTGAAAAAACAGAGCTTCAAGACCTCTGGGATGACTTATCATCAGACAAAACACTATCTCAGAAATTGTACAGCCTAGGCATGAAAATGCTTTCTCATAGAGAATGTGCCACCTATGAAGTGGCAGATTGTTTACCTGGTACTGCTTTGTATGGAAAATCAGACAACATAGTATGGCTAAGGCTTGGTTCTGCTAAATGTAGAAAAAGAGTTCTGAAATCATATGAGGACATAGAAACAATTGCCAGAAATGATCCCAACAGCCAAGACATTTTAAAAAACAATTTACTGGACACATACTATCTGAACAGGAGTAGCACTTTGGAGAGCATGTGTCTATACCACATCGCTCAAAACTTTGCATACAAAAATAATATAAAGCAAAGGCTGATATACAGTCACAGATTGTGAAGGCAGCTTAGTGAAACTTACAAAACGAAGCTTAATTAATCATGTTAAATTGTCATTAAAAATTCCTCAACAGAAAGAACTGTATTACATGTCTCTACTACAACTTTCTAAACCATGGAGAAAAGAGGAAGAGATATTAGATAACTATGACTGATGCTTTCAAAGCAAATGAAAGTACTATCACCGATGTGAACTTCACGCAGTACAAAGCAATGTTGCGCAATGAACAGCAACACGAAGAAGAACTTCAGGCCCAACTAGATAAGGACTCTTCCGACAGTAGTCAACCTTCTGTAACACGAAGTCAAGAACCACTAGGACAGCCATTAATAGCAAAGGAGGCCGAATTAGCTATGACAGAAGTGCAAAACACCATGTGTCACTATCAAGAAAATATAGAAGACTTAACTGTACAACAAGCAAAACTTAATAAAGAGCAGCGCACCATTTTTGACAACGTAACAAAACAGATTGCACATGGTGTACAACACGAAAATAAAGAATGTACCTGCCAAAATTACAAACCAATACTGCTGTACATCAGTAGTGAAGCTGGGTCAGGAAAAACATTCTTAATCAAAATCATCAGCAAGTTCCTTCAGCAATTGACAAACAATAAACTATCAGCTGTTGTAACTGCCCCCACAGGTTTAGCTGCCTATAACATAGGCGGTGTCACTTTACACCGATTACTACTTCTTCCAGTAGAAAAACAAAACAAATTAGACTACTACAAACTTTCTGCAGAAGTTGCAATGGAACTACGCAGAGTATTAAAGCAAATGAAAATGCTACTAGTAGATGAAGTGAGCATGGTGTCCAACCTAATGTTGGCTTTGATTCACCTCCGATTGCAAGAAGTACTTAAAACAAACTACGAAGAACTCTTTGCAGGGAAACACATTATCGTTTTCGCAGATCTTCTACAATTGACACCAGTGAAAGGGGAACCTATTTTTAAAACTGTAGGACACAAACTGTGCCGTAAAACTGTTGGCAGTATAGGAAATGTCAACCTTTGGCAACATTTCCAATACAGAGAATTAACAGAAAACATGCAGCAATCTGCAGATCTCACTTTTGCCAACATCCTAAAAAGTATTAGAGTTGGTGTACTATCTCAGGAAGCACAAGCAATATTGAAAAAGTGGCACATTCATGCACTTTACAGTGATAATGCATGTGCTACTGATGTTATGGAACAATTAGTGGACAAAAATGTCAATTGTATGGCCTTAATGCCAACTCTTGCAAGCTGTGTCAAATTCAATGAAAGAATGTTAAATAAAGAAATACAACCAATAATTGAAATTTGCGCCACAGACAAACTAGACGTACATGGTATGACACTACCCAAGTGTGAGCAAGCCACAACAAGACTAAGTAGTTTAGAAAATTCAATATCTAACACAGCTGGGTTGGAAAAAATATTAAAATTATCCTTAAATTGTAGAGTAATGCTGAAACGTAACCTTGATGTGGAGCACTATCACACTTACGTACAATTGACGGTCTATTTCTAATCAACTTTGATGCGAATAAAGAGACCGCTGATATTCCTTTATCTTGGAATACAATATACTGTGGTCACTGTACACCCCCCATCTTAAACAATATCCCGTTCCAGAAAAAATAAAACATGGTAAAAGAAAATTAATTCTATCAGAAATGCAACAGAATCTGATTGCAAAACCTTCAAAGAAAAGAAAAGAAGGAAAAGGTTTATCAATTACCACAAGCAAAGAAGAACCTATTAGGGAAAGTAAACCAGGTACTTCTTCAAAGAGGGAAGAGAAACTCTGAAAAAAGCACTCTGAAACGGAAGTAGCTGGTCCATTCAAATTTTCAAATGAAAGTGGTGTAATTTGCTATGCAAATGTAGCAATGAAAATTCTATTTCAATTGCGACCAAAACAAAAGCATACCTATAAATGAAATCTTCCAGATTTCATACATGTGGAAACATACATGTACTCTCTGTAGCAATGTCATACAGGAACAAATCCCAAATGAGCGATGTGTGTATGTATCCATACCTAATTGTGAATCCATTCCATTTCAGCAAATAGTACAGAATGCAAACCATGCCAGATTATGTACTATGTGCAATTCAGACAATCGCTCCACCTTAGTGATACAAACTCATAGTAAGTACATAATACTTATGCTGCTACGTTATAATGCAGATGGTACCAAAAACAACTGCAAGCTCACCGGATTCACACACAGTCAGGTGTCACTGGGAAAGAAAACCTTTACAAGAGTAGGTATAATCTACCATGCAGGAGCTACAACCAATGCAGGTCACTACACTGCATACATTAAGAATAAATGTGGATGGATGTTATGTAATGATAGCACCATTACTCTGAAGCAGAGATTACCAGCTAATCTTACAAATGCGTATTTAATCTTCTTAAAGCCAAAATTTAATGACTAATGTCTACTTCAACATTACCAAACAATGAAGTGAAAGCCTACATACAGTTAGAATACGCCAACAGGTATCTAACTGCCCAAGAGTGTAGAACAACACAGATAAATGAATACCACGGAAGCACAACAACAAATGCACAGTTAGAATATGCCAACAGGTATCTAACTACTGTTAAAAATAGCAACATGGCTACAAGCATAACATAAATCAGAAAGAACAAGGAAACACTCAAAGAAAGCAAAGAAATACTTTGTAGCATGGCAAATGAAGGTTTTTTTTATCCGACGAGGATTTTTTTCTCCCAGACCCAAAGATTTGAAAAACAAACATATAAACTGAGCACAATGCACAGTACATTGGTTTGTAAACTAAGTATGAGGGTAAAAAAACTAAACTGTCTATTATACAAAGTAAGAAGTCTTCATAAAATGCAAACACTAACATGCTTTTTTCTTTTATCACAGAAATTAAAAAAGGCTAGGTGCGCCAAGTACTCCAGTCATGTAAAACATATGTGGATTCTGCACAAATTAATCAGTAAGTATAATTTTAGTCATTTCATACATATGCGAATCAACACGGCTAATCTATAGCAGTAATATGGTACAGTGACTATAAGCAGGACCTAGTTTATTTGATGTATAACCCAGCACCTACACCCTACGGGCAAGCAACCCACACTATAGGTCCTAACCACAAACAACGCTACATATCAAAACCATGGTGCTTCTAATTTCACTACTTTTAAGGTTAGTTTTGTGTGTGTGGTCTGCAGCCATGCAACCAAGACACTAGAACATGCACACAAACACAACACCACACCACGGCCATGTTCACTTATACCCTCACTCCTTATCACTGCAGGCTTGGGTGCATAGCTTGTGGCCATGCACCCAAGACTCAGGATCCTGCCAGAAACAGTAAAGCATATCGCAACCATTGTGGCTTCTAATTTCACTACTTATAAAGTTGTTTTTTTTGGGAGCATGGCCGAACGTCCGCCCCACAACCATCTGACTGATGTTTCATAGTACGAGTGTACCTATGCCTGTTATATGCTGCAGTAGTTGTGGCCACAAGCTACAGACTTGGGTGTAAGCCCATAGATTTTTGAATTTATGGGTATGCAGTGTATGAAATCCATAGTGGCTTACAACTGCAGTGCAGTGCTTATAACTTTGTTTTTGGGTGCATGGCCTGTGGGCATGCACCAAACACTGTAAATCCTCGCCACAACTACCACAGCATATCACGGCCATTGTGGCTTGTAACAACACTTCGGCCATGCAGCCAAGTATCTACACACTCTCCACAACCATTTGTCCCATAAGCAATACTATAGTTGTATCAATTAATTGTGCATTGTGGAGAGGACAGTTTGGGGTTTGTGACTCCAGTGATATGATATGATATGGCATTTATAACACAGCTATAGACAAGTGTTTCAAGGCACAACATGGCACGGGAGGGGAAACAGAGGGAAGACAGAGACAGTGATCCTACTAGGCAAGGTGACATTGAGATTGCACAAGTGCAGCAGAGGGGGAAAGGGGAAAAATACGGGGGAAAGGGGAGGGAGCAGTGCAGCATATAGGAAAACAGAAAATTAATAATAAAGAAAATAAATAATAAATAAAGTGCGGCCAGCTGGTGGCAAGTGCAAAGGTAAGTGCAGACATCAGGTGTCAAGTGATAGTAGGGGCTGTAGGGATACCGAAACAGTTCCCAAGTGCAGGGTTTGCCAGGGGGGCAGTGCAGGTGTGCAAATGGTGGAGAGGAGACCTGGGCCCTAGATCAGAGGGTAGTCAGGTGACCAGTGCAATTTCGGTTTCAGCCAGGGGTTCAGCAGGGGAGAGGAGGAGAGAAAGCAGAAGCAAAGAGGAAGCTCTTGAGATGCTTTTGGAACCAGAGACGGTTCTCCTCAAGTTTCCGAGAGGAAGGGAGGCCCCAGAAGAAGAAAAAGATCTACTACCAACTTGTTGCGGATGAGCGAAGAACTCGAAAAGGAAGATATTTAGGAAGAGAGAGTTGAAGGTATTGAGGCCCCAGAATGCCTTGTGGACAATTCAGGGGGTTTTGAACGTAATACTCGCCACCACTGGGAGCCAGTGCAGAGATGTCAGTCCTGGAGAGATACGATCCTTGGGATTGAGGCTAAGGACAAGTATCACAGTCCAGTATTTGTAGGTTGCCCTGAAGTATTTCTTTAAAAGTCTAATTGAACTCTTTCCCTGCTGCCAGGAGTATTTTTTCTGAAATAAATCGGAGGCAAACATGGAGATGTCCATCAAACATTTTTAATCCACTAATGGTAGAATCAAGGCAGCTTGTCTATAAAGCTGTATCTGCTTTTGTATATGCTGCAGGAATGTTATCTTTTGAGAATGACAACATAAGATCTGATTGTGTGAATTTTTTTTGTGAAGATAGAGTTCATTTCACAGATGTCGGAAATGCAATTTTCCTGTACAATGTTAGGAAAGTACTGAAAAAGTTCCTGCATGTAACTTGTAAGGGAAGATGTAGAGTGTTCAGTACTACTGTACGTAAAAGGGAAAAAAGGTGTTTGTTAACAAACAACTCAAAGAAAAGTTTTTTTCAGAGCCACCAATAAAGAATATATAACTGAAATTGTGTTTAATTTACCTCCCCCCACATGCCTTTAAGTGGCTGCGACAACCGCAGAAACTGCGGCAGTCCGTGGATGGTACGTGACACATCCAGGTCTTTTAATGATGCCTGGCATGGAAAGGAGACTGCAGAGACCACAGACAGTTGTGGTGTCCATGGATATCGGGGATCACCCAATCAGGTTTCCTCAGTGTGCTGTACATAAAGAGAGTGTAGCAGGAGTTCTGTTAGTAGGAGTTGTGAGAGGATTGAAAATGGCCATGGCAATGTTTTTCAGAAGACAGAGTGTGTGGATTTTGGGGGGCTCTTGGGTTAATTGGTTGAAGGTTTATGCTGAGCACTGTGGATTGCCTGAAAATCTTGGATTCTCTGAATTGGAAGTGTTGTGGTATGGAGTGCTAGGAATGAAGTGGATGGACTTGCAAATGTAGTTGAATTAATATATTCAGACATTATTAGTGTTCATTGTGGAGGGAACAGTTTGGGGTAGGTGACTGGAATTTCCTTGCAGTTTGCAATGAAGGAGAAATTGGGAAAGTTGAAGGAAATGCTTACTAATTCAAAAATTATTTTTTCACGTTTTGCTGAGACAGATGTGGATGCGATCGGGTTTATTTGGTCGGAAAATGGAAAAAAGTGAGGTGCAAAGTCCATAAAGCTGTGCTTGCTTTTCTGCGAGATCTTGGCATGACATTGTTTCATAATGAGAATATTACATTTGATATTGTCACCATTTTTCTGAGAGATGGATTTCATCTAACTGATGTGGGCAATCAGATTTTTGTGGAAAAGCTTTAAAATGCTTTTAAGCAGTTTTTGTGAAAGTGAAAAGACATAATTAAATTCAGTAAAATGTTTCTTAGTTCAGTTTATAAATCAAAAAATTATAAAAATATATAAAAGGCAAAAACACAAAAAAAGCTTCTTTTAAGAGCCACCATTTTTAGCACAAAACAATTAAAATGATTTCAATTGTCCCACCCCATGCCTGGAATTTAGTAGATGTATGCAGACTACCGTACTGTCCGCAGATCATGTAGGCTGCACAGGGGCCTGTGACTTTTTTTCTCCCTTCTATTTTTTAAGTGTGAGAGGTGGCTTCTAAAGAAACCTTTTTTGGTGTGTTTTTTTGATTTTGTATTTTTTTGGCGGGGGTTTCAATTGTTTCCTGCACAGGCACAGGAAGGTGGGGGAGGGATGGGAAGGAAGTGGCACCAACCAGAGAGAGACAGAGGGGCAAGTGGACAGAGGGACATGTGGGGTGGGCCTTGATTTTAAAGTTGGGAGCGGTGTTTCTCATGTTCCGTGAATGCAGCCTCAAAAGCACTCCAAAACTGAACCCCCTACTGATTGGTGCTTCACAGTACAACATAACTCTGTGACCCTCGAAAAGTAAGGGTCATAGGCATTCTGAATGGCCTGTAAAGTCACTGCTGGGATCCTCTGCTCCAAAGGACTATCCTTTGTGGTAACAGGAGCAGTTGAAGATGATGAGGTGGAGGATGTCAACCTACTCATACCTGAGAAAAGTATCACCTTTCTCAGAACAGCCAGTGGTTAGATTTGGTGTGACGCTTCATGGAGTTTCTCCCGTAGGAATACAAGCCAGGTTTTGTGCGAATGAGTACAACTCAGTCGTAAAAATTGCCACACCAGGACTCACTCAGAGTAATGAAGATTGGGACTTCCTCCACTTCATCCTCTTCTTCCTCTTGCTCCTCATCTGTATCTCCATGCCTGTTCCCCTGTCCAGGCCTTCAAGATGGTGATGGTGGTGGTGTGGGTGGTTGTGGAGCAGAAGCCGCAATAGCGGATGCCATGATGGTCTCACAAAACAGATCTCCAAAGCAGCAAAGCAGGACCTCAGGAACTGTCAGCAGGTGCTATCTCCTGGATAGACAGATTGAGAATGAGGAAAAGTACTAGTGGGCCCCTTTAGAGGAACCGTCCATTGACAGTCGTGCTGTACATGGACTACCAAGTTGCAAATAGGCCTTGAAAAGTTGTAAAAGGTTGAAAGATCAAATCAAGAATGGGTTTACGAGCTGTGCAAAGGTAAAGTTTCAGCTTGAAACACCCTAGATTAGTGGACAATGCACTTTTAAACCATCTGCGGTCACAACCACCATCCGCGGACACCCCCGTCATGCTGCAGAAGTGCGGTCACATGATGATCTGCGGACACCCATTGTGTGGGATTCGTAGTGCGCATGTGCATGGGTGTTCATAAACAAGGCACGGTGTCTGCGGACTAATTAAAAGTGTATCATGAGAAACCAAACATGTCCGGACATCACACCTGTCCGGGGGCACCTCCATTTTGATTGCGGGCAGTCATCGTGTCCGCAGACTCATAGTGAAAGTTTTAGAAAAATAGGACATATCACACAACAATATACAAAACATTAATCGTATAAAAAATATTTGTATTCAAGGAAGGGTTTGGGTATTGGAATTTGAAACATACATCTGAGAATCAGGAATTTTTGTACAATAATAATGAGGTGAGGGAGGGATGGAGGTTTCATCAAAGCGTCTTTGATTAAAATGTTCCAAATTTGATGGGGATGATTGCTGGGGACAAGTGCAAGAATGACAGTGATAGGGAATATGTTTAATGACATGATTTTTCACATATTGTAAACGTTCTTTAAAATCATTAATTAGTTCATCCAATTCTTTGGACAAGTTTATGATTTGATTATTTCCAGTTGGAGATAGGATTTCTGTTTGTGATTTTTGGGATTGTGTATAATTAAACTGGGCCATGGGTTCTTCATGAAAACGATGTACTGTAAGAAAAACAGAAATTATTATTTAGTAAGGTGTGTACAAAATACAATATTTGTTTACATTAAAATATGTAATGTATACCATAAGAGATGCTATCATCACTCATTTCTTCTTTTGGGATGTTCTCCTATAACCACTCAATTGTGTTTGCCATTTCTGTGAATAAAAAGTGCTTCTGTCTTATAACACATGTTTATATAAAGATAATAATAGAGAAATAAATACAATACACTTACTATTTAGTGAGAGTGTGTTCTCCAATAATCACCTGGTGTTTCTCAATCTGTATGCAGAGTGCTAATGAGGAAAATATATGAAGTGTACAGTTACGGTTTGTGATTGGTGCATTGCATTGTAATGTGTGCTAAATAAAAAAATATAATTAGTATTTTTTAAAGTAAATGTTTTTATAAAAAGGTATATTTGCATGTCGTCAACATTAGCTATGATTTTATGTTCATCTGTTTGTTGGTTGATAGGTACACATTTGTCAGGTGTGCAGAAGGGCATAAAGAACAACAGTTGTGTGTGTGCAAAAACTGGAGAGAGCCTCACCTCAAGGTGCAAGGGGCTAAGTTAAAAATGCGACGGCATGACATAGTACTTTGTAAGCGCACCAGTCGGGCACAAGGAGGGAACCTTCTGGCCAGTTACAAAGTTGCATAGTGTATCCACTTGAGTAGAGATTGATGAATTCTTAAAGCATACCCCACTACTGGTAGCATATTGAGGCATCATGGGTGTGCCGGCAAGCAGTGAACTAATAAGGGAACAGGTAGTGGTGAAGCAGCGCACGCTGGACAAGTAGCACCAAGAGGACTAGGGCCTACATCGGCAAGGCTGGGGGAAAGACATTATATAAGACAAAGCATGGAATTACAAGTGCAGTCGCCAATAGAGTGTAAGCATACAACTCACAATTGAAGAAAGTCAATGATATGATATGATCTGTTATGTATAATGAATACCCAGCGGTATCTAAGCGTGGACTGGGGGATCGAGCCTGTGTTGCTCTGTGTCGTCTTGCTTCCAAGGTGAGCACGTTGCCGCTGAGTACTCATCCCGAGAATGTTAAGCGTTGCATAGTAAAGCATTTGGGAAATACATAAAATGGCATCAAATTTGTAGTCATAGCAATGGACAGCTTCAGGTAGTTGCCTCAAGATAGGATGGTTGGTAGTGGAACAGTTCACAGTAGTGTATGAACACTTTAGTGGATATGTGAAGTACGCACGGCCTGCGAGGCTTGGAGAGGCACAGACAGGCAACATTAGAGACTGTGAATGTGGGACTCATTAAGAGTTCCCTGGTATCCCTCCAGTAATTCCAGTAAGATACCTGGGAACTACCATAGAGTCTCTGCCACACGATATCCCAGTGTTCCTGGGATATTACGGGCGGTCGATGACACCGGTAATTCCCCATTCCAGTCCTATAGGACTCCACGGGATGGGGTTGCCCAAATCACTGGCACCGTTAGCGATGGTGCCAGTGATTTAGACATTTATCTGCCAGTAGGGGCCTTATCTACCGGCAGACTTGGAGTTGGGTGGTCTGGAAAGGTGCTGGTATACCTTGTTACTGGCACCTTATTTTCGGACCTGCCAACTCGTAATGAGGCTGCAAGACCCACTTGCCAAACCCGCTCGTCTATCAACTGTGTCACTTTTCTTTGAGAGAACTTTAGCTCACAAGTGACCTTGGCAAAAGCAAGCTGAAAGTCGATTCATTGTGTGTTGTGCATCCTATTGTAAGATATGCTCAGGGGTCTGAAACCTTTGGCTATCCAAAAAACATATGTACTACAACTCCCATCAGCCATAGCCAGCAAATTCAATGAAGAGGAATCATGGGAGCCGTAGTCCAAAACATTTGGTGAGCCGCACATAGCAGACACCTGATATATAGTATTTTATAGTAGTTTATTACATCATGTCTGACCGACGCTGTTTGTATAGGGTATGCTTAACAACATCACTTTTAGAAGCTCACAGTTTTAGCAGCAAGAGAACAAAAGGCAGAGTGAGGCAAAGTAATGTAACCATGGCCACTTCATTTGGTGAAGTACAGAAGCCTGGGTTTGAGCTCTGATTACTTGGTTCCACAGAAAACAGATTGCATCTCAACATGTCCCATCTTTAATTTTGAACCAATATATGCGGAGATATAAAAAGGCAATGCATGCATCCGCCCCCACTTCTTTTTCCATCACACTCCTCTCCTTTGCCAGCCCCTCTTCTAGTCATTGTCCCACCCACCTCTCTCCCTGTCACTCTACCTCCTCTCATCTTTGTCCACCATTCTTTCTGTACAGCCTTCTGACTTCGATTGTCCTTGTTCACACTTTCCCCGAAAGTTGTCCCTATCTGCCCTCTCTCTGGCAGTCTTACACACCACAACAATCTCCTTCTGCTTTGTTGCCCTTTAATTTTCAGTCACCCCTGTCATTATCACTGTCCTTGCAGAAACACCACCCTGGTACTATCTTGAAATGCCTGACACTCAACACAGATGTCTAGGTGTAGGTGTTAGTGGAGTCTTTTGTGGCACTCACCGGCACTGAGTATTGTGCCCCATAAATAAATAGAATTCAAGTAAGTATCCGTCTTCTTTCTTGCCACTCATAGCCAGCATTACTGCATCACGTGTGCTTGGCTCGCTCACTGGTAGCAATGAACTCATCATAGTGTTGATGAACAGGTTAAAACCTCAACATGCTGACAATGACTTGCGGTTGTACCTATTTCACAAAACAAGACAGCTGTCACTCACCCCTTTTATAAGGTACTACCTCTTTTAGTGAAAACCAAAGTCGGGCAAATTTGTCGGCCAGTGGTTAACACTTGTACACAACTAGAGTTTTGGAAAACAAAACAACTGTTTTACATTAGCGAGGATGGGCCGCCTAAGCTCTCCAGGTCACTATGGACTTCATAGCTCATACTTGAATTTTAGCAGATGACAAGAGTACTGGGTAATGGCCATGGTGCAGCACTCCCAACAAAAGCCACGGTGAGTGGATATGGAGAATGTAGGAGCTCCGGTCTCTGATGGTGGTACTGGTTGGCGTGAGTGAGGGTGGGGTAGGTGGGGGTTGGTGTGCAATCTGGCACTTCTCCAAAGGTGGTGAAAATCCCTCCATCATCTCTGTGCATAAATGACATCCTTCCTGCAGTCATCTTGAGAACATAGTTTCACTGTGTTCAAGTTCCCTAGCACAACCTCCCACAGCATGCCAGGTTCATTCAGGTGACTTTCACACTCTGGCAGCAAGTAAGATAGCTGATGGTTGTGACCCAAACTTGCCTAGCCGGCTCATTGACACTCCTCTGTCCAGCCGAATCTCACCTTGTTTACCTGTGTGACACACCCACCTATTGTAATGTTCTTAAATTACTCCCTCGCTACACACTTGGGGTTTTACTGAATCAACCTCATTTGGTGCAAGTTGCACGAAACGGTTATGCGAAACGGCTTAGTGCATGTTTGGGCATTTATTTGCTGTTTACTTGATCAAGCTCGTTCACGCGACAATGCGAACCTTCTCCACGGGAGGTCAGCCAGCTCATGCAAACAAAGCATCTTTGCATGGAAACCACAAAGCATCTCAACACAATGCCCACAATCGCGCGATGAGCTATCCTAACACAGGGTTAACGACAGAGAAGAACAGCGATATTAAAAAGGTAGCACCCATCATTCCATCCTCACTCTCTAGGGCGGGCATGGGATTTTTGCATTCAGATTGCAATGCTGCATTAGGAACGGCTTCCAGCATGTCTTATTTTAGAAAAGTGCTTTGTATGAATGGGACTCTTCACTTTAGGGTGATATGTTGCGACTTATGAACATTTCAAATACCTGTTATGAAGCACCTCTCACTTAGCTGGAGCTGTATTTGTCAGCTGATGACTGAAGCTGCAAATCAGTGTTCTCTGATCTGGAATTTCCAAGAGAGAGGCAGAAAGCGCGTGCATCCCGGTTAAGATTAAAATAAAATGAAACAAGCAGCCATAAAAAAAAAGAACACTGTAATTTTGTTTCTTGTGCGCCTTTGCTCTCATCAGACACAGGAGTCTATTAGAAGCACTATCCAGGGGACGGTTTACCGCGAGCAGATTATTATTATTTTTTTTTAAAGATTGAATGCATGCTCAACCAATTGAGTTTCAGAATAATCAGTTTTCGTAGTAGATGTTTTCGCTGTCCTCCTCTGAGACCGGTATTCAGAGGTTTGATGTTGGAAATTGATGCAGTTTGCTGCGCTAGCAACACCTTGCTTCCCAAAGAACCAGACACCTACCAAAAGGTGTTACATGTCTGCGTTATATGGCTAGCATGCACAACGATTGCGCCTTTACAGCAGACCGTCTCCATATACACATGCATAATAGCCCAGCAGTTAAGGGGTTAACGACAGCTATTATAGTTGAGAGAAGACCCAGGGGCCTGAGTCAAAGAAGCCTTTTATAATGGTTCAATCTCATTGGAACACGCTGCATGAATCAGGCCCAAGGAATGTCGAGTTCAGCACATGTCCTAAAGATACCCCATGAATCTCCTAGATAACATACATGTTTTCTAACGTTAGAAGTGTCCCTATACTCAAAAGGGTGTTTGAAAGCATCCATAATAAATACTTAAGAGTGTGTACCGCATACAGTTTAATACTGAAGCTGGTTGATGCTGACATTTTCTGAGCAAAGCCCCTTTGGTCCTCTCTCACCGAGTCTATGCCATTTTCATTGGGTTACCCAAAACGTGAGCCCACAACACCAAGTCGACAAGAATAGAGAAGTCCTCATGATCCTGGTTTTAAGGAAACAGGAATGCATTTCCTCTCCCCTAACCCTGCTCCATTTCCCCCCAGGCCCCAAAGCATACATTGTGCCTCATCTATGGGGCCTTCTCGGGAGTGGCATCACTATTCCTCTCTGGGCTCAATTAACTCCACACCCCAACCAGACACCTGGGGTTGGCAATAAGATGTCACTTTTTCATCCAAATGCAACGCTGACTACTTTGGTGGGATATCATTGGTAGTAGGGGGTCACAGACTACAGGAAAGCCTCCCAGCTGAGGTGGGTTCTCTTTAAGACCATCTGAAATGCAGGAAGGCACTTAAGACTTTTCTGTTCATTCACGTCTTCTAAGTTTCCGGCCTTCCAGAAGCCTGAACACGGCACCCCTGAGAGCTCGGAGCACCACTTCACCATAGCTCTTGGTGCAGAATGACCATCATGTATTGTATGTGCTAAAAATGTTGCTAGTTAGACAGGATGGTGGCACATAGTTTAATTTGTAATGGCATTTCTCCCACTACCTACCCCTAACTCCACCTCTCCCACACACACGTCTTCACTTTTTCTAAGAGTGGATTGCATGTGTAACCCTGGTGCATCATGTAGCTTAATGTCAAAGTGGTGGTAACTGCTTCTTCACCCATGTGGTGCTTTATGGTATTTGTCCTCCTAAATTCTGTTCATGCCCACTATCCTTTGAACTTCACACCCGGTGTAGAAGGTCTGGCATTAAGGTGACTAGGATGCTTTAGTAGCCCCACCTGTCTAATAGGATGAACAGGGACTCTTAATGAAGGTGCACAGGTGTGTTCACCCACACACTCTATTCATTTGTACAAACATCATATAATCAACACGACTTCACTGAAATACAGAACACACAATCACATATCTCTTGTCAAGTCCGTTTATTTTCCATCAACAGTCTCAGTCACCACCTTTACAAATGGCACCTTGAGGAGCATTCAGATCTTAGACGAAGATCAAATGAAAAGTGATTGACTGTGTTTCATTTGGCGATTTTGACATGAATCTTGCTGCCCAGATGCAAATCTAATATGTATTAATTGGAACACAAAGTAACACTTGAAGTAACACATCCCATTCACTTTTAACTACACTGGTTACATAAATGACATTGCAACCATGTGCTAACTTCACCACACCTCCAGTCACAAATATGGCACACACAACATGAACCCCTCTATATCTTGGTAGGACCTTTCCTGACCGCCCCAGCATTACCTCTCTAGTTAATACTTTAAATAATAAATTATCTCTGTTCTTTAAAACCATCTTCTCAGGAATAAACCCTACTATCATCTCTCACATTGGTCCCATTATAAGCATACTCCTCCACTGGACACACCCAACTCACCCTCCCACCATTTCTGCAATCTACCTGCTGCTCCACACAAGCATCCCAACTTGGTGGAGGACACAAGACTGACTACCCATGTGATATGAAATGGTAGTGGTTCTAGCTTTGGGCAGGGTCACAGTCATCATGGCAGCTACTTTTGATACCTTGGCAAAACAACATCATAGGAACATTTGTTAGGAACAAAAGACAATAAGGAAGAAGACAAAAATAGGCATTAAGATCTTCATAGCTAGTCCAACCAATAGTCATTTGTGATTCCTGCCTCAGTCTCCATTGTCACTCTGAGTTTGTGCAAGGCAACAATAGTCTGAGTCAGGGACCCATTCTCCAAATCATTAGGAGGCACAAATGTACAGCACATGCTCCCTATCTTCTGGCAGACCCCTCCCTCCACAGCTGTTGGGAGGTTGAGGACAAACCTATTTTGGAACGTTTTAAGCCTCAGGCCCTCAGTTCTTCCTTGATGGCACTAAAAGCTGATTCGGAAGAATTGACAAACAGCAAAAGTTCTTATCGGGTCAGCTGGAGCCACTTGGCATTTGCTGTGACTTGGACACCATGTGCCAAGAGGGATGAGAAAAAGGTTTCCATGTGACTAAACAGCCGAGATTGTTCAGGGTTGTCCATTAAAGCTTTTGATGATGCCTCCGAGAGTTAATTGGACCACTTGAACCGTCGCAATAGTCGCTCCTTTCCATTGTCTGACAGAGTCATTGAAGTGTTCATGTGTGATGATACAGGGAAGACAAGGGGCACAGGGGACAAAGGGGGCATATTTGTGGCTTTGAGCATCTGGTGGGTGAGGACGAAGTGTTCCTCAGGAATATCAAGGACTGGAACTTGTAACATGGTCAAACTACACATACCCCGCCAGGTTGGAGGCAACTGCCTGTAGACGTACGATCTACAAGTCCAAAAAATGTCCAGAAGCACAATGGTACATCCAGCCAGGTCAGCATTGTGAAGCGTGTGGCTGCAGTTCCCATTTGTGTCAACAGGCACCCTGTCATCACCCTTAAAAAGTAAGTGTCTATCTTAACAGGTTGTCCTGGCTCCTTTAGCCCTGTTAGATGTTGTAAATATTTCTGGCAGACATTTCCAGATTCTTGGTTTACCCATGCCACCCCTTCTTCTGAGAATCCCCTCATCCCTCCAGCTCTGCAACTCCTTGATCCCATCAGTTATTGGTGATAATATCCGCTTTTAAACTAAATTGTACTCTGCGCACACTGGACATTATTTTGCTCTTTACAATCTGTAGCTGACCATTCTTCATCAACAGGTAAAAAAGATGCTGTGACTGATTGCCCATGGAACTGCCCCCGAATCCTGCACAATGATGATGCACTAGACACAGACTGTCTGCTAACTCTACATCATCCAGGATATGTGAAGCATGGGGGATGAGAGAGCAGATGTAGCAAAATCCTACAGATTGCTCTCTCTCAATGCCCCTCATGTGGTTACACCATACATTATCTGCTGCAAAACCATGTGCATCTAGAATATGGTCTACATTTTCATCGTCCTCATTGCTCAGAAAATCAATATCAACATTTCCAAAGAAACAAAAAAGTCATGTGAATAACCCTTCTAATATACATTATAAATCCAGAGGTGTTATTCAATATTTTATTTTAATTCCTTGTTTTCATCTGTACCCCCCTTTTCCACTTGAATGAACTGTGAAGCCTTAGGGCATACTTTACTTTGATCCTGATCCTGCTCCAGTGCTGGTGGAGGGGTACCAGTATGAGTATCCTGGTATCTCGTCATATGTCGCTAATGTGGATCCAGCTGTTGTTGCCCTCCATCTTCACAGCAGTCGGAGTTGCGAAAATTGCACTGTATGGGCCATGGAAACGCTGCTCATTCCAGCATCTTACGAAGGTCTGGACAAAAATCCAGTCCCCTGGTAGCAGTAGTTGCTTCTGCAGATCATCGGATTACTTGCCACTACCTCCTGTAGGCTGTTGTTGTGAAGACTGTAAGAAACCTGAAGGTGTCTCACTAGCTAGTCCCCGGGGACCTGTCATCCAGGTGGCCTGGACATGGCCATCACTATTGGATCCAGCTCTTGGGGGTGAACCAGTGAGGGAGGATCACCTGGATAGGGGGTCCCTGGGGAGTGGGACACCGACAGGCGAGACGAGGTATCCCTCTTCTTCTTTGAACACCTTTTTCCCAGTCTACCACATAGGATATTCCCAAACATTGACCCCCTTACACACAAACACTTTCGCACAACACGAAAGACAATGGACTAACAGCAGGGCTGTTTACCTGCCATGTCCCAATACGAGGGTCAGGCAAAGTCAGGCAATTGTGCTGAAACACACACACACCTGATGCCCCTTTCCCTTCTCCACAGGGATACAAGGTGGAACACAGGAACACAGGATGAGCAAGGCAGAGCGCACAACGTAAGATCTAACTCAACATGGCAGTTCAAGGAGAGGAGAAAGACGGCGCAGACTTAGAGAGTAACAAAGGAAGAGTCGACCTTGTCCTTTGTGATCAAGGCCCATGAAGCCTTCTTAGAGCAATGAATAGTCTGTGAATAATAACCAACTTGTGCTGCAGCTGATGTCTATGGTATGCAAGACACTCCACCGCTGATTGACAAGCTGGGGAGAGACGTTTGTCTCGGAGGTACCAACCTTGGCTCCAAGAAGAAAGAAAGCAAAGCGGTTCATTACAGCCAGTGAGTCGAGGGGAAAACCGATAAGAAACGGAACTACTGTGTTGAACGTTAGCAAGTAGCTATTTGAACTTTGAACAAAGAACTGGAAAACCACCAGTAGAGGAGTCCGGCACCACGTGGGTGCTCTCTCGAGAATCTTCAGGCGATTACCCAATGGTAAATGACTACCGTAACCGGAAGGCTTTGGGAAGAGGTGAAGAATGGTCAAAGAGGGCATATAGGGGTCAGGTAAAATCCTTTGTACAGTCGAAAGTCTTTGACCGAAAATGAACTGTGAAGGCTAAGGGAAGTGAATCCTGCATGTTGAAAATTAGCACATGACTGGGTTTCGTGGAAATTAGCAAAATTGAACCGACAAAGGGGTGTACATGAACAGTGTGTTACAAAAGTCAACGAGAGTGAACCTGGCAGAGGGAAGCCAGCAACCAAAAGTCAGCGAGAGTGAACACGGCATAGGTAACCGAAAACCAGGGGCAAAGGCTGAAAACGTGTTTAAAAAGTCATCAAGATCTGTGAAAGCAAGAAGTATTGCAAGACAAGGGGAAGTGAAGTGTTCCCCTTGTCATTTGCGATGCGAGCCTGGATGTGGTAGTTCCACGGGTGGAAATCTATCACCTAAAGTTCACTGAGAAGGGAACTGTCTTGTGAATATTTTTAATGCAATTTCTGAAGGGTTTGCACCCAGAAGAGTTGGAACCAGAGGTGAAGCCATCACCTAAAGGGTTCATAGAACAGAACTTTTTGGTTTGTTTGTTGAGACATCAGGTCTCCAAGGTGTAGAGACTTGTATTAAAAAGAGACTTAACCATTGAAAAACCTGACAGCTGATACGGAACATGCTGGGAAGGCTCAAGCGTGTGCTGTGCTCCAAAGGCCCCCCTTGTCCCATGCTAAAAACATGGGAAGGGAGACCTCGAGGCAATCACATCCTGACTTATTATTTGTGAACCGTTTTTTTCTTTATTGAACCCCTATCCCACCCTCTTTGTGTAATTAGTTGTAAGGAATTGGCAATAGGTTTTTCTTAATATAGGTCCTTTTATTGTTGATACAACGCCACAAGGACTGCCTTATTTTTCTTTTGATGGTCGGCGCGTGCTCCCATCTTAGATTTAGGTTTAGATTAGGCAATTTTCCACCCTGCATTTACAGTTTAATAAACACCCTTGAACTGTGATCACTTGTGTCTGATTTTACTGTTGCCACCATGAATTCCTTACAACACTCGACCTGAAAAGTATTCTGACACTTTTTGTTAAAGCCCTTAGGAACTCCCTAACACTCCTCACATAGAACCTCTGTGCTGTTATGTGCATCTGATGCTGTGTGTGTGTACAGGTAAGAGCGGTGTGTGTATTCAACACCCCACCACAATCTCATAAGGGCTGAGCTGGTGCTCTTTCCCTGGCTGATTCCTTAAATAAAATAACAATAACACTAAACAAAGGCAGTATAACCATGGTTTCCTTAAATCACTGCACATCTTAGCCAACCAGACATTAAGAACCCTATTCAGCCATTCTGCGAATCCGTTGGCCTGCGGGTCGTACACTGAGCACAACTTATGCTTGATTCCAAAGAGCAAAGTGAATTCTGAGAACAAGGCATTACAAAAGTGGGTTCCATTGTAGGACTTCAAGACCTCACACATTCCCCACCTTGGAAATACTTCCCTCACCAGAAACTTTGCTGCAGACTTAGGATCAGGGTGTATGCAGGGACCTGCCTCAAGCAACCGGAAAAATCGACAAAATATAACAATGAGGTACCAGTAATTGTTACACCTCACAAGCATATGTACACAGTCTATATGGAGTTCCCAAAATGGCCCAGTTGGTCTAGACAAAATACTGATCTCATGGTGTTTCCAGGATTGAATTCCCTTCAAACTATACAGTTTCCTACAAATCTACTTACCTCTTCCTGGATATTTGGTATAAACCATTCCTCCTGGAGCTCTGCTGCAATTTGTGATTGAGAATTGTGTGACGGGTAAAGTAGTTTCTCCAGAGCCAGAAGAAGCAGTTCTACAGGCATTGCTACCTTCCATGTTAGCTGCTAACTACCTAACTTCCCTCCAAAGCATCTTCCATAACACTCCACCTGTCTTCCTCTTCTCCCTCATATATTTCACAATTTCTTCAGGTTTCACTTTCTCGTCTACAAATGCCACAGGATTGACTAGGTGACAACATTCTGGATGTATTGATGCATTCGATAAAATAACCTCCTACCCGGAAACTCTTTGGGTCATCAAAGTCAACTTGGACTTTTCCATAATCACAAAGACTGCCTGCTCCACGTACAATGTTACTGGGCAACCCATTGTAATGGTTGAAGAATTTTGAATTGCATAAGCCGCTGCTGCTAAAGCCTGCTGACAAGGAAACTGTCCTTGCATCACTGGGTCCAGAAGTCTCCTATAGTAGGCTAAAGGTTTATGGCCTAGCAATGTTTTCTGGGTCAGGACCACTGTCATCACCTGCCTCTTTGAGTGAGAAAACAAATAAAATGGTTTCTTGTAATTCGTAGTCACCAAGACCGTAAAACATTGATCATCGCAACCTTGAGTTGCAAAATCAAGACAGAATTCTTTCAGACCATTCTATCAAACCCTTTGCCTTTTGTGGTTCCTTAAGTCCCTACAGTAAGGGCCTCACATAACTACACTAGTCAAAAATCCATGCTCTACAGTGGTTTCAGAGTCCCAAAACTGCTGCATTTGTATTATCCCCCTGCATGAGGCGTATTTTGAACTGCAGTGGCTCTCTCTGGCATTACCTTCCTTCCTGCAGGCGAAATCACTTGTCCCAACTAAACAACCTCTTTCTGGCAGTACTGCAATTTTTCTTTGTCCACTTTATACCCCTTCTCCGCAAGCAGCCTGAGGAGAATTATTGAATCTCTTCGACACTGCTCTTCTGAAGTGCTACAGACCAGCAAATCATCCATGTACTGAATTACTGCACTGGACACATGTAAATGCCCCAAATCCATTTGAACCACCATGTTGAAAACACTCGAGATTCAAAGTAACCCTGGGGCAACCTTCTGTGCTCAAAACTCTGACCACCTCACAGTGTTCATGAATTTGTAAATTCCCCATGTTCATATGTCAATATGCATGCTTGTTTAAATAATGATTGTTTCCTCTTTACAGTGAGTTCTTCATGACAAGTCCTCTTCCTCACATGCAACCTTGTGCTAACTTTGCCACACCCCAGTCAAAAATATGGCAAATGCAACATGAGCCCATCTATCTCAGTGCAACCTTTCCTGACGACCCAAAATGAGTAGCGGCAGGTCGTATTCGGTTACTGTCGCTGTGGTTGTCTTGTAGTTCTCCTGCTCAAAGTAATTCATAGGGCAACATAAATCCTGTGTCTGTTCAGACCAGCATTTTTCAGGCTGAGAATCTTTCAGTACTTGATCTCCCATTTTTTCTTTGTGTATTCAAAAGGTCACCTTTCAGAACCATCACTGACAGGTCATGCAGCGTGTGCCCATCTTGTTTGCAGTGCTGGGAAACTGCAGTTTCTGTTTTGTGGTTCGAGATGGTGTCTCTGTGCAGGTACTTTCTTTGACATAGTTCCTTGCAAGTCTCACCAACATACTTTCCTTGTAGACATTTCTTGCATTAGATGAGGTATACCACATTGAATGATTTGCAATTCTATGTGATTTGTATCCATGATGTTTGGTTCTGTGAAGTTTTTAAAGCTGATTCAGTGCAGATGTGTTGGCAGGTTTTGCATATCCTAACATTTCTTAGGGATGCCCCCTGTCATCTCTGTTTGTCCTTTTGGTGAAGGACTGTGCCCAATGTGTGGTTGTTTGCATGCATTTAAAGGGATTTCCTAGATGATGTCACACTGCTCCTCATCACCTTTAAATATAGATTGATAGATTGTATAGGTCATTGCCAATTACATTTAGCTGCGTTAGTGCTGGATAATATGTGATGCCCAAGTGTTTACTTTCTGTGGTTAATCTATCTCTGTATTAAACCTGTTTATTTCTGGGTATTCTCAATGCCTGATCCAATTTCCTGTCATTTTGTCTGGCTGAGTGGTTCTTTAGTATGAAGGAAGTACGAAGTGTGGCAAGTTGGTTGCCCCATGTCTTCCTGTTGGAGCATATACAGTGTATCGGATGGCCTGGCTGCAGATGATATATCGTTTTGTGTGGCTTAGGTGAAAACCTGTCCTGTGAATATATTTGTTCCTGTCTGTTGGTTTCCTATATACAGCTGTTTCTAGGTGGCTGTTGCTTTTAACAGAAATGGTGGTGTCCAGGAAGTGTATGCTCACCTTGGAGTATTGCATGGTGAACATAATGCAGTGGTGGAAGCTATTTAGGGATTCATAGAATTGTTTCAGGGAATTTTTGCCTTCTGTCCAAATAAAGAAAAAGGGCATTGATGTAGCCATGTATGTTAGTGATTTCTGGAATTGTTGTTGCACAAAATGCTACTCGAGGTCTGCCATGAAAAGGTTTACACATTGGGCCATCATTTGTGTGCCTATGGCAGTTCCAGTCTTTTGTAGGACATGTCTTCCATTAAAGCAGAAATTGTGTGTAAGTGTGAACCTCATGAGATCTGTTATGGCTCGAATTGGGAAGTCAGTCTTGGGGGTTGTGTTTTGAAGGGAACTCTGGCATGCAGTTATTATATCTTCAAGTGGAATGTTGGAATGAAGTTAGGTGACATCCAACGTGGCCAGTTTTGCATGCAGTGGTACACGTTCTGCCTCTTGAAACTTTCTGAGGAAATGTGTTGTGTCCTGTACAAAGCTGTTTGTGCCCATCACCAGAGGTTTTAGGATCGATTCAATATATCCACACATGGCTTTGGTTAGTGTATCGGCCCCAGAGATGATTGGATGACCAGGATTTCCTAGTTTGTGGATCTCAGGGAGCATATAGAATGTCCCAAGAATTGGATTGTTTGGTATCAGATGCTGGAGGTGTTCTTCCACAGTGCTTGGCATGGACATGATGATTTGTTTCAGAGTTTTTTTGTACTCCATGGTAGGGTCATAACACAGTTCCTGGTAATACTCTGCGTGAAGAAATTGCCTGTATGTCTCAGCTTTATATTTCTGGATATCCATCACCACAACAGCTTCATCACTGTCTGTAGATTTTAATATGATTTCACTAGAAATAGTGAATGGCTTAACTCACATTCAAGGACATGGTACTAGGGTAAAAGTGCTTCCTATTTCGGGTTGCATTATACCTTTTCCCTATGTAGAAAATCAGTCATGCTCCCACGTCTTGGAGGAAACTGACTGATTGTACATGTGCCGCTCAGCTGCATGCACATCCTTGTCAGATCTAATGGTCTGGCCTTGACAAAATTACTCGGGACACTTCCTCATATGGTTGCCTGTGCTAATTATTACACACGTTTGCCTGAGGAGAAAAACCAGTAGACAGAGGCACAGTGGGTTCACTGGGGATAGACTGGCCTATTCAAATACAAATAAAGGGGGGTTGGTGTTATTTTAACACAACGTCTCCTGCCTAGTAAAGAGACTCTTGACACTGCTGAGTGCCAAAGTCCTCCGAAAAGGCATATGCAGGACTAACCAATGTCATTGCTTTTAGGATGACTCTCCAGTAGTGTCCAGGTCAGGTTTTTGGTTATTGATAGCATGCATAGGGGGACCTTGTACTGCAGTATCACAGGATGGTAATTCCATAACGGGTCAACCTTCTGTCACAGACTTGTTATGGGCCCTTATCATCTAGTTCTTGAACATAAAGGAACGATTATGTTTGCCAACTACTCTCTCTTCTCCCTGTCTCCAACCATCCTTTCCTCTCTGCACTTAGATCGCTATGATGTAAGTGCATAGAGACATCTGTCACTAGAATCCTTTGAAAAGGCTATGTCACTCCACCAACCTTCTCTTACAGCTGTTTCAAGGGGTATTACATAATACCCTAATCTTCCATGGTAGGGCTCATGGAGGTAAGATCCTGCACAGCAGATCCTTTTATGACTGTGAAGGGAGACCCTCATATAAATCACTGATCTCTGCTCTTCACATGTGGGTAAAGCAGGGCTCCCACCAGGTTCAGTGTGTGCATGCAGTGAATTGTCAGTGAATCCTAAATTAGAGCACACACTTAGTGAAACACTATGCCACCTAATCTGTGTGCAGGACAGAATCAAAAAGAGGCTCATGGACCAGTTGTAGTATGTCTCATTATTTTTTCCTGCAGACAAACAATAGGGATTTAAATACTATTATTTACATACTACTAAAACAGAGAGAAAGACATCTCTGAAAATCTCTGAAAATCTCTTCCTACACATAAATGTGATTTTGCAGCTATCGCAAGACAGTATTGTATCAACTAGAAACCCACTTTGGGAGTTACACTGCCAGAATTCAATAAATGGCAGGTTTGAACAAGGAGTCAATTAACCAAAATGCCTGGGGTAGCAGAAGTGACATCACACACCTGATGACATCACATGAAGTGATGTCATTTAGACTTTGGCCCCAATGACATCACATGAAATAACACCAAATTACATTCACCATCGCCTGAAGTGACTGAAGGTTGTAAACAACGTGCATAAGGTTACATTTCATAAAATACCAAATTGGTACTAAAGACATAAGACATGTTTAGATATCGACCACACTTTAAGGAGGGTGCTGCCTTGATTTGCCATGGAGGGGGTCAACGTAAGACAGGGGTAGAGCCAGTAAAACCAACATTGGGCTGGGGCACTGCCTTTCATATGCCGCAACAGCATCACATGGCCATTTGCTGCCACTGTGTACCAGTATTGCTGCACATGTCAGGTCTAGTAATCGTATGCAAAGTAAAGCCCCACATTTCCAAGTGCTGCAATACCATTGTATACCAAATATGTAGCCTGTTATAGACTCACAGCCTAAGTACATTATACATGTGTACATTAGAACCTCACATTTCTAATTGCTACCATCATATGTGAAGGGCAGCCTCAAATAACAGTAATAACATCCAATGCCTTTTATGGATGTGTAAGGTACTATATGTCCAGCCTCGGGTACAAATGTTTGCATCATGTGCCAAGCTCTGCCTCAAATGAACCATAAATGCCACATAGTTCCTTAAATGTATGGTAGCTTTACCATCGGCCATGAGCAGCCTCGTATATCATGGAAAATGGCAATGAATGCCTCATGCAAATTTTACATCACTACATGTAATGTGCAGAATTATGCGGTGTTGCTGATGTCATAAGACTAATGCAGCCCCAAATGGCTACAAAATGCCACCTAGTTCCACATATTCATGGCATCTTTGCCATCAGGGGTCTGCAGACTGTCACTAATCAGACATTTGGCCTATAGCTCCCATGATCACTTACAATTGAGCACTCTGTATACGGCTGATGGATAATGTAGTCCAAATCATCAGGAGGGGCTAATATGGCAGGCCACGGCAATAGGTGATGTGCAGCCTCATATGTCCATTAGCTGCCACCATATGCCACAAAAGCCTTAAATACATACTTAACCCAGTCTCACCATGGCCCCTGTCTTCACCTGTCTTTCTTAGTTTTACTATCCTGTCCTGAAAACATTTAGGGGCCGATTCATGGAACAAATGTGCGCTGAAAATCTCAGCGCAAGCAGGTGCAAGCTGGTGCTAGCGTGAAAAAGCAGGCGCCCACGCACTCGTGCGATTCAAGGAGGGGCCTGCGCATGTTTTTCCCAGGATGTGCGCCAAATCCGTGGTGGCGCACACGGGCGCACACGTCATTGCAACATCCCGAACGCTGTGCGTGACGCGCACAGGGAAAGCAGACAACGTCGGTGCACACAACAAAAATGGGGCGGACACGGGGTGTAACACACGGAATGGGGAACAACGTGTGAAAAAGAAGGCGTAACTGGGGAAGTACTGCAGGGAAATAGACGGAAAGCCCACACGCACGCGAACAACACGTATTCATGGAATCGAATACAGGAAACCCGCGCACGCCAAAAGACGTGCATAGGCGTCAACACGTCCGCCACACGAAGGCAGACGGAAGCATCCCCGCACACAGTAAAAAAGTGCGCGCAAACAACAAACACGTATATCCAGCTACGATGAATGCCCTCAGCACTGATCGTGGGACACCGCAGGAGGAGGAGCAAAAAGTGTGTGCTGCAAACTCTCATCTCAGAACAGGTTATCATGCCATGTTCTTTCTGGAGAGGAGCGCCTGCTACCTTTTTTTGAAATACTTTCAAGGAACTTGGGGTTGGTCACCCTAAGTTACCTGGGGGCAACCAGACGTGGACTCCCTGCTCACTGTGCTAAGAGAGGCACAGCTTCACCTCACTGATGAGGCCCAACAAGACTGAAACACATGTATGGGGCTGCTGTTGGTACTCTTGTTCAGAGAGGAATTGCCATAGCATTTCGGTGCTGGACTGCCCATGTGGGCCGGACAAAGACTGATATGCAAATGGATATTTCGCATCTGTGAAAGGTACAGTGAGCAAAAAGTGTGTGCTGCAAACTCTCATCTCAGAACAGGTTATCATGCCATGTTCCTTCTGGAGAGGAGTGCCTGCTACCTTTTTTTGAAATACTTGCAAGGAACTTGGGGTTGGTCACCCTAAGTTACCTGGGGGCAACCAGACGTGGACTCCCTGCTCACTGTGCTCAGAGAGGCACAGCTTCACCTCACTGATGAGGCCCAACAAGGCTGAAACACATGTATGGGGTTGCTGTTGGTACTCTTGTTCAGAGAGGAATTGCCATAAAATTTCGGTGCTGGACTGCCCATGTGGGCGGGACAAAGACTGATATGCAAATGGATATTTCTCATCTGTGAAAGGTACAGTGAGCAAAAAGTGTGTGCTGCAAACTCTCATCTCAGAACAGGTTATCATGCCATTTACTTTCTCGAGAGGAGCACCTGCTACATTTTTTTGGAGAATAGCCAGGGCCTGCATTTTTTTCCCCGGACTAGCCTTTTTGGGATGCCTGATGACCAGGTCTATGGCAGGTATAGGTTTCCACCCCGTATCATCCTAGACCTGGTCAGGGAGTGGGAAGATGACCTTACATCACCCACCCTGTGCTCCCAAGCATTGAGCCCCTTGGAGAAGGTGCTCAATGTCCTGCATTGTTTGGCCACTGGGCCATTTCAGCGGACAACTGCCATAGTGGGGGGGGTCTCACAGGCCACGCAGTCACACTGCCTACACCAGGTGTTGGCAATCATCACTGCGCGCCCCTCAGTCAGCAGGCACATATACATGCCCAGATCACCTGCAGAAAGGTAGGCCATGGTCCAGGAATTTTACAGGTTGGCACACTTCCCCAAAGTGCTTGGTGCCATAGTTGCACCCATGTGGCCCTACGTCCACCTAGGGCCGCTGAGCACATCTATCGAAACCGCAACCACTGGCATTCCATCAACGTGCAGGTCGTATGCGATGCAAAGGGAATCATCATCTCTGTCTAAGCAAACTACCCTGGCTCTACCCATGACAGTTTCATATACAGAATGTCCGCCCTGAGCCGGGCCCTGGAAGCTGAGCAGCATGGCAACACATGGCTCCTAGGTGAGTACAAATGCCTGTGCACATGCATGCATGTCACACACAGCCAAATACAAAAACCCCAATAATCACAACCATTATCACCTCCACAGGTGACAGTGCCTACCTTCTGAGCAACCACATGATGACGCCAATCCGGAACCCCACCACACCACCCCAGTTAAGATACAACGCTGCCCACATTGCAACCAGGGGCATAGTGGAGCGCACATTTAGAGTGCTCAAACTACTATATGCACCACCAGTAGTGTGCAGGATCATTTTGGCAGCATGTGTCCTGCACAATGTTGCAACACGGCGGGATGTACCGGTGGACATGGTGGGGCCCCCACATCCCCAACCACAGGCGCTGCCCATGGGAGGGGAAAGGGCACATGGCGAGGCAGCCCAGACCCAGCTTGTGGCCACATTTTTCACCTAAACTCCCACCCCTGCGGAGTGCACACAGGCCTGACACATACCAGGTGACAATCGATAATGACAAAGAGACAGTCAACTGTCACAACCTTACCACCCTGAGAATGTTGCCACGGAAGTGCTACATTGTGTGCATCCCTAGCTACTTAAACATAACCAATCCTGTGTGACCAAAAGGAACACATGCAGGGTGTGTATCACCCCCCCACCCCTGCAGAACAGGCCAACACAATCCCTGGTATGTCACCCAAACCCTCCCAACCCACATCACCCTTGTCTGCCACACCATGACATGGCATGCAATAGCAAAAGGCCAACACATGACCAATAAGATACAAAGTGACATGTCATAAATAAAAACTGGCATGAGACAATGATGCCTGACATGGAATCAGAGGAAATGACTGACCAACAACCTCTCACACTTACAAAGTCAGACACAAATGCTTTCCACCATTCCTAGCATGAACACAACACTGAATGCCTGTTCACATTCACATTGGGCACGGCAAACTCCCTACTCCAAAACCTGTGTGCTGTGTGTGTTTCCTGCAACACACTGCTCAGCACACAGTACATTGAGCAGCCATTGTGTTGCAGATAAACCTTGAACATCACATGAAAATTACAAATCAAATCAATATCCAAATGACGCATGTACAGGACACCCAAATGGTCATAGATCATGTGCTGCAGGGACACAGCGGGCCGGAGATTGCAATCTGTGTGCACCTGTGGCCATGGATGGGTGGTTGTACGTGTGGTGGATCATTGTGCAACTGTGTGTGTCATAGTGGACATGCACTCTATATATGCATGTGAAATAAAGTCACCCTCAGTGTCCTGTACACATCACATGTGAACATTGTCCATGTGAACACCCCAGCATGTCAAACCACACCAATCCCTTGACACCTGAAAAGTAAAGACAACACAGGAACAGGCATTGACCATCACAACACATCATGTATTTAGTACCCCACTATTACAATGTCAGAGTGCCCCAACCACTGTAGCCCAGGCTAACTGTCCAACAACAAAAGGCCCTCCCTCATTCACACATCAACGTGACCTTCTAAACAACAGTGTCTGGGGTATGTAGCCTTCCTCCTTCAAGTCTACCTGGCTACAGGATCACCCTACCCCTTGGTCTCCATGTTCCAGCTTGCGTGTAAATAGGGTCCAGCCCCCTCATAGGGCACCTTGACTGGTAAAAATACCAAATCGCAGAGAACTCCAAGGAGCCAAACCCACAAAACAGGGAAAAAGCCAGTAGGCACCAAATAACCCAGGAAGAGTCTCCAGTAGATGACTTGAAGTAGCAGGAAATGTCAAAGCACATGTACAAGCACAATGATAGAACAACCAAGGTAGCACAGTTGAACAATGATCCTACAGGATGGGTACCAATTACGGTACATAACATACAATGAGGATGCAACAACTGATGGGTAGTGTCATAGCTCAGGTGTCCATGCGCAGGAGTGGCACGAACCAACCACCCCCTCTGTGGTCTGGGCGCCTGCAAGGTCAAACTTACACAGGCCTCTGAGAACCTGGCGGGGAAGGAGGGTCAGGGATGTGTTGTTTGGACAGACATTGGTATGCAGGATAACCAGAAAGAGGGGCAGGAGAGGGGAGTTGGATTGGCAAGGCAAAGTAGTCAAAATACAAAAAACTACCATTCACAATAATACATCCTCAATCTGAGAAAACATGTTCATCATGCACATTGTACCAAATGCGTCAAATGCAAGCCAAAGAGTGACTTATCTCTGGGGTAAGTGCTGGCCTCCTGCCTGCGCACTCTCAGGTCTGGTAACAGGAGCAGTTCAATGCTGCAAAGAGAGAGTGAGTTACTAATCAGAATGTGTGTCAACAACAAACACACACAACACCATCCATTCCCCAAAGTAAGTGACTCCCCCACAAACAAACACTCCTGTCTGCTGCTTTGTACCCATACATTAGTTTGGCCCCCTCATGGTTCATACACTGTCAATGCAGTAATGCAGGCGCATGTGGGTGCGCGGGAAATGGAAGACCAATGCGTCAAGAATCACACATGAAACAATGGTCCCTGGGTAAGCTGCTACACGCGTATAGTGAGGTGCAACGTCAGTACAAGTTGTGTTCTGGCAGCCGCAGATTACAATAGGTAGTGCAGGTGGCAATTTGCACATGCAAATGATATGCTCTGCACAGGAGTCTCTGCCTCACAGGGTGTCCCTGTGTGCTGTATCAGTTCCTGGCTAGGAACGCTACTGCCATAATAACTCTGCTTCAATGATGCAGGGGGTACTCGAGGATATGTTTGATGGCCCCTGCATGTGCCCCTGACAACTTGTAAAGCCACTTAGCATTTGTCCCTCAACGCATGTCAGCTGTACTGTGTGCTTCTCCAACAATGCCTGGCAAAGCTCCCCAGCACTGGTGATACTTAGCATGCATGTGCAAGTGGCCTGTTGGAAGGTTGGCTGCGGTGTGGGCCCTTGTGCTGCTCACCTTGCCTGGAGACCCTGGGAACACGTCTGCTTCTGTCGGACATCTGAGCACAAGCCCTGTGTTTCTGCTTGCGCACACATGCACACGTCTGCTCCACGGAACATGGCCAGTCATCAGGATTACTCGTCCCTGTGTCTGCTGGCAAAACTAGTGTGGAGACTCATTTCCCTGCAGAAAGGGCAAAAAAGATATTAATAAGACTTGAAAGTTCCCTGTGTGTGTGTCTCCATGCCGGTTGTCACTGGGCGAGGTCACAGATCTACATCCAAACTCCTCCCACCATCAGTGTGACTTTGACAGGCCAAGGGTGCAGGCTACTGTCTACAGCATGAAGGGCATTAAGCACATATACAGGCAAGAAAATAACATACATCACAATCCACATTAGTTAATGGAGACATCAATCACATACTCACCCAAATTGATTACAGACATGGGGTGGATATAACGCTACAAATCCCCACTAGGGGGGTTAACACAAGTAGTACAGCAGCAGACAGGCCACAGTTATGATGAATGTCCAAAGCCCTTGTGTAAAAGTTTGTTACACCGAACCATCCTAGCAAGCCCATGGATAAGGGAAGCAGGAGAGGCATATGTGAGTCAGGACCCCAAGCTGCAAACACATACACAAGACAAGCTTGAAGGGACCAGCTGGAACAGACAGTGGATGCTTTCAAAAGCAACAAAGCACCACACCATCACATGAATGCACAATAGACAAACAATATTAAACTATATTAACTAATTAAACTAACAATGAACAACCTACATAACCTAATTAAAATAACTATCAAATAGTCAATATTAACTAACTAAACTAAAATCAAAAATCAAAAATAAAAAATGGCCACATACGACCTGGGGGGAGGCACCCAGGAGGGGGGAGGTACAGGGTGCACCTCAACACCCACATGCGATGATGTTGAGACAAAAAAAATCATCCATGGGCTCAACGCCTGCACAGCCCGACCTGTGTGGAAGATATCTCGTCGTCCGAGTCTGGCTCATCCTGAAAAGGAGGACGTGGCACAGGAGCCTGACCACGCCTAGCCGCAGCTTGCCCCTCATAGGCAGCAAGTCTGCTAGACAGGTGAGCCTGGTTCTGTGCGGCGATGACACGTAGGTCTGCATGCAGAACCTCCCGTGATACGCGTGCTTCCTCTTGCAAGGTAACACGTGCAACACGGAGTTCTTCCTGCAAGGCCTGGCTGGACAACTGATGCATCTCCCGGCAAGCATGTAGCTCAGCCGAGAAGGTACGCTCAAGCTGCTCAAACCTCTCCTCTGACCGCGCCCTCTGGGACATCAAGAGGACACCCAGAGTGGATCTGAGGGACTCATACTCAGCCCTCAGGGCCTCCATGTGTGCCTCTGCGTGAGCAGCAATTGCTTGATGCAAAGACAACATTTCAGCCTGGCGTGCCCTGTCTGAGGCTGCCATGCCCAGCCTGAACGAGCGGGACGTGGACTGTGCCGCCCGCTGCTAGAGAAGCACCTGCCTAGCAGGGGGAGGCACGGATTGGGCCACACGCTCCATGCTCACAGTGATGTTTTCCATTGCTGCCCCCTGGCGTTCTGAATTGGCAGTCATGTCTTGCTCCCACTCAGTATACCTCGGTGGCGCGCGGCTACTGCATTGCTGGGCTTGACACCTGCGGGACCCAAGGACCAGCAGTTCTCGTTGGGTTGGAACCACCCGCGGCTGCCCGGCTACATGCCCCCATCGACGTGATGGCCCAGGCCCATCAGCGACTGGTGTGGAGGGTGACCCTGCATCCCGATCCACCACAGGCGGAGGTCCCACCACTGTCTGGCCCCTCAGTGCATGTGTCGTGGACAGAGGAGTGTCCACATCAGAATCACTCACCCCTGACGTATGGACCTGATGCACATCCAACTCGACATGGACGTCAGAGTGGTCATCTGGGCTAGACTCATTGCCAGCCAAAGACAAGATGGTCTGTAGCACATGTGGATTCTCGTGGTCTACCACCCCACGACCCCCACTTGCGCCGGGTTGCTGGTGTGATAACAACCCTGTGCCTAACATGACAACAACATCCTCTGGCTCCATTGCATCATCATCTGAAAAGTTGAGAGAAAAAAAGATTAGTACACATGTTATAAGCACACAACACACACACACATAGACATCACACAGACAGCCAACACATGAAGCAGACATGTCACACACATGTCACACACAAAAGAGAGCCTGCCATGCATGCCAGGTCAACGTGACATTGCTTCAGTGAGTAGGCATGTAGAAGGGTGTTATACGGCTCAGATGTGGGTCGATGCAGTACAGAACATGTGTACATTACTCACTATCTACATGTACAAGTACTTCATGATGTGTATCAGAAAACGTGAAGGCAGTGCAAGGTCAAGTTCAGGCATCACGTACAATGTGCATGCAATGGGTTGCATGGCTACAAGCAAACCACCCCTCCCCCTAAGTGGAAATGCAGGGATGCCTTGCATGGTATCAAAAGAATGACCAGAGACCTGTGTATTGGCAGACAGTGTTGACTAGCATCAATTGCATCATCTGAGTCAACTGACAACACAGCAGATGATGATGGGACAGTAAGCAGGACACATGATGAACCCTCAGTAGTACACCCATGTGTGCAGAAGACACTACACCAGTTGGACAGAGTCAGTTATCCTGAAACAGGGTGAGGCCTGTGACCCACACAGACTGCCACAGCCTAAACATGTGCGGGACGCAGGACTGAGCCACAGTGGGAATGGGAAGGCTGATGAAATGCCATGAAATGTAGGTCACCCTGGACACGTACTACAATGATCATCCAGTCAAGGACACATAGGGGCATGCATGGAATGCACATGGAGCAAGAATGGGCACTCATGTCCCTGCGGAGCATCTGCCATCTGCACAGTCCAAGTGAGACACCCTGCATCAAGGACAAAGGATGTACGCCACTGCATGTGTCTGGCAGGTTGGCTGTTGGAAGTTAGCATGTACACAGGAAGCATGAACAGGCCATTGCATTACAGCAAAATTATGCACACCAGTGCAAAGGTGAAATTGGGGTGCAGGGGTGGAGGGGCAAGGGAGCATGCCTACGTGGAGTACCCGCATGCAGTCAGAGGACACATGCACATCAGTCATAGTCTCAGTGCTGAGAGGAAGTCTGTGGGAGCGAGGGGCCATCAGGCCCCTCGTGTCCTTTACTTCTCAGTACAAAACTCGGGCTAAGTGCCTCCAGTGATGGGTACACCCCTCGCCCTTATATGATGTCAACTTTGGTTAACATTCACCTGGATGGGAGCACTGTCCAGGTCGCAGGGCATCCATTTTTGTACCCCCTTTCGACTCCATCTTGATGACTAGGCCTCACTGCGATAGAACAAAATGCTTCTCTTCCCTTTCTCGCAACGGGCAGACGCACAGGGCACATGGCCCCCACCATCGTTCCCACTCTTACTGGAAAACTCTGTGGCTCCATTCTCACGCTGAAGCCGGAGGTGCTTGCAACAAATAATAAATGTAACACATCACTCTTCCTCTGAGATCACTGTCCTGCATGTGAACCAGCCTGAGCTAAGCACATAGCTCGTCCATCTCCACAAACGTGTCCTTGCCCCCGCACCGTTGCCAGTGGAAACTTACTGCCATTGTGACCCTGTGCCCCTGCAAGGTATTCCTTTCATGTGCCAGATCACTGACCAAGCCATGATGCCCACCCAAGATCCCCAACTAACATTAGACCCCTGCTGCAGTATATTGTTGTCTACCACTAACAAATGTTACATACCAGAGATTCTTATGAACGCAGACCCTAACTTCAACCAGTGTTATTATGGTGGTCAAGACCCTTAACCTAAAGCCTCTATAATCCAATGTAATTGATAGTATAGATATACGTGTGACTTTTATAGGGACATGATGAATTATTCAAACACTACGAACGATTATTATTTAGTGCATGTATTTTGAGAATATAATATGTTAGCTTAGATGGTGACCACCCTGCTTCACAGCGACCTGACCTTCATCCATTCGGAGCACAGATGCCCGACATCCACCCTCCCGCCAACCAAGCAGCCAACCCAGAGGAAGAGATGCCACCCACACCTTGGGGACCATATGGACTGTCCAATCCGGGACCAACGGAGAATCTTATGTTAGTTGCGTCATTTGTCCTATAACATGTATTGTAACATTAAATTTGGTCAGAGCGCTCTCAGAGGCAACAGAGATCTTGAATGCCATTTACTTATATAAACCTTGCCTTGAACTCTCGCAGCCTGCTCTCTTTGTCTCATTCCCCATCAGGGGTGTGTCAGTTTTGTTCCTTTGCATGAGAAAGACGGGGAGGGCACAAACATTTGGTGACCCCTGCGACGTTATTTGGAGAGGTGCCTCGAGGCCCGCACCATGCGGCAAGATCCGGGATGCCTGCCAGCAAAACCATTTCCTCCGCGGCTGACCAGCCTGTGCGCACTACGAGAAAGGGTCAAGGGTTCCCAGTTGACGAATACCCAACTGAAAAAGCTGCTCACCGAGGTGGGCCACGGCTTGGTTGGGGTGCGGACCTGACTGGGGTCAGACCGTGAACGGTGACCCTCGGATTACCTGACTGAACACGTGAGTGCCGGTTGCGAAGTTTCCTAAGGAAAGGTAAGGGGGAACAAGTGATAGTGGGTTAAAGCCAATAGTAGGGACTGTGTGAGTGATACTGAGGCTTTTCTGACCTGCCCTTTATATGGCCAGTGCAGATAAATAAGTGGAGATAAAGAGAAAATAGTAGGAGTCTCATATATTGAGTAGACTCGGAGTAGTTATTTAGAATATTTTTTTTCTGTGTAAGCAAGAATTCTGGGGAAAGAGTAAGAGGGTGTAAGAGATGGGGAGTGAATGAGAAGAGCAGGTAAAACGGGGAAGGGTAAAAAGTGTTCAGTAACGGGAACAAGGGGGGGGAGATAAAAGCGTGCAGGTAGTGCATGTGCATGTAATGTGTTATATGTCTTTTTTTTTGTCCATTATTGTTGTGTATGTCAAAATGTTGTAAGTGATTTGTTGGTAAGGGGTTATATATGCGAAAGTGAACAGTTGAACTTGGAAATGCAATGATTACAAAGGTAACGTTGAATATTGATGCACAATAACTGCCAATAATTGAGAAACGTTTAATATATTGTTGATCAATAACAAAGGGAAGGGTGGTTGAAAGGTGCGATTAGAGGAAGGATCGGGTGCAAGTGCACACACACAAGCGAAGGGAGAAACACCATCATGGGGGGAATAACACCATTAGCCCACATTTGCCAACACCTCCCACTATATAGTGACAGGATATAAAAATACCACGATCAATGGGTGATGGGGACAAAAGGGGACAGTGTGACACCAATTTGGCCAGAGGGAGGGTCATTTGACAAAAGGGTGTTAGATTTGGTATCTACACACTTGTTGGCAAAATATAAAGGAAAACAGTTGCAGAACAGAAGAGAAGTATTGGATCTGTGGCGAATGTTCGAAGAAGTTACCCCTACAGCAGAGGTAAATACAGAAAAAACAATCGAAAAACAGAAAACACAGGGAGAGGTAAGTGGAACACCAAAGGGTGAATGCACAACGACCACAGTTGAGAGCGATACGACCAAAATATACCCCTTAATGACAAGACCGGCAGTAGGATACAGCGAGCCTCTGTATATACCAGCATGCCCCACCCCCACTCCCTCAAATGGAGCGGTAGCCACGGCACCACCATCATACGTCAAGGGAGGCCTTTATGGCCTGTCAAGCGCACCCCCTGTAAACTTAGCGCGATTAACCAGAGATTTAGACCGCCAGTTAGCGCATGCACAAATGGAAATAACACGGCTAAGGGCACTGCGTGACAAAGGCCAAATGCTACCGGGGGGAGGGGAAGTACCACTGTTGTCCGTAGCAGATCTCACACCTCCGCTAAGTGCAACAGGGGAATTAGCCCCACCGACGCCAGAGCCAGTGCAGTCCATATTGTCTCAGGGAGTACCCACATCACAAGGGCGAGAAAAAGAATGTCCATCGGGAGAGTTCCTGTTCCATCTGAATGATAAACTAGCGAGAATCATATGCCCAGCCACCCCAGAAAGTGAGCGAGGGGATGGACAAGAGGAGAATGGTGAGCAAGAAGAAGAAGTAGAGGAGGTGTGGAGTGATCTCGATGAATACGAGGAAGGAGTGGTGGCTGTAGGATCCCGACTGCCACATCATTTTGATGACTTAGATCCACGCTCACCACCACGATGGCAGGGTAGATTAAGGCAGTGAGTAGGGAATATGCTGGTAAGTAAGACAAAGAGAGGGACGGTACGTAAAACAGGAAAGAAGCATAAGTTGCAGATGCCGTTGATACACAAAGGAGCAGGTAGGCCACACTCTATTTCGTGGGCCCAGATGGACAAAAACAACCTGTTGAAGCTCCATCCCCCACTTGCGGGAGGAGCAGGGAAATGGATACATGCATTCAAGAAGAACATGGCAGGAGTACCGCTAGCGATAGGTGCTGTAAAAAGTTTGCTAGTGTCCGCCGTCGGTGATCAAGCAGACGCTGTGTGGGAAAAGGCGGGGTTCACAGGAGTAACAATGAGTTGAAGTGAAGGTCGCCGCCATAAACGCCAATGTAGCAACAGATAGAGAGAACGAGGGGGATGAAAGTGCGGGAAGCAGGCCAGTCAGAATAGCAGCGCTGTGGGCAGCAGGAGAACAAGGACCGTGTAACGGAGCGGAGCCACACAGAGGACCACAGTGACAAGAAAGGTCGGCAAGAGGAAGAGGTGGGTACCGTGGCCAGAGAGAACGGTTTGGAGGAATGGGGAATAGAATGGGGAATAGAGGATTCGGTGGCCAAGGGATGCAAGGAGGACCGCAAGGGTCATGTTGGAACTGTGGGAGATGGGGACACTATTCAAGGGATTGCAGAATGTGGCCCTTAGGGTATTTCCAAGGTCAACCACCCATGGACAATGAACAGGTATAGGGATGCCCACACCCAGGTAGCCCCTTTGGATTACCAATGGGAGGAGGAAGACCACAAGACCAATGTTATAACAAACCCCAAATGCAGCAAAGATAACCACCCTCACAACTACATCACAGTGCATCACAGCCCATGACAAGACAAAACATTGCAGGAAACACCAGTAGCACCAGTAGCAACAATTTCGCAATGACTGCACATGGTGCACCTGCACCATTCCGCGGTGCAACAGTAGTTGGAGATCATGTTTTCTCAGTGCCCAGACAAGAAAGGTACACAGACTAGGACAGCCCACAAGAAGCACTTGCGTGTCTAGTCCTATCCACCACCCTACGTGCTGAAGAGGAACCACTAGTGGGGGCGGAGATAGGAAATAAGCAGTCTATCTTTATGGTAGACTCAGGAGCGGAAAAATCATGTCTTATGGAAGGGCGGTTTCCACTCTCAGGCAGAATTTGGAAACGCAGGGGTTCTCTGGGTCTATTTTAAAAGTTACTTACACCAAAGATCTTGATATAACAGTGGGGGGTAAAACAGTGCGCGCACCCTTACTGTACCACGAAGACGTGCCAATCAACTTGCTGGGTAGAGATTTGCTAAGTAAGTTGAACATGACCATTTTGTTTACCGAGAGGGGAATAGTGTGTTCCACCCCAGGAGTATGACCAGTGAGAGCAATGTTAATGATCAGTACGATGATGAATGAAGTTGTGGTGCGAGGGATACCCATTGATATAGACATGTTTATCTATGGTATCGAAGTGTTAGCCCGAGTAGTACCTGAGATAACGAGAAAGGAATGGAGGACACCATCAGACTTTATATTCTGCCCAATTGTAAATGTGGATGTCGTGCCAGGCACGATAATGTCCAAAGACATCGAGGCAGTTCAGGTATCGAGCAAACGTATTGTGGTCATAGGCTTGGACACGCATGGGTGCGAGTAGAGAACTGTGTTATGCATAGATTCAAACGTAATGTTAAGAGACCTAACTGATGAAGAATTATTCACTGACAACAAAGATGATCGAGAGATAATAATGGAAATAAGCATACCATGTGACATCATGATCTAGTACAGAGAGGTGCACAACCCACTTATGGCTAGTGTTTATGCCCCACCAACAATATTTGAGGAAGACATGGCAAAAGTAGCATCAGAAATGTGGACTACAGGCCCCCATGATGTAGGGTATTGCATGAGGTTACACCAATAAAGATAAAACTTAAACCAGGTGCCATACCGCCAAGAGTGAAACAGTACCCAATATCCAGAGAAGCAGAGGAAGGGATTAGGGAGACAATAAACGCACTCCTGAACCAAGGTATCATAGTAACATCAAACTCCCCGTGTAACACAGCCATCTTCCCGATTAAAAAAACAAAAGGAGGGGCGTGGAGGATGATCCAAGATCTCCACCCACTTAATGACGTCATTCAAAAAGAATTCCCACTAGTGCCTAACCCGGCATCAATACTGTGCAGCATACCTAAACAATCTACATGTTTTACTGTGGTTGACTTGAAAAATGCCTTCTTCTCCATACCACTTGACCCAGGATCGCAGTACCTCACAGCATTCACACTGGGAAATAAAAGATATGAACATTGCAGACTCCCACAGGGATATTGTGAAAGCCCAAGTATTTTTAACAGGGTACTACGTGAAGACATTTGAAATATAGAAGAAGAGAGCACCATTATACAATACGTAGACGATTTACTTGTCTGTAGCAAAGCAGAAGAAAAGTGCAGAGAAGACTCCATAACACTGTTAAACGTGTTAGCTACCAAGGGGTACAAGGTTGATAAAGGGAAATTACAATATTGCCTGGCCGAGGTTGTATACCTCGGACAGTTGATATCAACAGATGGAAAACGAATACTCCCTGATAGGGCAGCTGCTATACGTAACATAATAATACCAAAGACAGTGAAGTACATGCAAACATTTCTTGGCATATGTAACTATTGCCGAGCCTGGATCATTGATTATCCAGCATACACATGCCCATTATTGCAAGCATTAAAAGAAGCGCAAAAAAGTAGAGCCCCAATAAAATGGACACATGACATGATGGCTCAGTACTTCAGACTAAAAGACCTTATCGCAGATGCCCCAGTCCTCACGAACCCAGATTATGAGAGGGAATTTTTCTTGTTCTGCCACTGCAATGGAACACTGATGACGGCAGTGCTGACACAAACAACATCATTAGGCCACAAACCATTGGCCTATTACAGTGGAACACTACATGCAGTGATGCAAGGCCACTTCCCGTGCGAACAGGCCCTCGCAGCCTTGGCTTTCACCATTGAAAAAAGTGCTACAATTGTAATGGGATGTTCAGTAACATTGTATGCAGAGCATTCATTATTTGCAATTCTTGAGTGGCCAAAATCAACCCTGACAACACAGAGAGCAACCGCATATGAGATAATAATTTCAAGCCCCAACATGCATGTGGTCAGGTGTAAAACAGTAAACCCAGCAACATTAATTACAGAGCCATGTACAATGGAGGACATGCAGGAACACGATTGTGCCACCTATGAGGGGGAGGGTGATGATATCCACAAAGCGGGGGAAAACGCCCTGAAGGAAGGAGAAATATATTTCATAGATGGTTCAGCATCAATAAACCCAGAAACTGGAGAGAAGCATGTAGGAATGGCAGTAGTACGAATGGGGGAAGATAGCTATGAAACAATCATCCAAAAGTGTCTCCCGTCCCATTACTCTGCACAAGCGACTGAACTAACCACATTAATTGAAGCATTACGTACAGCCAAAGGATGCACAGTGACTATATACTCAGATTCAGCATATGCAACTACCACTGTCCATTCAGGACTATCACACTGGCGCAGAAGAGGGTTCAGACGAGCAGATGGCTCACCAGTACAGCACAAATTAATATAGGCGTTGGCAGAGCCATCGGTAGTGGCAGTGGTAAAATGCCAAGCCCATACCAACAACACAGATGCGATCTCATTGGGAAACGCGGCAGCCATCCGAGCAGCGAAGGAGGCCTCGTATTTCAATATAACACCAGCAACCAAATGCATTGTAAAAGCAGCTACCGCAGAGCCACTAGAATAAGGCTATAGTAACATGCCCATAGCACATCTACAGAGGATAGCACCACCGGAGGAGCAAGAATTGTGGAGCAAGCGGGGGTGCAAACAATCAGCCACAGACCTCATTTGGAGACAGGAGACAACGGGGAAGGTAGTGATGCCGGTAGAATTACTAGAGCTAGCATTCCAACAGTTGCACTTTCCAGCCCATGTAGCGAAACAACACATTTCCGCAGACATCCAGAAACATTGGTTTGTCCCCAACCTACAGGAACATTTGTCAAAATTTATCATAGATTGTACAACATGTCAAACATACAATTCAGGGATGACATTGAGGACATTGCAAGGTACTTTGCCACGACCGGCAGGGCCATTTAGGGAGCTCCACATAGACTGCGCCGATATGGGAGAGAGATGTAATGGGGCAAGGTATCTAATTGTGGTAGTATGTTCTTTTTCAAGGTGGGTGGAGGCGGGTCCATGTCCCCACCCAGATGCCGAGTGTGCAGCGAATTTTCTAGTACGAGAAGTGTTTTCCCAGTGGGGAATATGTGATGTGATACAGTCAGACAATGGCACACACTTTGTGAATGACCTCTTCAAGGAAGTGACATCACTCTTGGGGGTGAAGCACAAACTGTGTTCCATTTATCATCCAATGGCTAATGGAGTGGTGGAAAAGATCAACGGCCTGCTCAAGAGTAAGTTATCGAAATTGTGCAATACATTGAAGAAAAACTGGGTATATTGCTTACCCCTAGCACTGTTCCAACTCAGAACGCAACCATGCAAGGACCACCATTTGAGCCCCCATGAAATTGTGACTGGGAGGCAAATACACACAACACTCCCCCTGATTAGGAGAGCATCAGATGCACACAGGGCTGCCACAGTGCTGGGAGAAGAATTCAAGGAATATTTGACTCAGTTGACGTGCGGAGTACGCAGCATAGCGCGGCAAATAGCACCGCCTTTTACTAAAAATGTGGCAACTGATACTACCACGCTAGCTACAGACAGCCCAACTGGGCCACTGATGCCAGGAGCACAGGTCTATGTAAGGAGTTTTGTCAGGAGATGGAATTCACCAAGGTTTCATGGCCCCTATGAAGTGATTTATAGTACGCCCACTGCAGTGAAAGTAAAGGGACTGAAATATTGGGTGCACCTCTCAGATGTGAGGAGGGCACGCGATAGTACAATCCCTCAGAGCGAACAGGAATACGCAAGTGGTACCACAAGTGAGGTTGAGCAGCAATGACAAACTGATCAAATAAAAAGAAAGTTGTGAGGAGCAAAGAAAATGATGTGTCCTCTGATTTGCCTCACCCTACGTCTCTATCATTTTTTCTTTTTCACCCTATTATTCATCACTATATCTTTCTCTTGCTACAAAAAAAGAGAGGGTGAAGCGAATGATAGAAAAATGCATAATAATAATAAGTGCAGCAACTGTAACAAAAGCAATGAGTAAACATGAAGTGTAAATATATAAATAATGTACATATTCTGGTGACTTAACAAATTTATATCGTCCCTCCAGGTGACAAAATGGCCCAACGAAGTACATTAGCGGAGAACACATTAATGCCAGATAGCAATAGGGATGCCATTAGGGCTAATAAGTTTAGCAATGTTGAATGTGTTTTGAAATGCGCTGCTGTTTTGCTTTCTGTGATGTTGTTCTTCATGGCCTGGTACTACACTCTCTTGTCCCTGGTTAATGACATGCACAAAGGGGGGAGCAGAGCTAAGCTGATACGAGAAGGTTCAAGCCTAATATGGACTGGAGTAAAGACAATATGGGGAGAAACATATATCATTAGTATTAACGATACAAATGTAACACAACCTTCAGAGCACACCCCTGCTGATCCAACAATTGTCTCCTTGTTACATCCTGGAATAAATATGAGTGATGATTATGAATCAAATGAATATGAGGCGACTATCATTGGCCGAGTAACTTAGCCAACACAAGTATGCATGCACAGACAACCCTAGAACCTACCTCATATTACGCTGCTACTTCCAACGAGTATACACATGCCATATTCAACAGCAATGATACTGCCTGGGCTGGAATGTTCCCAATACATTACCAAAAAGTGAGAAGCTATAAGGAGGGAGGGAAAAGGAGAGAAAAAAGGGAGGCAGGAAGGAGAAGATACGACATTTATCATGACCTGGGGTTAGATGAAATATAAGACCCCCGCCACCCTGACCAATCTAACAAATGGTACTCAGACATGAGTGCTACGGCAAAGCAAGCAACAAATGAAAGCTGCTATGTCTGTTCACTCATACCACATGCATCAGGGACACCCAAAATGTTGGTACCACAGGAAGTGCCCTTGTCGGAGGCTCAATGTTTGATTCACTTAGTTCTATGTAGGATAAAAAGCACCTTCCAGGCACACACCGTCAGCCTAGAAAGACTGGAAAGTGTGAGGACATGCACAAGCCGGCGTCAAGGAGTAATCTACCTCAGAGAACCATTTCTTGTCATAAAAGGGACGAGGTATGCAGAAAACAAATGGCACGATGAAACTATCGAATGCAAAGCAGAAGCACTCGCGGGACTATCTGAGGACATGTTCCAATGGATAAAAGAAGTGTGCGCCCCTATCTGGTCACAGCACGTCACTAAGCTAACATGGATCACTGCACTGGAAAAGCCTATAACAAGACAAAAAGAAATACCACACGAACTATGCTTCCATGGGGAAGGAAAAGTGAACCTGGGGGAAGCAAGGAGATGGAACAAGACAGTAAGAATGCCTGATATGAAGATAGGCACCGCAGCCCTCATGGACATGTACTGGATTTGTGGCAAACAAGCATACTGGCATCTACCTGCATCCTGGAAAGGTACTTGTGCCTTAGCCACCCTCCATACAGCCCTGATGGTAATACCAGAAAGCCATATCCAAGGAGCAGCAGGAGAATCGGCTGGCAGATCGGCATTAGGGCAATCGGCTGACCCATCGACAGCGCCCCAACAAGTAAACACAGAGCTTCCAGCTTATGAACTGTTGTCAGAACACGAGTTGAAAACAAAGTTATCACGAAGCAATAGATCATCCAACTATATTTCGACTGCATCATCAAAACTCCTTGCTGAGATCCCACACAAATACAAACTCTTGTCATCCGCAGAGACATTTTTCGATCGCTCCTAGCACCAGGGCTTCAAGCATGAGCAAATGCCAAATGGTTACAAATAGTGCGCTGGGAGCTAATCCAACTGGCCAACGACACTGAAGAAGGATTCAACGTTATAAAAATAGAGCTCTGTGCCTTGTGCCTAATGACAATGCAAAACCAATATGTTCTAGATATCCTTACGGCGAAGGACGGTGGTGTTTGCCGAAAAATCGGGGGGGGGGGGCGTGTTGAACATTTGTGCCATCTGAAGATGCTGATAACAGGACACTCTCACATGTGATAACAGCAGTTCACAAATTAGGAGAGAGGATGAGAACAGAGGGCAGAGCAGAAGAAAGCACATTGTTTGACAACTTGTTCAGCTGGATACCATCATGGGTAAATGTGATGATGAAAATACTCGTTCCTATCATCGTCTTTGTGTTACTATTCTTCTGCATGTGCCAATTAGGACTCCGGTGTTGTGCAAAAAGTATGCCTACCTCAACTATGATGATGGTAACAATGGGCCGACCTACAACGGTAGCAACTATGATAGATGCACAAATACAAACAGGGGAACACAACACTCCAAAATACAGGATGACTGCCATCTACAGTCAATATGGGGACAGGGTTGATAATTTATACCACACCACAATCAAGGAACCAACAGAATTGCAATGGTATAACGAGGTATGGGTAGACCTTGACGGGGATGGTGGGATATACTTAACATGCACTCCAGATGAATATGCAAGAAGAGGGAATAGCTTGAGAAGTGTATGCAGAGCATGGATGCCAATAAAGGGTACCTCAGCCTGGGAAGAAGCAGTTGCTGAAGCTGAGCACTACCGAAGGGAGAATGAAAGAAATAAAGTGTCATAATGAATTACTTTAGATGTAACGAAAGGGGGTAATGTGTGGGAGCGAGGGGCCATCAAGCTCCTCGCGTCCTTTACTTCTCAGTACAAAACTCGGACCAAGTGCCTCCAGTGATGGGTACGCCCCTCGCCCTTATGAAATGTCGACTTTGGTTAACATTCGCGTAGATAGGACCACTGTGCAGGACACATGGTATCCATTTTTGTACCCCCTTTTCGACTCCATCTTGATGACTAGGCCTCACTGTGATAGTACAAAATGCTTCTCTTCCCTTTCTCGCAACGGCCAGACGCACAGGGCACATGGCCCCACCATCATTCCCACTCTGACTGGAAAACTCTGCAGCACCATTCTCACGCTGAAGCCGGAGGTGCTTGCAACAAATAATAATTGTAACACATCACTCTTCCTCTGAGATCACTGTCCTGCATGTGAACCAGCCTGAGCTAAGCACATAGCTTGTCCATCTCCACAAACATGTCCTTGCCCCTGCACCCTCGCCAGTGGAAACTTACTGCCATTGTGACCCTGTGCCCCTGCAAGGTATTCCTTTCATGTGCCAGATCACTGACCAAGCCATGATGCCCACCCAACAGATCCCCAACTAACATTAGACCCCTGCTGCAGTATATCGTTGTCTACCACTAACAAATGTCACATACCAGAGATTCTTATGAACGCAGACCCTAACTTCAACCAGTGGTATTATGGTGGTCAAGACCCTTAACCTAAAGCCTCTATAATCCAATGTAATTGATAGTATAGATATACGTGTGACTTTTATAGGGACATGATGAATTATTCAAACACTACGAACGATTATTATTTAGTGCATGTATTTTGAGAATATAATATGTTAGCTTAGATAGTGACCACCCTGCTTCACAGCGACCTGACCTTCACCCATTTGGAGCACAGATGACTGACGTCCACCCTCCCGCCAACCAAGCAGCCAACCCGGAGGAAGAGATGCCACCCACACCTTGGGCACCATATGGACTGTCCAATCCGGGACCAACAAAGTATCTTATGTTAATTGCGTCATTTGTCCAATAAAATGTATTGTAACATTAAATTTGGTCAGAGCGCTCTCAGAGGCAACAGAGATCTTCAATGCCATTTGTTTGTTTGTTTTATTTATTTATATTGCGCCTCAGACCCGGGGATATTCGGGCGCGAAGGCAGAAAGAGGTTTGTTCAGCTTAAGGTTACATGTTACAAATAATCAGGAAATACAGCTATGGTTACAGTGCTGTAGACCTGCAGTGACGGAAAATCAAGGCAGTATGTACAATAAGATTACAATAGTGCAAGTGTAGCATAAAAGTAGAGCGGAGTAAATATACAGATTATACAAGGGATCCAAATGATGTTAGCGCGAGGTTAGACATCATGGTCTTTTAGCCATTGGATTAGGTTAGATCTGAATTTCTGGTAAGGGAGATCTTCCCTTAGATCAGTTGGAAGGGAGTTCCACAGTTGTGCCGCTTTAACAGCGAAGCTACTCCCGCCGGATTTAGTGAGTTTAAATCTGGGTACTAGCAGTTGGTTAGAGTTGGCTTTTCGTAAGGGGCGAGCGGCTGTCTGTCTGGTGAATCTGTCTATGAGGTATTGCGGTGCTACATGGTTAAGGCATTTGTGTGTGAGGGAAGCTGTTTTAAGGAGGATTTTGTCTTTAGTGGATAGCCAGTTGGTAGATCTTCTACGATCTGATATGTGGGCGTTTTTAGGGAAGTTTAGGGCAGCTCTCAGGGCATTGTTTTGCAATGTTTGAATTTTGGAAGTGATGTGTTTGTTGCTGCCTATGTAGAGGGCGTTGCACTTACCTAGTTTTGACAGGATTAGTGCTCTTGCAATAGTGACAAAGTTGTGTGGTGAGAGGAAGGGCTTGGCTGCTCTGATTAACTTTCAAGTGTACGAGGTGGCAGAGGCCATGGAGTTCACTTGTTTAGCAAAGGTAAGTGTGGAGTCTATATAAAAACCAAGGGTTTTAACTACTTTGGCTACAGTGATAGTATTGTTATCAATTATGAAGGAGTCATAGTTGGAGCCCAGTTTTTTGATGTTGGAAAAGGTGCCTAGAATGAGAAGTTTGGTTTTGTCATCATTCAGGCATAGACCGTGAGCGGCCATCCATGCCTGGATGATGAGGTAGACTCTATTCACAAAGGCCAAATCCTTGTCATAATCTCCCGTCAGCGGGATGAGGATCTGTGTATCGTCTGCATAATTAGTGTAGGTGATACCAAGACCGCCTAGATCATCGAAAAGGGGCTTTTAAAAATATTAGAGAGGGTAGGTGATACGCAAGATCCTTGGGGTACGCCGCAAGTGATGGGTGCGGGGTCAGCAGCTGCTCGGGGAGAGAAGACTCGCATTGTCCTGTTATCCAGGAAAGACTGGATCCATGAGACAGCTTCCTGGGAGAAGCAGGCTGCCGTGACCAGGTGATTGCATAGTATTGCATGGTCTACCAGATCGAATGCGGCAGAGAGGTCAAGGAGTAATAAAAGTGAGGTTGTGCCGTTATCTCTTAATATGTCTATTTGTGCCTTAAGGTCTGGTAATGCAGTCTCGGTGCCATGCTGCAGTCTGAAGCCGGACTGTCGGACTCCTAGGAGGTGGTTAAATTGCAGGTGGTGTTCGATTTGTTGGTAAGCAACTTTGTCAAGGATTTTCAATAAGAACGGCACAGTGGTTATGGGGCAGTAATTGGTTGGAATGGAAGGGTCCAATGTTTGCTTTTTGGGGAGGGGGAGGACCCAGGAATGTTTAAGGTTACTGGGTATGGTGCCTGATGTGAAGGATGCATTTATCAGTTTAGTAATGAATGGTGAAAGTTCGCGGGCGGCATCTTTTATGATTTGGGCTGGACATGGGTCGCCCTGACAATTAGAGGGTTTAAGGGTGAGGATAACTTTCTCGACTTCTTTGGTGGAGACTTTGTGGAAGTGGAAGGAGGGAATGTCCAATGGTTTCAGAATCGGAGAAGGGATTGTGGTAGCCTTGGAAGGAGGGCCTCTGATAACAGTGTTAGGGTCAGTTATAGACGCTTTTTTATTATTGATCTTTGCTTGAAGCATGGTTATCTTATTGGCAAGGGCGTTTTGGATGCCTGTACACCAGTTCTTGTCCTTTAGGCAGGAATCAGGAGCTTGGGTGGGGGATTCTACTTCCTTCAGGATGGCAAACAGTTCTTTGTGTTGGATTTAGCTTGAGTGATACGGGTGTTGTAGGAGGTTTGTTTCGCTAAGGTGATTTCTTTTTTGTAGAGAGTGACTAAGTTCTTGAGTTTTTTTTGTTAGTGTCTGAGGGGTCTGATCTCCAAGTTTTTTCGCTTAGTCGTTTCTTTTGTCTGATGTTTTTCAGATGGGGCGTGAACCATGTATTTAGGTGTAGGAGGGGTTTGCTCTTCCTAATTTTTAGTGGTGCGATAGTGTCCAGGGAGGCCAGCATCACTTTGTTGTATATTTCTACCATAGAGGCTGGGTCAGACTGATCTGAAATGGAGTTTAAGGTGGGAAGAATGAGGGGGGATGAGACTTTTGGGAGTGATATTTTTTTGTTTCTAGTCGGTGCCGTGGGGGCTATGGTACTGTTGTATATTTACTTATATAAACCTTGCCTTGAACTCTCGCAGCCTGCTCTCTTTGCCTCATTCCCCGTCAGGGGTGTTTCAGTTTTGTTCCTTTGCATGAGAAAGATGGGGAGGGCACAAACAGAAGGACACCCCAGGCTGCATGCAGAAGGGCCAGTGAGCTGGAACATGGACTGGAGGGGCATCAGGTGACCAGCATGTGAGTAGGGTGCAAGTGTAGTGATAAGGACAGTCCCTGTCTGCTCCACATGTCCACCATCCTGCAGAGCAGCCATGCATCAGTGAAGCATTGCATTACTTGCACATCTGAACCATGTACAGATGACATGTAGTGGCAGTCATGCACAACACATCACACAAGTAAAACACACATGGCCTCGACAAACACGCAGCAACACTCACTGGAGTGGGCATCAAAGTCCTGCATCTCTCCCACTCCTTCAACCAATTCTGTTGGTATGAACTCCGCAACGAGTGACTCGTGCAGAGTGAGGTCTTCCTCCTCAGGTGCCGGCCCATTGCCAGTCACCAGAGTCATGTTGTAATTTGAGGCACGGTTCACCTTAGCGCTGCGTTTGAGGTCGTTCCAATGCTTTTTGCACTCTTGCGCCGTGCGCACCTCATGGCCGAATGCACTCACATGTTCTGCAACCTGCTTCCAGTGGGTATCACGATGGGCAGCCGTAGTTTGACAATTAGGCCCCACTAGCATGTCACAGTTGTGGTCCCACACATAGTCCACGCGGAAGTCCAGTTCCTGTGCACAGAAAGGCTTCTTCCTCGATGTGCAGGAGGTCGTGGCTGTGTGTGGGGTCCCAGCCTGTGCTGCAGGTGCAACCTTCCTCCTCTTGGACGCTGGTCCGGACCCTGGCTGACAAATGCCACCCTGATCAGTATGGGCAGTGGCGCTGGTGGAATGAGCCGAGGGAGTGGCAGGTGGAACATGGAGTGAAGCCTCGACTTGCGTCAGTGGCTGCTGGGTGCCCTGGAATGGACCATGCGCAGCAACATCCGCTGTGCCAGGGTCATTGACCGCGACTGTCCTGGTTGGTAGACTCACAACCGGGGTGTTGTTGGCTGCATCTTCCTCTGCACTTGCCAACACACCACACAGCGAGGGGACGGTACTCGGAAACAAAGGCTGCAGGAGGGAAAAGATCAGGCTCATCAATAGAGGCAACCACCTTGTCGAGCCCAACCTAGAAAGAGTTCCCAAACATCATTACTAATACAGTACAGAATAAGACTCCTCATTTGTATATAATTGTCACCTTGTTATTTTCTTCCACTTAGACAATGGTTTCTGCCATGATTGATTCTGGGGCCACAGGCAATTTCGTTGATATCTTATTGGTAGAAAAATTGGGGTTGCCCACACAAGCCATAAAAGCCATGTAATCGCTGCGGTCAGTGGCCGGGTCTATGTTAACATTGTGTCCAATCACAGCACAGTCCCAGCGATTACATAGGCTTTGTTTACCAGGGCACAAGGCGGTGTTAATGTTTGATTTGATAGCGGCACCTCAATTTGCAGTGATATTAGGCATGCCCTGGTTGGTGACCCATAACCCCACCATTGATTTGGTGGAACGTACCTTGTCTTTTCACGCCAAACAATTTTAGGAACATGTACATGATATGTCTGGGCCTCTGACTTACCTGGTAGAGGGTGCAGCATTCCAAAAGAGCATTGGGGCAGATGAGATAGTTCTTCCCGGTATTTATGCTGAGTATGCTGAAGTGTTTGATAAAGGAAAAGCTGAACCATTACCTCCACATAGACCCCGTGGTTGTGTTATCAATTTGAAGGACAATGCTAAGCTATCTTGTAGTAGGATCTATGCACTTACTGAAAAAGAAAACCAACATTTACGGCAATATCTGGATGGCATGCTAGTGTGTGGATTTATAAGGCATTCCAAGTCTCCTGTGTCTTTGCCTGCGTTATTCACGTCTAAGAAGGAAGGCACTTTGAGGACCTGAGTGTATTGTAGGGTATTGAACAGGGTGATGATTAAGAATAGGTTTCCGTTGCCCTGGATTTCAGTTTTACTAGATCAATTGAAATCTGCAGTTGTGTCCACGAGGTAGATTAAAGATGGGCCTATCATTTGATCAGAGTCAATGTAGGCGGTGAATAGAACACATCATTTAGAACCAAGTTTGGTTTGTTTCAGTATTTGGGTATGCCATTTGGTTTGTACAATGCACCAGCGGCCTTAAGGAGTACAAATTATACGCTAAACCTGAGAAATGCATTTTTCATGCTGACAAGTTGGAGCTTAAGGGTTTTATCCGTACACATGAGGGATTGATCATGGACAGCAAAAAGGTGCAGGCCGTCACGTATGTGCCATCCCCACAATGTTTTAACCCCTTAAGTAGGCTATTATCTAAGCCTATGCAAAAAGGACGAGCATACTCGTCCTTGGCACTTAAGGGACGTGCAATCCTTTTTGGGTTTCACAAACCTTTATCAGCGATTTATTGCCAATGTTTCACAAATCATCACTCCAATCACTCGGTTGCTGAAAACAGTGAATCATTTTGCATGAGTCATGGAAGCGGAAAGGTCCTTCCATGAACTGAAAATGGCATTCACCATGGCACCCATTTTGCAGCATCCAGATACAGAGAAAGCTTTTCAAGTTGAGACTATGGGCCTCATTACACGGTAGGCGGTAAGGGTTTACCAGTACCGGTATTTTACCGGTACCGGTAAACCCTTACCACCTTACTACAAGGTCCCTTTGCGGGTTGGTACATTAACGCCTGCTTTTAGCAGGCGTTAAAAAACGAACCCGCAAAGGGACCGGGGTGCTAATTACGGTACCGCAATTTGCGGTACCGTAATTAGCGCCTTCCCCATTCCCATTATGTCCTATGGGGCAAAAATGGGAATGGGGAAGGGCAATGGAGGAAGGAGGAATTACCGCCTTCCCAACCTTGGAATTGGGCGGTAATTCCCCTTTCCTCCAAGGCGGTACCGGTAAATTACTGGCATGAACCATGGCGCTAATAGCACCATGGTTTACCGCCTACCGTGTAATGAGGCCCTATGTCTCCAAACAGGCTCTGGGGCTGTCTTGTCACAGAAAGACCGAGCAGGAATCATGCACCAAGTGGCATTCTATACACACAAACTCATTGGATGTGCACAAAACTACTCCATCATAGATAAAGAATTGCTGGCCATAAGAGCAGCATTCCAGGAGTGGGGACATTATCTTATGGGGGTAAGCCATCAAGTAACAGTGATAACTCATCACAAGAATTTGCAGTATCTAAGGACAGCTAAACCTCTGAGTCCAAGACAATTGCGCTGGGCTCAGTACTTTAGGGAATTTGACTTTGTCATCACATATCAGGCCGGAAGAAAAAAAACAGCAAGGCTGATGCCTTGGCAAGACAAAAAAGTTTGGAGCCATCTGTACCGGGGTCTCAAGCAACAATTTCAGTTTACAAGATTGTGGGCACTATCACACAAGGTCTCTTGGAAGGCATTCATGGGTGTTTCACCAAGGGTATATTACAGACATGGGTGGCAATGGGCTATCACAGAACCATATGGGACAGACTTCCTTATTATGCTAACATACTGTTTCTTTCAACAACACAGTTGAGAGACAAGGGGTTATTATTGTGCTACAAATCACCATTAGCTGGGCACACAGGGGAGCAAAAGTCCACACAGATTCTGGGAAAATATTTTTTGTTGCCAGGGATGAATAGACAGTACACAGTTACATACAGCAAAGCAACACATTTATGAGGAAAAAAGCTGATAATTCCAGGAAGATGGATTACACCCTTTGCCCACTCCAAATGTGCCTTGGTCGCATATCTCTATGGATTGTGTTACTGATTTGCCTGAAGATAACACTATGATAGCATTATGGTGGTGGTGGATTGTTTCTCCAAAAAGGTGCATTTTCTCCCCTTGTGGGATGTATTGACCCACTCTGCTATACTATGCGGCCTCACTCTGCTATCTATGGTGTGAGAAACAGTAAAATGGCGGCAACACCCTTGTGCGCGCCGAAATCTCCAATACCACGTTTTCAACACACAAAAAGATGGCAGCACAACCTGCCACCCACGGTGCGTGTGTGGTGGAACAGAGTACACGCTGCAGAAAAAGTGCCAGTGGGCTCCATAACAAGTAAACATAGAGTGCTGAGGGAGAAGCAGCGCTTTGCAAGTGAAACTCCAAAATTTGCCTGTAAATGACATTCACTTTGCTGCTGAAACTCCAAAATGCCTGTACATAACACTTTCCAACACTCAAAATCTTGCCTGGCGCTCAAATTTATTTAATCTAATAAAGCACTGTGAATTTACAAGGTCCTGAAATGTTAAGTGCAAAACATTTTCTCAGCAAAACTGTATTGCCTGTGAATGACAATTCCTGTCAAAAATCTGTGTGCAGCCACACTGGGCTACCTGTGAGTGACAGACCCTGTCAAATGGGCTCTCCTGATTAAACTTAAAGTTGTCTAAAACTAAAGATCTGCCAGATTAGCAAATATAAAAGGACTGTTGCTGAAAGGAATACTGATCTCAGTTGTTTTGATGCCACCGGTTTAAATCTAAGAATGTAATTTATCTATGTCATCTGATGCAACAAGTTTGTTTTATGCTGGATTTCAAGTCAAGAAATTAAGAAATTAACTTAGGCTGGCTGAGCCTGCAAGAGGTTGAGAAACAGGTTTCCACCCAAGGGGAGGGCATTTGTCTCAGCAGATGCTCACTGACACATGATAATTGTGGGGTTGGACAGACCTTTGTCTGCAGCCAAGGACTGAACAATGGCAGATTCTCCAGGCCAGGAAATGGATGTGTGAAAAGGTCGTAAACGGGGCTTGCAGAAGGAAATCCCAAAGGTGGGGGCTGCTCTTTGCCTCCAGAGACAGACAAAAGGCGGACCATTTGCTGCCAAGAATACATAATGAACATTTTTTAGAGACTTATAACTCGCTATCAGAAGTGGTGAAAAATATAAAAAGGTCAGATTTGTTGTTGTAATTTTTGGCCCTACATTGCAAAACGTGGTGGAACTGTGTAGCATATTCTGAACACGAATGGCAGTATATGTGGTTTTATGGGAACTGTATTTATGCTAGAATTGTTAAAACTTTGCACACACATTCCTATGGTAAACACGCATATTTGTGGAAATTTGGAGAAAGTTTGGAAAATGTTTTCATGGCGAAATGGACAAAATGCTGTGAAAAGGTGAAACAAGGTATCACAGATGTGGGATTTTGATGAACAGATACTCCATAAAATATGTAATCCTTGTATGTGATTTTCATACAGGTTACACATGTATAAATATGTATTTAGGACAAAATTCAATTTTGATACTAGTGGCTTGAGGAGGTTTCTAAGGATTGTAAAAACCAAACCATAAACGTGACATCATCTGGTTTTGATCCAATCACTCGGATGCAGGGCAGAGATGAGGCTCTGATCCAAACCCAGTTCACAGGGACAAGTTTAGTTAAGCCGGACCATACACCCATTTTTGTGATGTCATTTGATAGGATAAATAGAGACATCTGACAACACATAGACTCTCTCTTCTGATTCCAGCGAAGCACTTTGTTCCAGCATTCAACATCCAGCTTTAACATCCTTCCAGGTAACAATTACCAGGCCAAGCAGTAGCTGAACCATTTTCAGCTAGGCCTCATCCTTAACTAATCCTTACAACCCAGCGAAGCCCTGTGGTGTAGGGAAGCATCCTGAAACTATTTGGCTTGCTACAATAATGCTTGCCTGATGAACTCGCCATCCCGCTGATTTGAAATATCCAGAAACAAGAAGGGCAGATCCCGTGCAGTTCCGGTGACCGGCCTAGCTGATGTGCTGTCCTTCCCTGATAGACCGATCCATTCACCAGAATCTTGATGGGCCAAAAATCTTAAATCCCAGTGGATTGTGAGCATTAACAGGATGCTAGAGAGCTATTGTATAACTTGCTTTATCTTGGTCCACCCCAATATCTGAACTATCCTTACCTTCATAACCAGTAACAGTGTCAAAATCTTAGTGCTATCTTATTCTGTCTATTTGCTAACGCGTCATTTTCATAATCTTTATTTGTGTAACTCTCATTCAAAAATCCCACTTCGAGTGTTTGAACTGGTTCCGCTGGGAAAGGCGCTGGGGATCTGTTACTGAAGTCATGAATCAGTCTCAGAGCTTACTTCGTCCTAACCTGGTTGTCTAGCCTGCATGCTCTAGTCTTGAGTAAAAGCATCATCCATATTTTCTGGTTTTAAACTGAAGTTCTTGTCCAAATTTGTGTCTTTACTTCTGAAAAACACCTCTCACTAAAACCTTCATAACTCCCTCAGTTTTAAAGATAGAAACGAAACCCACTCATACCTAACATCCTTAGTAATCTCCACAACCAAAAAAAGGAATTGCGAAACAGTGCGGTTGACCCGTTTTCATCCAAAATCGCATAGTAAAGGTTTGCCGCGAATGTACATATTGCAAAAGTTTAACACGTGTGAATTGTCTTTAAATTATTTCCCACTTTGTCGTCGAGATTCCATGTGTTTTCTTTTGATTAAATCACTGCTTTTACTTGCTTGCATCTGTTCCAAGCGGCTCCCATAGAAATGTATGATAATGTAAGAATTTTTGGACACAGTGTTTTTGCCCAGCCAGTTTCAAAGCCATTCTGACAGTTGAAAAGTCAAATCTGTTTTTCTCTTCTGTTTAAGGGGGAAGGTGGGAGTGATATTCTGTTTGGTCTGTAGTATTCCTGAGTACCTGCTCTCTCCTCACATCTATTTAATTTGCCTATTGGTGGGTTGTGGGGTGTTGCAGTGGGAACTTCTACACACAGGGCCTCATTACACGGAAGGCGGTGAGCCATGGCGCTATTAGCGCCATGGCTCATGCCGGTAAAATACCGGCACCACCTTGGCAGAAAGGGGATTTACCGCCCCATTCCAAGGTTGGTGGGGCGGTAAATCCTCCTTCCGCCATTGCCCTTCCCCATTCCCATTTCTGCCCCATAGGGCTCTATGGGAATGGGGAAGGCGCTAATTACGGCACCGCAATTTTGCGGTGCCGTAATTAGCTCCGAGGTCCTTTAGCGGGTTGGTTTTTAACGCCTGCAAAAAGCAGGCGTTAAAGCACCAACCCGCTAAGGGACCTCGTAGTACGGCGGTAAGGGTTAACGGTCATCGTTGGCATTAACGGTGACCGTTAACCCTTACCGCCGTCCGTGTAATGAGGCCCACAGTGTTATCTGTTCCAAACCAACCCAAAGTATTCTTTTCTGTGCTGCATTCTCTTTCGGTTTATTACCTGATTCCCAGTGCATTAAAGATATTATTCATTGTTCTTGTCACCCATTGGTGATTGTTGTTACCTATTAAAAATATATTGTGATTTTAAATACTAAATAAATAAATACATATTTACCGTTCCAAACTAGCCTGATTCCTGTTTCAGTGTGACCGGGGGGTATTTTGAGAAGGTTCTTATATGAGTGGTATATCATTCAGAATATTGAACTCATAGACAAAAATAAATAAGTATTTCATTTGCGCAGTACATTGCTAGGCGAGACCTGGGTGTGTGCCTGATTGAAATCCCTTTACACCCTGCTGTGGCATACCTAGTGCAGGTCAATTAGCAGCGTTGTTCCTTCAGCACACAGTGTGGTTACACAGATTGCCCAAACCATAGTGTGTGATCCGGGTTCACAGTTCATATCATGGTTTTTGGTGTGCTTTGTGTGGATTTTTGGGAATTAACTGTGCACTGTCTACGAGTTATCACCCACAAACAGATGGTCAAACCAAGTGGGTGAATCAAACTATGGGTCAGTTTCTATGATGTTTATTGGCTGATGGAATGAATTAATCTGTCAGAGCCCTTTGGTTGGCTGAGTTTATGTACAACATCACTGAACATGCTTCACTAAGCATGTCTCAGAACATGTGTTTATATGGTCAGGAACAAATCATGCTCCCAGAGCATATACCTGATTCTTTAAATTTACAGGTGGTTGCTGAGCACAAATAGGAGATTTTAGAACAGAAAGCACACCAAAATCTGGAACAAGCAAAAGAGACATACAAGAAGTATGCAGACAAAAAAGATGCAAAGCACCCAAGTATGTAGTTGGAGAGAAAGTTGGTTGCCCACGCAAAACTTTTGGATGGTGGGAACATATACATGTACATTTATGCCTCGATTTATTAGACCATATATGATCGATAAATGTGTATCAAACACTGCTGTGACATTGAAGTGCCTAATTCCCTGAAAATATATCTAGTGTTTCATGTGTCTTTAATTAAACCTGCTTGGTTCAGAACCAGGAAACTTGGTGTTATCAGAAAGGTTGGGCAAAACGAATTGGAGGTGCGACATATCCTAGATTCAAGAACATGTCGCCAAAAAGGACATCCTGATCTCCAACCCAGGCCTCCCTATCATTGACACCTATACCAGTGCTTCCTCCAAGCAAACCTCACCAACATCTTAAAAGTCCTTCCCTCGCCAGACCTATGGACTCTTCATATGGTCTCTGTGTTTTGTATTTTCTCTTCTTCTCCCATTAATGGTGGCACACAGTGGGAGGCCCTCCTGTCCTCCTTCCACTCCTCTAAGGTTATCACTAATGTTTGCCCGAATGGTATCATCTTGGTACAAGGCCTTCCGAGCAACCTTCTCCTCTTTGATAGATGCATCCCCCGCCTCATCAATTCCCTTTCGTCTCCTGCTGTCCCCTCCCTTCCCCCCATGGCTTCCTTGCCCCCCTCTCCTGTCTCCTCCTTGGCTACCTTGCCATCTACTCCTTCCTCTTCTGCCATCCTGGGGCTTCTTCTACACCTCCGCAGGGAGTACCTCTGATTTGTACCCCTCCCCGGAATTCTTTCAAGGATGGCAACCTTCTCCATATTGCCACCCTAAACTGTCACTCAGCTGTCAAACACTCCTCTGACATCTGCCGCCTCCTTGAAGAACTGGACCTCGATGTCCTCAGCCTCACTGAGACATGGTTCACGGCCAGCTCTGTCACAAGCTTTGACACTTACAAGATCCACTTCATGCCCAGGTCCAATTGTTCTGGAGGGGATGTAGCCCTGATCGTCCCTGAGTGGAACCCTGCCTCTGTCATTCCTAAGCAGGTCTATTCCTCTTTTGAATGCCTTGTCCGCAGGCTCTCTCTCTCTCCTAGCCATTCCCTTACTGTGGCTACCATCTATAAGCCACTTGGTCAGATCTCCTCCTTCCTCTCTGAGTGGGTGGATCACTCCTCTTCCCTCCTGGTCCTGACCACTCAACTCCCCCTTCTTGGAGACTTTAACATCCACCTGGATGCTTCCTGTTCTTCCTTGGGACTCTTTCTCAACCTCTGTGTCTCTCTCTCTCTCTTTCTAGTCTCACCTCTGGACTGACTCACTCTGCAGGGCACACTCTGGATGTTCTGGTCTCTTCAGACCTTCCCCCTCTATCCCTCTCACCACTCCTCTCTTCTGGAGTGATCATTATGTCCTTTCCTCAAAGCTCACTCTCTCCACCCCTCAGGCCAAGCCAACTTCAGCCCTGTCACCTACCTTCTCGGTTATCCGACCCATGAAGCGTGTATCAGTTGAGGCTTTTGCTGCCACTTTCTCACCGCACTCCCCCTTTGGTTGACTCACACCCTAACACAGCCCTTTATATGTTCCACTCTGCTATATTTGATACTCTTTATGTTCTTGCCCTGTCATGAGGGTCTGCTTGAAGCTGAAAGCCAAGTGCAACTCCTGGTACGACTCAGACCTCGTCATCCTTAAACGCAAGTGCAGGGTGGCTGAGAGGAAATGGTGTGCTTACTGTACATCCTCTGACAAATTGGCTTGCCACCTGCTCCAAAGGCAATAACGGCTCTCTGTCTGCACCAACAAGAGAGCCCTCATCCAAGCCTAAGTCTCTGCAGCATCCAACATCTCGGCCGAACTGTTTAAAATCTTCAAGGAGCTGGCCAATCCTGCTGCAGTCTCCACCTCTCCTGTCCCCTCCCAGGCTCTATGCATGGCCCTGGCTTCTCATTTCATCTCTAAAACTCAGGACATCCTGTCCTGTCTCTCTTCCTTTCCTCCTCCTCCGTCTACTAGCCCTCTCTTCCTTCTGTGGCCACCCTTCCTACCAAGACAAGGTTTCTAGACAAGTCCGATCTATGAAAGTCTCGTCAAAACAGGTTCTCGCCTGTTCCTCTAAAACCATCAAGGACCACATTGACAACCTGGCTCCTGCTTTGGCCGACTTCTGCAACCACTCCTTCACCACTGGAGTCTTTCCGTACCCCCTGAAGCACTCCCTTGTGCACCCTCTTCTTAAGAAACCCTCAGCCGACCCGTCCTCCCCTGCTAACTACCGCCCAATCTCCATCACTACTTTCTTGGGTAAACTCCTGGAAAAGCTGTCCATCTCCCAGCTTAATCTTCATACTGAACAAGTTGTTTGCTTTCATGACCATCAGTCTGGCTTCAGAGCTGCCAGAAGCACGGAAACCGCTCTCCTGAACATCCGTGAAGACCTGCTCTCAAACCTTGACTCCAATACCCCTTGTGTCCTCATCTTACTTGATCTCTCTTCTGCCTTTGACACGGTCAACCACGCCATCCTGCTCAGCTGTCTCTGTGATAACCTGGATATCACTGATCATGCCCTGGCTTGGCTAACCTCTTTCATCTCTGATCGACCCTCCCAGGTCAAACTTGAGTCCTTCCTCTCCTTCCATCTCTATCTCTACCTGTGGTGTTCCCCAGGGGTCTAACCTCTCTCCCCGTCTGTTCAACAATACCTGGCATTTCTTGCCCACTGCATTTCCGCTCTCTGCCCAAACTTTCAATGCTATGCAGAAGGCACTCAGCTCATTTTCAGGCTCCCGTCTGCCACCTCTTCTCCTTCTCTCATTTCTGACTGTCTGTCTGCTATCCAGGAGTGTTGTGCCACAATGATCTCTGCCTTAATGCCAGTAAGACTGAGATTCTCCTCATCGGCACACCTGCTACCTCTTTTCCTATCGCTCTCTGCCAGCCAATCTTGGCCCTCTTCCCTCTCCCACCTGTGAGGCTAAAAACCTCAGGGTCATCTTTGACTCCACGCTTTCCTTTTCTGCCCACATCTCGGATGTCTCTAAAAACTCAAACTTCCAACTGCACCGCCTCAGAGGTATTCTGCCTTTCCTCTCCTTCCCCTTTGAAGCTCACTGTCTCTCATGCCCTGGTTCTCTCTAGGTTGGACTACTGCAACAGCCTCTTTCTAAATCTGCCTGCTTCTACTCTCCGTCCTCTGCAACTCATCCAGAACAGGACTGCAAGACTTGTCCTTGGCCTGAAGCCCAGGGATCGTATCTCTCCAGGACTGACATCTCTGCACTGGCTCCCAGTGGCTGCGAGGATAATGTTCAAAACCCTCTGCATTGTCCACAAGGCCTTCTGGGGCCTGGGGCCTCAATACCTTTAACTCTCTCTTCCTAAATATCTTCCTTCTCGAGGTCTTCGCTCATCTGCCTCCAACTCCCTCAGGGTCAGTTGCTTCCCCAAGCAACTAGTTGGTGGTAGATCTCTTTCTTTGGCTGGGGCCTCCCTCTGGAACAGCCTCCCTGCCGCCCTGAAACTTGAGGAGAACCATCTCTGGTTCCGGAAGCACCTCAAGGCCTTCCTCTTTGCTTCTGCTTTCTCTCCTCCTCTCCCCTGCTGAACTCCTGACTGAAACTGCACTGGTCACCTGGCCACCCTCTGATCTCGGGCCCAGGTCCCCTCCCCCACCAGCTGCACAGCTGAACTGCCTCCCAGGCAACCCCTGCTCTTGGGGGCTATTTCTGTATCCCTACAGTCTCCACCAGCTACTGACACTTGATGTCTGCACTCATCCCCTGCACTTGCCACAATCTGGCTGCACTTTTCAACCTATTACTTTGTTTATTCTTTTCATTTTTTACTGTTGATCCTATGTACCGCCCCATTACCCCCGCATTTTCCCTTTCCCCCCTCCCCTGCACTTGCACAATCTCGATGTCACCTGGTCTAGTAAGATCGTTGTCTCTGTCTTCCCTCTTTTCCCCCTCCCTTGCCTTGTCGCGCCTTGAAACACTTGTCTATAGGCGCGTTATAAATGCCATATCATATCATAACAGTGGTGGTATTTTGTGTAATGGGTGAGTTATGGACCAGAAGACTGTTCATGGGAATCTGCGGAGAGCGTAAATACACCACGACTAGTGGAACTGTTCCACAGGAAAAATCCAACAAAACCTGGCCCATTAAGACCCCCAAGAAGGGGGTACTGTCAGGATTTGTGGAGTGGTTGGGGGCCTTTGTGGTCGTAGTCATCAAGCAAGGACTAATAAGCCCTGTAGGTGCGGCTCACGGGGCCCGCAACCATTTGCAGACCACAAGTCCTGTGATTCCTTGCGGAGTGGAGTGGCGTGCTGTATACTCTGTTTCTGGTGGGGTGCCTGAAAAAGCTCTGCCTACCCATGCTTGCATGCTGATTATTCTGGTTTTTTGCAGCATGGGTACCAGAGCAGAAGCAGGCATTTGGGCTATTTCCAGCTAGACCGGGTGCATGCTTTGGATTTTGCCACTTTCCTGATTGTGGGTCAGCATGGGAGAAGCTGCCTGCATGCCATCCATCCTTTCTGACACGCCACCTTGCAACATGCCCGGGGAGGCCTTGTGAGGTTCCCCGGCCGTAAGATAAGTAGTCTGGTCCCGGAATTCTGTTTATTTCTTGTTGTTGAGCTATGACTCGGTGAAGCAACAGAGTTATGGGCTCAGTGTACATCTTGTGAGCAGACATTGCATTAGTACCGCAACTGTAGAGGCGTTTTCACTTAGAGCAGTGTGATGAAACACTCTCCATGCTGTATCATTGTTTGAGAGCCATTGTTTCATTGCTGCAATGTGTGATTGGCTAAGTGATGTGTTTGAGTGAGCACATGTAATCACACCTCCATTGCTTAGTCATCTATGTGTTTGTTCATCCATGAGTCCATATGTCATTCATCAATGTGTTTCCATAATCCTGCTCATTCATGTACGTGCTAAAGTCATGCCCTAATGTGTTAGGGTTGGTCAGGAGACTCATGGAAGATTCTCAGCATAGGTGCACAGAACAAAGGCGTACATTAGTCGAGTGTGGAGTTTTGGAGCATAGTATAAGGCTGCATGTGATTTTAGTTTCATTATTCACATGTGTGGATAAGTACTTCAGTGTGTAGAGTGTGTAGGAGCTGTTAGCCTAACTTAAGTATCCCTAGTCCTCTTTCCGGTTTACTTAACTTCCCCTACCTATGCACAACCTCTCCCAAACCCTCTTTCCCCCATTGGCTGCCTCGTGGTGACCTGTTACTTCCAAACCAGGACCCGTGTGAACCAAGGTGAGAGGGTCATACTCCATTCAGCTTCTGTGTTTAGGGAGGGGGAATGGATTCCCTGCAGGCTTAACTAGTAAACTGTGTCAATAATTACACATAGGTTTCTCATTCCATATCCACCTTTATATGCATCTCAGAGGTGCGTATAGCACCGAGAAATCCCAAACCCTTAAGGGTACCACAAGCTAGCAAGCCATAGTGGAGGCTCCTCTGTACATTGGGATTCTGCTAAGTACAAATAAGTACTAAGTAAACTAATTATTACTTTAGAGGAGAGGGATACTTGGACTGGGGAGGCTCTAGCACTGATCTTCTTGCTGTGGGTTTCCTTTGCTGGAATATACTTAAATAGTTGTGTATGTATTTATTCGATTGAGTCACAGGATTGGCATGTGTACCCATATGTTTGACATTTTTTTTAATATTATTCCTTTTATTGAATGCTATATTATTGATTCATGTCCTTCATAAGCAGCATATATTCCTTTTAGTCTGCATACTTGTTACATATTATACTCTGGCCTAAATTGTAATTATTAATTTAAATGCAAACACTCAAACAATAACAGAAACACACTTTACAACCAAAACACACCCACCTACTTTATTCTACCACTTATTCATTCATATTGCTGTCAGGGAAGGTAAGTGCATATAGCTAGGCTAATGTACCTTTACTACCAGAGAATGTATTTGCATAGCTAGAACAATTCATCTTGCTGCCATAGAATTTCAATGTATAGCTAGATTATTTTGTTGCTGGAGAATTCAATGCATGGATTAATTTATTTTACTACCAAAGAAAAAGCATTGCATAGATAGATTAATTTTGCAGTCAGAGGATTTGTTTGTAGAGCTAGATTAATTTCTTGTAATGCCAGACAATATCATCGTATAGCAAGATTCATTTTTCTTTAGCATATGCAGATTATTGCCTTTTGCTGGACGGAAAAGTGTACTTGTAAGTAGATCAATCTTTCATCTTAAACCCAGAGACTCTATTAGGTAGGTAGAGGAATCCATTTGCTGGTATGCACCTTCTTTGTGTAGCTAGTGTAACCCCATTTCTCTGCCACCCTCATTATGGAACTAGTTAAATCTCTTTGTGTAGCTAGTGTAACCCCATTTCTCTGCCACCCTCATTATGGAACTAGTTAAATCTCAATTGCCACCAGAAAATATCATTATGTACTAGTTTAATGTGTGTTGCTGACAGATAATTCCATAGCATAACTAGACTAACTCTTTTGGTGTAATTTCCTTTTGCTGCAAGTTCACTGATTGAGCTCCTTCAGACTTGCTTATTGTATGGCTGGAATCATTTTCTTTTGCAGACAGATGAGTCCTTTGCACAGATAGACCCACTGATCTGGAGCCAGTGAATCTCTCCTGCAACTAGATCAATTTTTGGTTCTGAGGCCAGACAATCACAGTGTGCGGTTAGATCATATATGTGCTGCTAGAATACACAACATTAATTTGCGAAGCTAGTTTAACACTCTGCTGCCAAAAAACCCATGGCCAGATTAACTCTTGTCCTTCTAGACTCTACTCACACCTGATTGACTACAAAACACTAACCTAAACACCCAATAGTGAGTCAGCACAGGCTTAAACACTACAAACATTTGTAAAATTCTCTGCCAACACACACCGTGGCCAAAAAAGGCTTTGTTTAATCTTCGAAATGGGCAGCCAAAAGAAGGGCAGACAAGAAGGGACCTATCAAACTGCCATGACTTCAATATAAGTAAAATTATTCAGTGAAACATGGACCCCCTTTCGCCCCCCACCTCAACCTCCCAACACACCCAAACCACAGTGCAAAGGAGGGAAGCCTAAGGCAAGCAAGAAAACAACAATACATACAGAAGATGACAAAGGGTCCATATGCAATACAGAACATGATCAACACACACAGATATCTTACAACATCCCCCTTCTGCATAGAAACATGCAGCCAGTGGCACACGAGGGCCATTAACACAATACTTAGGCCTTAGTAAGCTCCATCTCATTCCAGGCATACTGTGCGCATAATGTCTTATCGACCCTACTATTTAAACTGGGACTGAGAGAAACCCTGGAGTGCCCACGAAATCAATATGGGTGTTCACCCACGTTATGGGAAAGGCAACACTCAAAAAGGACTGATGTTCTCCCTAAAGCAGAGTCACCACGTGATTGCACGATCACAGTGAATGGTCACATGTGTGTGCACTACACAGGGAACATTGTAAGAGGCCACGGATGTGAATCTTGGGGCTGCAGATTAGGCGGGCCTCGTGCACACCAAACAAAATCAAAATGAAAAGCAATAACCATCTCCTGCTGCTGCAGACACGCTCCCCGTGCTGTCTAGCTGTGAAGTGCACATTAACCCAGTGAAGTGGTGATTGAGGAAAACCTGGAGGCTAAAAACAAGTCCAGCCTGCCTATCCCCAGGAAGACCAGTGCAACTGCTGCTGGAATAAGCAGTGCCTCACTGATCAGCGAACCCACATGTGCTGTGCCAGCAAAACCTGCCATCACCATAGCTGTCTTTTACAGCTGTCTGTGTATGGACTCACAGTCAAGTTACAATGAAGGTCCGTTGATGGTTGATGGTGGCAAATGAGTGTCGCACTGTCAACTATGAAGGAACACTTCTAACAGAATGTGATATGATGATGCTCGTAGTTTTGTAATTATATTGTTTTGTAGTTATATCTAACTCATACTTAGGTCTAGAAAGGGAAAATATAGTTTTCATGTTTTCTGTCTTGTAGATTAGAGCCAGACATAGGGTTATAAAAGCAGCCCTGAATACGATGGTGGGAGGGGCCTCGCGATCCAGATAATAATCCCTGGACTATTATTTGTTAGCCTCTATTTTATATAACAAGACAATGAGCTCATAGATGTTTGAACATGAACAACACAACATGGTCAATTTCACCACAAGGTCGTGGGAAAATGAGGGTTTGGGATCGGGAGGACATTCCAGCCCACCCCTAATCAAATAATGACATTGCCACGTGCTTAACATCTATGCTTTGTAACATTTGCAACACGATTCTAGGCTGCTCTCCCACCCTTCTCCTTTTCCCCACCCACTTTCACCGTATGTCTCTCTTGCCTGAATTACTTTTTTCGAACCCTACCTGCTAAACTGGCTCCCATTATTCAAACAGACATGTTGTGGACCTAAGGGGTTCCTCATTCCCTTCAGATTCTCCACAGCAACAAGCCGAAAAGATCACATAACAATTACAGGCAACCTTTAACAAAACGCTCCCTGCAACATACTAGAACTATAAAATGAGAATGGTAGGGCAGCTCAGTGGTTCAACTGCTCCCTGTAGTGAGCTGTGTGTGACCTGCAGGCTGCAGGATTCCAATCCGACAAGGCTAACTCAGCCTTTCACCCTTCCGATAAATGTGCACCAACTTTGGTTGGGTAATAATTGTATTAAAATGTTTTATGTAAATTCATGAATATCCTTGATTTTATGCAGTCTTCAAAGGGCTTGACCCAAATATCTTCATGCAAAGACCTTCGCAAGCGATACGGGTTGAGGCAGGACTACTGTCTCATTCAAATTAATCAAGATATAGAATGCCGCACTAGTGGAAGCTGTGCAATGTGGGCGAAAGAGCGAAGGCTGGCAGATGTTTTCATCGACACAAATATTATGCACCACAAGACATTTAGGGCCCGATTCATGGAATTAATTGCGTGTCAAATAAGGTACTTGCAAATGCACAACTGCTTGCAAATCTGCCCTTTGTCGATTCATGGAATCAAATGTGCTGTACTTTTCCAGAACGTGTGTGGAGTTCATGCTGGCTCGGCACATCTGTGCGAGCCATTGGAGGCCTTGCGAGAGACTCCTCGCAGCGTGAGTGTGACTTGCGCAGAGGACTGGGAAGGAGGTGGAACACCAGAAATGGGGGAGAACACGCAAAAAAGTGGGCATTCCGAGAGATGGCCTGCAGGCAGTCCCTAGCACGCCCACAATTACGTGGCACGAGACATATTCATGGATTTGATCGTGCAACCTCTCGGCTGGGAAATGGCCAAGCAAGTCCTTCATTTGATCCGCCACCCGAAGGCAGGCATAAATAAACTTGCCCGTAGTTCAAAAAAGGTAGCAGGCGCTCCTCTCCAGAAAGAACATGGCATGATAACCTGTTCATTGTTTTTTTTCGCACTTTGAAATGAGAGTTTGCAGCACACGCGTTTTGCTCACTGTAGCTTTCACAGATGGGAAATATCCACTTGCATATCAGTCTTTGTCCCGCCCACATGGGCAGTCCAGCATCAAAATGCTATAGCAATTCCCTTCTGAACAAGAGTACCAACAGCAACCCCATACACCTGTTTCAGCCTTGTTGAGCCTCATCAGTGAGGTGGAGCTGTGCCTCTCTGAGCACAGTGAGCAGGGAGTCCACATCTGGGTTCGCCCAGTTAACTCAGGGTGACCAACCCCAAGTTCCGTGCAAATATTTCAAAAAGGGTAGCAGGCGCTCCTCTCCAGAAAGAAAATGGCATGATAACCTGTTCTGTGTTTTTTTCCCACTTTGAGATGAGAGTTTGCAGCACACGCATTTTGATCACTGTACCTTTCACAGATGGGAAATATCCATTTGCATATCAGTCTTTGTCCCGCCCACATGGGCAGTCCAGCACCGAAATGCTATGGCAATTCCATTCTGAACAAGAGTACCAACAGTAACCCAATACATGTGTTTCAGCCTTGTTGGGCCTCATCAGTGAGGTGGAGATGTGCCTCTCTTAGCACACTGAGCAGGGAGTCCACGTGTGGGTCGGTTTTACTTGTAAGCATAACGTCCCTTTAACAAAGTTTTTTCAGTGAATTTCAATGGTTTTTATTAGTGCAACCTAACAATAACGTCCCCTTAACAAAGTTTTTTCATTGAATTTCATAGGTTTCTATTAGTGCAACTTAACCATAACGTCCCTTATACAAAGTTTTTTCAGTGAATTTCATGGGTTTTTACCAGTGTGTGCTATTTTCCTACAACTTACTAATATCATACTTACCCAATATAGCAATAATTCTGTTGTCCATTTTACATAGTGTCACCTTAAACCTTTTCCAGTTCCCACCTTCTAGAATCATTTTCGACACTTCTATGCACTTTTTGCAACAATTACAACTAGTTTTGCATCCATAGACGTCTACGAACATCTGACTTTATTGCAAAACTTCCAGACAGTGTCACATGACCATACGATGGCGAGCGGCATGATGACGTGTCCGACAACCCGTCCGCACTTCACAATAAAATCCGTACTTCACGGACAGTTCGAAACTGCATTTGCTACTGATCTAGGAACTTTCAACTTCAAAACTTCCCTTGCACAGCTCCAACACCTATTCCTACTTATCCATTCACAATCTAGTACACGGTACATACTTTTAGCAAAACTGCTATTTATCTTAAAATGGAATCAGCTAATGCCATCCCTCCTCCCCAAGAGACACCACCATTACTGTGATCAAGGAGGATGAGAAACACAGCCCCTACCTTAGAAATAACACAGTGCAACATTTTCCCCCGTCCACCGGCCCCTCCATATTAGTGTTTGGTGCCTCTTGCCTCATTTCCCTCCCCACCTTTCATTCTAAGCTCTCCTGCCAAAAAAAGAAATACATCCAAAAACTATAAAAGCAATGTTCCTTTAGGAACCACCTTTCACAGTTAAAAAATAGAGCTAAAAAAACATATATACTCGATCTACTTTATATTTCTCAGTAAAGTAAATTGGGGCTCATTACGACCCTGGCAGTCCCGTAATAAAGGGTGCCGGTACGGGACCAGCACCCTTAATTACGGGAGCCCCTTTGCGGGTAAAACCAGACATCCTTTCTGGGTCCCGCGAGGGGAACAGGGAGCTAATAACGGGCCGTTATTAGCGTGCCCATTATTAGCTCCCACCTCATTCCCATTGAGCCCTATGGGGGCTCAAATGGGAATGAGGAATGGTTCCTTCAAGCGAGGGTGGATAATGAGGTCTCCGGATATTATCCCCCCATTCCAGCCCCTGTAATGGGGGATGAAGGCCATTAACACCCTAGGTTCCCAAAGCAGGAACCTGGGGTGCTAAAAAAAGGATTTTTCTTCCTAGGAAGGAAAATCTTTTTTGCAAGATGGCCACCATGGAAAGGGAAGGCGGGGTTCCCTACAAGGCCCCTCTTTGCTTTCCAGGGCAACCTGCAGAAGGTGAAAAGAGAACCCTATGACCATATTACCACAAGCACATTTTTCTTTCCTTTCAAACCTATCCTAATTTCGAATAACTTTAACACAAAGCCAGTCCAAGGTGGACATGGCCACTTTAATCGCATGTGTTGTCCCTCGTGGTCATGGCCAGTAGCCAGATTGTCCGGATCATGACCTTATTCCATGACCTGGACAATCTGGCCACTGACCATGGCCATAGGCTACAACTCAGTCACCAAAGGTATATCACTATTTTTTGTACCTACATTATGAAAAATAAAACACAGGCACATTTGCAAAACCATGCTTTCAGGTCCTTGCCAATGTTCCTTACACAAGTTTGCTGGAAATCCACACATGTTTAATTTTTTCAAATGTGTTAAATGTATGCACATACAATAGTCATATAACGTAGCCCCCACTTGACAAAATCCATTCTCACTTTACGAAAACATTTATATGTATATCTATAGTCTTTTTGCAAACCTTTGTGTAGATTTTTCAAATGGCACCACATTTATAGGCCTTTACAATATTTTGGGACCCCCCTCTAATTTTGCCCCTCTTTACAAAATCCCACCAAACTTTGCAAAAACATTTATATCTTGATCTATTATCAGTCACCAAAGTAATTATAGATTTGTCAAATGGCACCTCATTCATAAGCCTTTACATTATTTTGGCATCCCCCTTTAACTTTGCCCCCTCTTGACAAAATCCCACCAAACTTCGCAAAATCATTTATATATAGATCTGTTATCAGTTTGCCAATTTAAGTGTAGATTCATCAAATGGCACCTCATTTATAAGACTTTACATTATTTTAGGACCACCCTTCTAATTTTTCCACCCTCTTGTCAGAATCCCACTAAACTGCAAACTCATTTGGAATTAGGTTGGTTGAATAAAATTACAAAATTTCATGCAGTTTTATTAAAGGAGTAGTGCGCTCAAAAATATTATTGTCCCAAGCGTTCGGGCATGTGTATTTAAGCATACGTTGATCGATCGTAAAAACTTTTCCTATGCACCTTATCGAGCTTTTCATCACTTTTACATATGCGAAATCAGGAAGCAGTGCACGGCCATTTTGTGCTAATCTTATCCGTTGCTGCATCGCCCTAAGCTCAAGTGCTCTTTCTGCACTAAATCATAGGCCCTGCCCCTGAAGCTGACATCACCATTCCTAGCGATATTCTCAGCCTATATCTGTGGCGCTACTGTGCAGCGTAGACAAACACAGCCAATCGTCACCTATGTCCAGACGTCAGTTGAGGCAGAACCCAGACTATCAACACACAGCCTTTCACAGCACAGCGCGTCCCAATTCTAAATACAAAACAACGCTCCGAGAACATCCGCCGATTTCCATATTCAACCAAATTTTTGGTTTCTCTCTTTGTTCTCGATAGACAGATGTTTATCGTGAGTCACATGGTGTTCCTTTGGGTATAAACTCATTGGATGGAGGCACTGTGATTCGCAAGTCTTCGGCATCAGCTTGTTGCTACACCACCATAAACAATGGCAAGGTACTGCTTATTGCCAGTACAGCAAAAGGGCATATAGGCCCGGGGTGATCATCCCAAACAGCTTGATGGCCATCCAAACATTGAGGTGTATCATCAACTGCCGGCTAAAGAAGCCATCAATTGGTATCTGGAAATTATGACATTTGCAATAGAGCAGGATGTGGCTGTGTAGAAAACATAACAGAAATGTGTCTCAGTAGCCGTTCTTATTTCTATTCTAATCGATCCATTACTTATGCACCATGTGAAAACTAAGGATGACACAAACGTGAAACAATGCAAACACAGAGAAAACAATGTGCAATGTTGGAGTCAACGATGTGATTGAGAGGTTAGTGCTATGCAGTGTGTTTAGCTCGCAATGGGACACCGATGCGGAAGTGGACTGAAGAATTTGAATACCACATGGACAGCATTTTAATGTAACATTAGCCTAGAATTGGGCATTGGTGGAACATGTGCGAACACAGACGTGGACTCTACGCATTTCGGTGCTGGACTGCCCACGTGCCATGGGACAAATGCAAGTACACACCGGTTGTTTCTGAGTCTCCTCAACAATTGCCAAAACCAACAAGCCATTGCAAAGTTAGCCAACCATCCATACCGGTCATAAAATGAAACCTTGAATCCTTTGTCTACAAATTTGTCTACAGTAAAACTTACATAATAATCAGCATTTCCATTCTCTTGGCAAAATGTAGAGTGTCTGTTCAGATCAACAATTTTTCATCAAATGAAATGAAATATTACTTTGTCCAGCTTTGGAATGCTGACCCTTATCATATTTGACGTTTTTACATACCTCACACCATTCCGTTCCTTTCCTTAGGAATCCTCCCTTTATTTCCAAGGACAAAAAACCATACAGGCTTATGCCCAGTTTGCTTTTGGTAAATTGAAGTGACAAATTAACTCGGCAGGACAGAAGGGAGTAGACAGCTCAAGGCATTGACCTTGAGGCCCGCTGTTACACCCCGACATTTGCCTCATCCCACATCCCAGTGTCTGCCCCGTGCTCCCCCGGTGTCCCGCTTTAACAAGGACAGTTGGGGAGCTCTATGTAAAGCTAGAAAGAGGAACAAGAGAGTGGTTGCTCTTCATAAGCGGCTACAGCGCTGTCATGCACCTTTTTTCTCACAGTGGCAGCTACCATGGAGAATAGCTGCAATAAACTACATTTCCCAGAAAACCTAACATGGGTTGTAGTTTTCCGGCATTAGTATGGGAGCCTCGTTTCCAACTATGTTCCACCTCCTTGTTGTTACTTAACCTACGGCGGTTTTCAGAACACTGCTTCTGTTTATAGTTGCAGCCGGCATTTCTCTGAAGTGCTATTTTCTGTGCCTTAATTCCAGAAGTCTCCCGTTTTCTCTGTGTACCGACCTTGCCTGCACACAGACTCCTAATTCTTGATCCTGCCTTGGTTTTGTTTGCTGTCCGCCCGTGTACCGACCTTGCCTGCACACGGACTCCTAATTCTTGGTTCTGCCTTGGTTCAGTTTGCTGTCCGCTCGTGTACCAGACCCTTTGCCTGCTCCTGGACTCCTGGATTGTGATTTGGTTTTGTTTGCTGTCCGCTCGTGTACCAGAGCTTTTGCCTGCATCTGGACTCCTGGTTTATGACTTTGCTACAGTTGCTTCCTGTGTGAATACCATCACTTACTCGTCCGCGAACTATTGAGCACATTCCTCAGAGTGTGTGCCTTCTCCTGGGGAATAACACTGGTAAGGCCAATTCCTCATTTTAAGTTCTGTTTTTTCACCAAACTGTTACCTCATCTTTTGGGTTACATTGCCTTCATTACTAAGTGCATTTTGGAATGCTTTGCTGTGGTGCACCATCCCGAAACCAGTGCGACCCTCGTTCCGTCCGGGTATAGCTACCCTACTTACCTTCCTTTTTTTTGTTTTATACTTTCGTTGCTTGCCCGGGATTCTTTGCACTATTCTCGCCTCTACCAGTGGTAAAGTATTATTCCTTGATTAGCATAATTGGGCAGTCTCACATTTAGCTAGTACCTAAAGTCTCTTCTGCTTTATAGGTTGCTCCAGGTCCTTTTTTTACAGCATAAGGGGAACTCACTCAGGTACTCTATTAAGGGTTATGGTTTTGGGGAAGGCCAGGGTTGATTCTATTAGAATATTCATCTCTTGTCTTTTCTTTACAGCTGGGTCCGTGGTGGTGTGTTCTCCCCGCTCTTTTGATTGTTTGGTCCCCTTGCCTGGTAACAGTACAGCAGGTGGTCATATCAGTTTAAAGAGTTCATTTCCCTCACAGAGAGGAGGCTCGGGTGGAGGCTCCAACCCGAGCTCTTCAAGCAAATACCCAGCACAAAAGGACCGGTCTGTTTTTTACGCACTCCCCATACCGGTGAGTAAGACCCACGGTATCGATTCCCATGTGCACCACTGTAGCATTAAGAATATTTATGAAAAACAAACGAGTTGTTTGCTTGCATACACCAATGCTGTGCAAAATTTCCAGAGATTTACTCACTTTATGAAAACACTCAGAATTCATAATCCACCTATCAGCTGAGCATTTCTCCAGTTTTCTGCTAGCGAGCTCCGTGCACAGGGAGCACCAACAGCCCCCACCTTTGCAAAGGCTGTGCACAGCGAACATTGACTGCCGCCCACCCTTTTCCTCCAGCGCAGTTATGTGCTAATAACGCAAGTATTGCGGGAGATTCCATACCCTGTATACCGATTGCAATCATTTGGGCCGGTACTTAGGCACATATTGTGGAACACCTCCAAATCTTCTGTGTGACAGAATTCTGTGAGTCCCTTCAGATCTCTTGATAGAGTTTTATCAAACACGATCTTCTCAAGAGCTTTGTGTGCAGGTGAAGTTGAAACCACCACTTCTTCTTGCGTTCCTGCTCTTCCGTTAAAGGTCCATGTTCACGTTTGTGAAAATGTTGGTTTTCTGTCCATGAGTGAACGTTGGAGCAGTGGTGCATCAATGAGGGCCATTTTTAAATTAGAATTTCCAACTGCTTTTCACCAACCCTGTAATGCTGAGGTGTCCGTGAACTTCTCAGGACTGTTTGCGGACTTTCGTGTGAAAACAGATATTTTTTTGTTTCTTGGATCATCATCCCTCACCTCCCCAGAGATTATTTGATAAGTTTGACAAGTGCAATGTTGTGGTTTTTAATATGTGTTACCGTGATGTCCGCAGACACCGGTCGTTGCCTGTGAATACAAGATGGTGGGTGTTTCCAAAAATCGAACCCCCCTCACGTTTCTGCAGAGCGGTAATAGATATCACTAACTTTTTGGGACTCACTTTTTGGTCATTTTAAAAAAAACCTACTGGACAGATTTCAACCAATTTTACAAAAGCATGCCGCTCCTGACACGAATTTGGTGAAAATCCATCCAGCGGTTTGGGCTGCAGGAGTTTTTTTCTCCAGGATTTTTCCAGGAGTAGCGAAGTTATAAGCGGTCCAAAAAGTGTTCTTCCTATGGGATTAGCAACTTAACCATAACTACATGGCCGCTACCTCACCAAACTTTGCAGAAAATGTATAAGCAAAGTTTGGTGAGGTTTGATTAAGAGGGGGAAAAGTTATACGGGGGTCCCAAAATTTCTTTTTTGCCCTTAGACTGAATGGAGAATCTTTTTTATGAATGCCTACAGCCCAAACCACTGGATGGATTTTCACCAAATTTGCAGCAGGAGCGGCGGCTTAGACCCAAAAGTGTGCTTTTGTAAATTTGGTGAAAATCCGTCCAGTACTTTTTTTTTAAAACAATGAAAAAGTAGGTGTCAACAAACTAGTGATATTTATGTCCACTCCGCAGACACACTTCCCTGTTTGCTCTGTGGACAGGACACTGATTGGATAATCGGCTTGCATCGTGTCCATGGACTTATGACATGTTCACTGATTGGTTGGGGTGAAGCGTGAGGTGCGTCATATTCTTTCGATGTGCTCGCCATATTGCATCTGCAGACATCCGCGGACATCGCGGCGTGGAAGTAAACATAAATCTAATTCTGGGGAGTATGTTGGTGTGTAGAAGTGCTTGGAGAGGGTGAAGGAGTAAGAGATGTGTCAAATGATGTATTTGTTTAAGCGGGAGAAGGCCGTGATGTGTTCGCAGTGTCCGCGGTCACCGCAGTTATCCGCAGACATACTAGACACTGGGCGTGCTATCGGCTATTTTACTTTACTATGATGTTGGTTTTGGGTCGTTAGTAGAGCATTGGGTGAAGAGTGTATGAATTGAGGAGTTTGTGCATTGGTTGTAATTATTATTTTAGAATGTTAATTGAAGTGGATAGGTTTTGAGGTGGATGTGTTATGTGTTTGTGTTGTGGTGGTTTGGTAGGTGTTTGCTTATATGGGTGTGTTATACTACAGTGGTTGTGGCCAGGGCCTAGAGTCTTGGATGCTGGCCAAAGGCTGTGCTACCAAATATTTTGATTGTGGTATGTGGGCTGCTTAGGGGATATGTTTTAAAAAATGTGAGTAGTGATTGGCAGTAGTGTAATAGTGTTTTTAGGATAGTGAGATGATGTGTGTTTGTTTGTTGGATTGTGTTCAGATTGTTGGTATTGAAGATTGTAGGCATTTTGGGTTATATTTATTGGTGAGGTGTTCGTTTGCATGGCTGTGTTATGGTGCAGTGTTTGTGAGTGTAATTATTATATACGTACTGTTTCCTTTGTTGAGGTTGTATGTTGAGTTTTGGCCAGGCCATGCAGTCAAGATTGTAGGGTTTGGGAACAAGCACTGTGGCATAAGATACCCATGGAAGCAAACATTTTGGATTCTGGTCTATGGTCAAGTGTTTGCTTGAATGGGTGTGTCATGCTGTGCTGTTTGTGAGTCCAATCATTATATACTTACTGTTTCACTTTTTGTGGCTGTCTGCTATTTATTCATGACATGGGTAGTTGGAGCAGACATATTTTTTTCAATCATTGTGATAAAAGAAAAAAAATACATGTTAGTGTAGGTAGTTTATAATGAGTATTGCATTGCATAGTAGACATTTCTGTATTTTGTAGACCCTCATAGCGAGTACTTTAGAAGTACTATAGTTCAAACCAGTGTACAGTGCAATTTGCTCAGTTCCGGTGTTTGTTTATTAAATCATTGGGTCTGTGGGAAAAAAAATCCATGCTGGATTAAAAAAAAAATGTTCTATGTTGTGGTACAATATATTTCTTTCATTGAGTTCAGTAGGAGGAATTGAATAGGTGTATGGTTTTTGATTTGGAAGGGTGGTAGTAATGTTGCAATTAGATAGCAGTTGGTGTATTCTATTTGTTTATTTCTTTTTCTATTTTAGTGGTATTTATCTATCTGTTGGTTTGTTGCAGATTTTTGGGGCGGTTCGATACTTGTTGGCGTATTCTAACTGTTTACTTCTTGTTTTATTTTAGTGCTATTCATTTATCTGTTTGCTTGTTGTGAAATCATGTGGCAGTTAGATAGCAGTTGGCGTATTCTAACTGTTTATTACTTGTTTCATTTTGGTGGTATTAATTTATCTATTTGTTTGTTGCAAAATCTTGAAGTAGTTAGATACCTGTTGGCGTATTCTAACTGTTTATTTCTTGTTTTATTTTAGTTTTATTCATTTATCTGTTTACTTGTTAACTAATCTTGGGACAGTTGGATACCTGTTGGCGTATTCTAACTGTCCATGGTTTTGAAGTTGAAGTGTTCTTTATGTTCATACACAGATTTCATATTAAATTTTGGTTTTAAGAATATTTAGTAAGCGTTCACAAGATTTGCTAGTAATCTCTGTTTTACAGTAATGGTAGAATCATTACATTCAAACCATTTCCAATTATTTTGTATATATGCAGTGTAGTGACCTGCATTGGTTGTGGTTCCTGCGTGGTAGATTATGCCTATTTTTGTGAAGGTTTTCTTACTAAGTGATACTTGACCATGTGTGAATCCAGTCAATTTACAGTTGTTTTTGCTACCATCTGCATTGTAACGTAAAAACATTACTATTATGTATTTACTAAGTGTCTGTATTTGTAAGGTAGAGCAATTACCTGAATTGCAGGTAGTACATAATCTGCTATGGTTTGCATTTTGTACAGGTTGCTGAAATGGAATGGATTCACAGTTAGGTATGGATACATACACGAAGCGTTCATTAGGAACTTCTTGTGCGACATGGCTGCAAAGAGTGCATGTTTGTTACCACATGTATAAAATCTGGAAGATTACATTTATAGGTATGTTTTTGTTTTCTAGTACTTGTAGAAATTCCTGTGGATCTTCTTGTCTGTTTATAGTGAATTTGACCATTCCAGCACAGTAGTCCAATTCCTGCCTTATTCTAGAAACACTGTAAGTGTTGTCAGGATTGTTGGTTGCATTTCTATGAAGAACGCAATTGGTCTGTCCCGCGTAAGTAAATGTTGTCAATAATTGGTGGTAATTGGGGTAGAATATTGAATGCTACATTTATGTAGCTATTTACACCAGTTGTATTTGAAAATTTGAATGGGCCTAACAGCTCTTTGTCCAAGTCATTTGTTCAGAGTGTGCGTTCTTTCTTTGAAGAGGTAGTTGACTTTGTTTGTGCAGTACATTGTTCTTTGGTTGTGGTTTCTTTTAATTTCTTTGGAGGAATTGCTGTGAGATCCTGCATAATTTGAGAGTGAAGTAGTTTTATTTTACAAAGTTTTGCTTTTTGCAGAACGGGATAGGTTTTTAGATGGGGGGTGTAGAGTGAACATAGTCTATTGTATTCTAGAATGCAAGGAATATCAGTATTTACTTTATTTGCCTCAAAGTTGATTAGAAATAGTCTGTCAAGTGTACGTAAGCGTGATAGTGCTACATAGCTCATGCTTTCTTTAAACACTGTGCTACCAATATCTATCAATGCTTTATCTAGGGTAATACCTTGTGATTTGTGAATAGTAACTGCATATGCTAGTGTTAGAGAAAATTGTTCTCTGCGCACATACATGTCTTTGAAAAGAAGGAAGCAGGCTGTTGAACGTCCTATCCTTTTAATTTCTGATAGTTTGTCAAACAGAACATTGACAAACTGAATGTTGTTGTCACGTGGGTATGTTTGAAAGCTAACAACTGTACCAAGTGCTCCATTAACTAGTCCTTGGTCCATGTAAAGGTTACGTATAAGCATTACTCTACAGTTTAAAGATAATTTTAATATTTTCTCCAAACCAGCTGTGTTAGAGACAGAGTTTTCTAATGTTTTTAGCTTTGTTGTGGCTTGTTAACATATGGGTAGTGTCATACCATGTACGTCCAGTTTGTCTGTGGAGCAAATTTAATGTAATGGTTGCATTTCTTTTTTTAACATTGTTTCATTACATTTTGAACAGGTTGCAAGAGTTGGCATCAAGGACTTACAGTTTACATTTCTGTGTGCTAATTGTTCCATGACATCAGTACCACATGAATCATGGCCATAGAGTGCATGGATGTGCCCTGTTTCAATATAGATTGTGCTTCTTGAGATAGTACACTACTCTAATACTTTTCAAAATGTTGGCGTATGTGAGGTCTGCAGACTGACGCATGTTTTCAGTTAATTCTCTATTGCAAATGATACCAAAGGTTGACATTTCCTATGCTGCCAAGAGATTATGGCATAGATTGTGCCCTAAGGTTTTAAAAATAGGTTCACCTTTAAGTGGTGTTAATTGAAGAACATCTTCGAAAACAATGATGTGTTTTCTTCCAAAGAGTTCTTCATAGTTTGTTTCAGGACCTCTTGTAATCTGAGGTGAATGAAGGCTAACATTAGCTTGCAAACCATGCTTACTTCATCTATTAGCAGCATTTTCATTTGTTTGAAAACTCTGCCAAGTTCCATTGCAGCTTCTGCAGAAAGTTTGTAATAGTCTATTTTGTTTTGGTGTTCTACTGGAAGGAGTAGCAATCGGTGTAAAGTGACAATGCCTATGTTTTAGACAGCTAAACCTGTGGGGGCAGTTACAACAGCTGACAGTTTGTTGTTTGTCAATTGTTGGAGGAACTTGCTGATGATTTTGATTAAGAACATTTTGCCTGAACCAGCTTGACCACTTACGTATAGCAGTATAGGTTTGTAGTCTTGGCAGGTACAATTTCTAGTTTCATGCTGCACACCATGTTCAATTTGTTTTGTTATTTTTTGGAAAATGCTATGCTGCTCATTGTTTAGTTGTGAAGCAAAGTCTTCTGTAGATTGGTCAGACTGACACATGGTGTTTTCTACTTCTGTCATGGCTAATTCTGCCTCATATGCTATTTGTGGCTGTCCAAGTGGTTCTTGGCTTCCTGTAAAAGAAGGTTGACTACTGTCAGGAGTGTCCACGTATAGTTGTGCTTGGAGTTCTTCTTCTTGTTGCTGTTCATTGTGCAACTTTGTTTTGTACTGTGCAAAGTTTATGTCTGTTATAGTGCTTTCATTTACTATGAAAGTGTCTTCATAGGAGTCATAGGTATCTAGTAAATCTTCTTCTTTTCTCCATGGTTTAAAAAGTTGTAGCAGGGACATGTTGAGGAGTTTTTAATGACAATTAGATATGATTAATTAAGATTCATTTGGTAAGATTCACTAAGTTGCTTTCACAATTTTCCACTCTGTATCTACCTTTCTGTTCATCTGGTTTAATATTATTTTTGTATGTGAAGTTTTGGGCTATGTGGTATAGACACATGGTTTCCAAAGTGGCACTCCTATTTGGGTAGTATGTGTCCAGAAAATTGTTTTTCAAAATGTCTTGGCTGTTGGGATCATTTTTGGATATTGTTTCTATGTCTTCATATGATTTCAGAACTCTTTTTCTAGATTTAGCAGGACCAAGGCTTAGCCATACTATATTTACAGATGTTCCATACAAGGCAGTACCGATTAAATGGTCTGCTGCTTCAAAGAAGCCACATTCTCTATGGGAGAGCATTGTTATGCCTAAGCTGTACAATTTCTGTGATAGTGTTTTGTCAGATGATATGTCATCCCAGAGGTCTTGGAGCTCTGTTTTTTCTGCTTTGGTTAAGTAGGCTGTGGCATTTCGTGCAACTGCAGTGGAATTGTCTGCAATGTACTGCACATCTATATTTGCATTCCATAGCAGGGCAATGATTGCATTATAATCATTGATGTATTTTGATCCTTCTGTTCTTGTTATGTAATATGTGTTTTTAGGTGATTTCCCCTTGACACTATGGGGGTCATTACGAGGTTGGAGGAAACCATGCCGCAATTAGCGGCATGGCTACCCCTTCACTGGCTACCGGGTCCAGGTTCCTTCAATGAGGAATTACTGGGCCATCCTGACCTTGGAGGGCCCGGTACTTCCTCATTCAAGAAACCCATTCCCATTCGAGCCCCCATAGAGCTCAATGGGAATGAGGAGGGTGCTAACAACGGGCCTATCAATAACGGGCCTGTTGTTAGCACCCTGGTCTGCTCGCGGGACCCGCTAAGGGCACCTGGTAAAACCAGGTGTCCTTAGCGGTTTCCCGCGAGCAGACTCGTAATGGGGCGGTAAGGGGTTGACAGCCCCAGCATCTTTACCGGCGCAGTTAACCCCTTACCGCCAAGGTCGTAATGACCTCCTATGTCTAACTGAAGACATGAAGTTGTTTACTTGACCTGTTTCTGAAACTGGTCTAGGGAAACCAAAGAAGCATTTGGAGTAGTATTTCCCATTTTTTTTATTTGCGACTACAATACTTCCCACATTTGGGTCTTTGAAATTGTAAAATGTGTGCATGGAGGTCACCATGTGTTGTTTGTGAAGGGCTTTCACAAGTGACATATTTTTGGTTGAACTGCAAAACAGTGGCATCACTGTCCTCACCAAATTTAGGAGCATCTTCAATCCACAAAAGCATGTGGATGTGTGGTGCTCCTTTGGTATTCTTTTCTATAAAAGAAGTGTTGCACTTCTACGAGGGCAGGAACAGTTTTATTACAAATGAAGTGTAGCATAGCAATGAAGCAATGATGGAAATATCTTGATACATTTACAGGATCTAGAGAGCAGAGTTCTCCTGGTGTTTTTATATCTATATTCGTTTTGTTTTTGTTTGCTATGCATAGGAAGTTGTGTAAATCTTCCCATGCATATTCTGAAAAACTTACGGGTGGGCCAAGGTTTCTTATCATACAGCGTACATCTCTGTGACATCAGAACCAGTATTCTTTTGTACCACGCATGTTTGCTAAAAGGTTTGTAATGCTTGACTGTAAAACCTCATCTTTTTCTTGCACTTTTTGTAGCAACTGCATAGCTGAGATATTTTGAAAATTGGTACTTGATTTCAATGTGTGTGCAACTACGTAGCATAGAGTTGTAAGTTCACTTTCAAAGAGAAGGTGGACTATGTATTCAACTTTTTGTCTGAATCTGGGGTCTTCAGAATACATCAGTAAAGAGCGGTATTCTGATGCTGTTATTTGTGTGGGTCTATCATCGTACCTTCCACCTTTTCCAGTAGGAAAGAGTAAAGGAATGGCACGTGCTTCTATACTTTTTTCCCATATGCTGATTGGAGATCGTTTGGCTTGTCACATTTGGTACGTTTCCAGTGTATCATCTATGGTGTCTTTTGAGTGTAATGGGTGAACTGTATAATGGTCTAAAATATTGAATTCTGTAGCAGGATCTAGAAGTTGAAACTGACCAGTTTCTGATGAGTCTTGAATTATTTAAGTGGTTTCCCTCAGGTTTTCTTCAATATGTATTTCTTTGTAGTATTCATTGTTGTCTTTTAGATATTGCAGGGCTTGTCTAACTTTATGTAAGTCCACAAGTTGTTGCCAATTTTTTTTGTCTTTTGTAGGTACGCCATTTACTAAGATAATTAAAGATTGATGTATTGGACGTTGCACTCCCAGAGTGTGTACATTTCCTTTCAGATCTAATGGCAAATAAACTACTTTGCCACGAATGCCTTTCAGTCATTCAGAGGGAGGTAGTTTTGCTGTTTTTGGATGAAGGCGTATTATTGCTTGAAATGGGTACACTGTTTGAATTATGATGCTCTCATACAAGTTAAGTTGTTGCAGATGTTTTGGTAGTGGGAATAATTCCAAGTTATTTGTGATAGCACGTGAAGGTGTTTGGTTGTTGTCAAGTTTTGCAGTGCAGTAACTGCAAAGTATTAAGGGGTCAGTAATATTGTATTTGTTTTCTGCTATAAGATAGAGAGCTAATTGGAACCACCTGGAATCTTCATTGTCTTCTATTTTGTACATTATGTCTACAGTTTTTGTGCTATTCTTGTAAAAAGTCCTGCGGCAACACACACACACACATGGTTTGGTACTTCGGTTTAGTATTTCTTTTTTGTATGTGTGTAGTAGAAGGTTGCAATTTGTAAAGTTTTCGGTAGTCTGTTCTAAAGCAATTGTATTTTGTAAGTGGCTTTCACCTGCAAAATATTTTCTCTGGATATGCTCTATTTCTTCGAGTAGTTCTTTGGCTGTACCATGTAAAAGAATATTATTTAAATTGGCTAGTGCTAAAGCAGGACTTTTGGCATAGTACAGTTTATTAACCAGATTTCTTATAGTTGTATGGTGTGTTGATATCATTTTGATATGGTGGAAGGTGCTTTTGCAAATAGGTCCAGAAATGCAGCTAATGAATGTCCTTGTAGTCCTGTGTATTTGCGCACTGGACAGGAGTCCATACTTTGTAATCATTTTATTTTCAATTTCTCTTTGCCTTTTACATATTGATTGAGGAACTGGCATAAAGATTTGAAAGATTTTTTGGCTATGTTACATATTGATGTGCACAGCCATTTGTACACTGGACGCATTGGTTCAGTGGAATGGAAAGTTGATACTAAGTCTTCTGGGGATATTTTTGTTAGCAGCGTTTCTTGTTCCATAATGGTATTCTTAAGTTTTTCATACCCTCGTCCACTACTATGTATGTCAATTGGGTTTATTTGCTTTTGTTTGTATGCTTCTTCATTGAAATATGGTTCTGTGCTGGTGGTGTGAGTCCATTCAGATCCACAGATGTTTGCGAAGTTATGTTTGTTGATATTCCATTTATTGAGAAGTCTTTTTTGTAGTCTAGTACGGTTTATAGTCATAATGTCGAAAACAAAAATGTCGAAAGTCATAATGTAGAAAAAAAAAAGTCGAAAAAAAAAAGTCGAATTTTTTTTCAATACGTTTTTTTTTCAAATGGGGGTCCCCCCCCCAAACCCCCTTTTTAAATTTTTTTGTATTTTACCCATTTTTTATACTTACCAAACCCAAAAAATACATATAAATAAAAAAATAATAGATTCAACATTTTTTTTTCGACATTTTTTTTCGACATTTTTGTCATTCAACATTTTTTTTTCGACATTTTGACTGACCACCGTCTAGTACTTAGTTTTGTTAGTGGTTTCATTCTGTTTAAAACTAAAATAAATAATTTCCTTTTGCGAAGGATTGCACTGTCTATGAGAGCTTCTAGGATTAATTTTCTATGATAGGTTTTAAGGGTTATGAGTGATTTCTCTCCTGTTTTTATGAGGTTCTGAAGGACTCCCAGGACCCCCCTTGTTAATCTGCATATTCAAGTAACTCTGGGTCTCACCCTAAGTTACTAGGGGAATCCAGACGTGGACCCCTTGCTCACTATTCTTAGAGAGGCACAGATCCACCCTACTGATGAGGTCCAACCAGACCGAAACACGTGTCTGGGGTTTCTGTTGGTACTCTTGTTCAGAGGAGAATTGCCTAGCATTTCGGTGCTGGACTGCCCCAGGGCAGGACAAAGACTGATATGTTTGGGATATTTTTTCTCTGTGAAAGATAGTGAGCTAAAGACTCTGGGTAAGTCTCTCGTAACCAGGACTAATGTCTGGCAGAGGGACTCCCAGGACCCCCCTTGTTAATCTGCATATTCAAGTAACTCTGGGTCTCACCCTAAGTTACTAGGGGAATCCAGACGTGGACCCCTTGCTCACTATTCTTAGAGAGGCACAGATCCACCCTACTGATGAGGTCCAACCAGACCGAAACACGTGTCTGGGGTTTCTGTTGGTACTCTTGTTCAGAGGAGAATTGCCAAGCATTTCGGTGCTGGACTGCCCCAGGGCAGGACAAAGACTGATAAGTTTGGGATATTTTTTCTCTGTGAAAGATAGTGAGCTAAAGACTCTGGGTAAGTCTCTCGTAACCAGGACTAATGTCTGGCAGAGGGACTCCCAGGACCCCCCTTGTTAATCTGCATATTCAAGTAACTCTGGGTCTCACCCTAAGTTACTAGGGGAATCCAGACGTGGACCCCTTGCTCACTATTCTTAGAGAGGCACAGATCCACCCTACTGATGAGGTCCAACCAGACCGAAACACGTGTCTGGGGTTTCTGTTGGTACTCTTGTTCAGAGGAGAATTGCCTAGCATTTCGGTGCTGGACTGCCCCAGGGCAGGACAAAGACTGATATGTTTGGGATATTTTTTCTCTGTGAAAGATAGTGAGCTAAAGACTCTGGGTAAGTCTCTCGTAATCAGGACTAATGTCTGGCAGAGGGACTCCCAGGACCCCCCTTGTTAATCTGCATATTCAAGTAACTCTGGGTCTCACCCTAAGTTACTAGGGGAATCCAGACGTGGACCCCTTGCTCACTATTCTTAGAGAGGCACAGATCCACCCTACTGATGAGGTCCAACCAGACCGAAACACGTGTCTGGGGTTTCTGTTGGTACTCTTGTTCAGAGGAGAATTGCCTAGCATTTCGGTGCTGGACTGCCCCAGGGCAGGACAAAGACTGATATGTTTGGGATATTTTTTCTCTGTGAAAGATAGTGAGCTAAAGACTCTGGGTAAGTCTCTCGTAACCAGGACTAATGTCTGGCTGAGGGACTCCCAGGACCCCCCTTGTTAATCTGCATATTCAAGTAACTCTGGGTCTCACCCTAAGTTACTAGGGGAATCCAGACGTGGACCCCTTGCTCACTATTCTTAGAGAGGCACAGATCCACCCTACTGATGAGGTCCAACCAGACCGAAACACGTGTCTGGGGTTTCTGTTGGTACTCTTGTTCAGAGGAGAATTGCCTAGCATTTCGGTGCTGGACTGCCCCAGGGCAGGACAAAGACTGATATGTTTGGGATATTTTTTCTCTGTGAAAGATAGTGAGCTAAAGACTCTGGGTAAGTCTCTCGTAACCAGGACTAATGTCTGGCAGAGGGACTCCCAGGACCCCCCTTGTTAATCTGCATATTCAAGTAACTCTGGGTCTCACCCTAAGTTACTAGGGGAATCCAGACGTGGACCCCTTGCTCACTATTCTTAGAGAGGCACAGATCCACCCTACTGATGAGGTCCAACCAGACCGAAACACGTGTCTGGGGTTTCTGTTGGTACTCTTGTTCAGAGGAGAATTGCCTAGCATTTCGGTGCTGGACTGCCCCAGGGCAGGACAAAGACTGATATGTTTGGGATATTTTTTCTCTGTGAAAGATAGTGAGCTAAAGACTCTGGGTAAGTCTCTCGTAATCAGGACTAATGTCTGGCAGAGGGACTCCCAGGACCCCCCTTGTTAATCTGCATATTCAAGTAACTCTGGGTCTCACCCTAAGTTACTAGGGGAATCCAGACGTGGACCCCTTGCTCACTATTCTTAGAGAGGCACAGATCCACCCTACTGATGAGGTCCAACCAGACCGAAACACGTGTCTGGGGTTTCTGTTGGTACTCTTGTTCAGAGGAGAATTGCCTAGCATTTCGGTGCTGGACTGCCCCAGGGCAGGACAAAGACTAATATGTTTGGGATATTTTTTCTCTGTGAAAGATAGTGAGCTAAAGACTCTGGGTAAGTCTCTCGTAACCAGGACTAATGTCTGGCTGAGGGACTCCCAGGACCCCCCTTGTTAATCTGCATATTCAAGTAACTCTGGGTCTCACCCTAAGTTACTAGGGGAATCCAGACGTGGACCCCTTGCTCACTATTCTTAGAGAGGCACAGATCCACCCTACTGATGAGGTCCAACCAGACCGAAACACGTGTCTGGGGTTTCTGTTGGTACTCTTGTTCAGAGGAGAATTGCCTAGCATTTCGGTGCTGGACTGCCCCAGGGCAGGACAAAGACTGATATGTTTGGGATATTTTTTCTCTGTGAAAGATAGTGAGCTAAAGACTCTGGGTAAGTCTCTCGTAACCAGGACTAATGTCTGGCAGAGGGACTCCCAGGACCCCCCTTGTTAATCTGCATATTCAAGTAACTCTGGGTCTCACCCTAAGTTACTAGGGGAATCCAGACGTGGACCCCTTGCTCACTATTCTTAGAGAGGCACAGATCCACCCTACTGATGAGGTCCAACCAGACCGAAACACGTGTCTGGGGTTTCTGTTGGTACTCTTGTTTAGAGGAGAATTGCCTAGCATTTCAGTGCTGGACTGCCCCAGGGCAGGACAAAGACTGATATGTTTGGGATATTTTTTCTCTGTGAAAGATAGTGAGCTAAAGACTCTGGGTAAGTCTCTCGTAACCAGGACTAATGTCTGGCAGAGGGACTCCCAGGACCCCCCTTGTTAATCTGCATATTCAAGTAACTCTGGGTCTCACCCTAAGTTACTAGGGGAATCCAGACGTGGACCCCTTGCTCACTATTCTTAGAGAGGCACAGATCCACCCTACTGATGAGGTCCAACCAGACCGAAACACGTGTCTGGGGTTTCTGTTGGTACTCTTGTTCAGAGGAGAATTGCCTAGCATTTCGGTGCTGGACTGCCCCAGGGCAGGACCAAGACTGATATGTTTGGGATATTTTTTCTCTGTGAAAGATAGTGAGCTAAAGACTCTGGGTAAGTCTCTCGTAACCAGGAATAATGTCTGGCAGAGGGACTCCCAGGACCCCCCTTGTTAATCTGAAGGACTCTGTGGCAGAGATTTCTTTGTAAAATAATTTTGTTGGTATGCTTACTTGTGTCTACAATGAGATTTATAGGTGCAGTTTTAGCACTAGTGGTAGCTACAGTCCTGTTAATCACTTTCTGTTTTGTTTTACATTTTGAAAGAGGAGGCAAAGTCTGTTTACTGGAAGCTGTTTTTGTTTCGCTTACTGACTGTATTAGCTATTTTGTTTGAACTTTTTGTACAAATTCTGCTACAGGTGGATGCTTACCTTGGACACTTTATTTTGATTTTGTCTACTTTTGCATTGCTTCCTACAGAGTTGCTTTTTTGTAGGCGTTCTTTGGTGTCTGTTGGAGAAAAAAAGAAAGTGTGAGTTGTGTGTGTTGTGTGTTGTGCAATGTATGTGTGCTTTGTGCATGAGTGTCTGAGTATGATGGTAAGCATGTATGTAGAGGTGTGTTATTGTGCAATGGGCTGTTACTTCAGGTTGGGAAGGCTAGTCTCATATTTGTGTGTTACTATACTGGTGTTCAGATCACAATAGAAAGTATGGAGGTTCGAAGGGGCAAGCAGTTATACTGAATCTAATGCTGCAGCGTTAATACAATTATTTATTCTACAATACTACAATTCTACAGTGTTTGAGTAACAGTTAGAACATTATGGCAGTATTGACTTACTTTTTAGGATGGAAAGAGTACGTTTCTTCTGAGTTCTGGTTCGTACTTTAGACGCTGCTGGTTTTCAGGAAAGTGGTCTTCACTGCAATTGTGAAAGAAGTTAGTAAATATGTGTGTTAATAGCACTGTTGTTAATGTAGACATTATTTTTCTTTTAGCAGTAGCAGTGCTTTCTGATAACTGTGCATAGCATGTAGATGCACTTTCCTTTGTCTATGTGCATTCTGTATATTTTATTTAGAATCTGTCAGTTGAACGTGCTTTAGAAATGATTACAATAGTAAGCACACAGAGCACATGTGGCTTTTTAAGGCGGTGTTATTGGATGTTAGGAGATAGGAGGAATAACTGTATGTTTTTCTTGCTATTTATACAGGATAAATGGCAGGAACTCTCGGGAAAAGCATGCAATGTATGCATTTGTGAAGGTGTGGGAAATAAAGTAGCAGTATTTGATGGGTTCAGCAGCTTATTACTCTCCAGGATAGTTGTAGAGAAGAAGGTTGAAATAAGAAAACCTGGAAAAGTGGCAATGGGACAAAGCACGTTTACCTGACTGCAGGTGATTAGCAAACTAGTGGGTGATCCTGTGGTGCTTGGAGATGGGAGAGTCTGAAATAAAGTAAGGGTTGCAATGAAGGGTGTGGTGCTTGCGTTGCAGACTGAAGGGAAGCGGGAGATGTGTTATGTGTTAGTTTACTACATTGTTCGTACATGTTTGTACATGATGTGATAGACATGACTGCATCTGTGTATAGTTGAATGCTGTGGTAAATTCTAAAATAGAATGGGCAACCAGCTGGAATAAGAAAGCTGTGAAGATTGGAAGAATAGTTGTTGATGCAGGGGTGTTGTTTCAGCTGGGAGCCTTTCAAATGATATTGGGTATCTGTGTGCATGAATAAAGATGCATGTACTCATCCTGGCTGTGTGTCATTTTATAACAGACTACAAATCCTTCTCCCACTATTATACTGTTATTTCGCACATCTTTCAACATGAAATGCCAGTTCTTTAGATAGGTGTGTGTGTGTTGTGTCTGATTACTATTATAATCATTTTAATAGTTCAAATGATAGATTGTGTATAATATCCAGATTGTATAGAAAGGAAACTATGTGTACATCCTATGCACTATAATGCATTAAATGCTATTATAGTTGAAATGTGGATAAATAGGTGGCAGTGGTTACACAAATGACAGAATGAATGAAGAGAGTAACAGTTTGCACATTATATTTAGTAATATAGATAAATAAACATTTGGAGAGCAGATAGCTTTGGAAGCGACACTTGATCATAGCAGATGGGAGGAATGACAGTAAGCTTTTTTTACAGGTTATTATTAGCTCTCAACTTACCCACTTTTGGCAGTTGTTACCTGCCTTGCAAGCAGTTGAATCACCCACCAAGTCCCTCATATGTCCATTCACTTCTATGGCCTCTCACGTGCCAAAAGAAAATTGGTTGTTTTCACCCGCCTTGGTGACACAAAAGGTTGGGAGCTATGGGTTATGCAGGGTTATATGCATTTATACAAGAGCTGTACATGTACATGTACTGTGCGGAAATATTTTCACCTTTAATTTGTGTTCATTCATGTGGGTGTGGATGAATCTGGAAGCAGAAATCTAGGAGAGTTTTGCAATAGTTGTTGATGTACACGCTTTGCAATAAGAACCCAATTATACTCAGAGTGATCAACAGTACATCTAAAGTGCTGGACTGTGATGTCAGAGTTAGATGTCGAGGTCTTGGATGTGATTGGTAGATGGTTGTGTGACTGCTTAACAGTTGCCAATGAGGGAATGGTTCAGAGAGTGAAGCGGAAAGGGTAGAAAGGCTGCCCCAGTGTTACGTACGCGCTCCGCCGACACCATGGTTGTTCGCAGACAGGGTGTGGCACATCCAGGGCTTCTGAGTAAGAAATGGGAGTGTATTTTGTGGATTAGCCAATCAGGTGTTGAGGCTCTGCTTCGTATTGAGAGAGGCTATGTGTAATGAAGATGGCAGAGGCGGAGAAAGTCAGGGGGTTGGTGCTTGGAGATATGTTTGTGAATTTTTTGGAGCAGTATGCTAAATGTAGGAATGTGGCGAACAATGTTGATGTAAAAGGAGTGGAGGTGGTGTGGAGCACTTTGCCTGATTTCAATTTGCAGGCAATGCTAGAAGTTTGTCTAGATATGGCTAGGGTTAACAGTCCACATATGGTTGTCCTGCACTGTGGTGCTTTGCATTTGGGCTACGTCAGTGCCCCATCTTTGTTGGAAGATCTGTAAAACTTTGTTCAGTCAGTAATGAAGGTACTTCTAAATGCCAAGGTCATTTTTTCTACTTTGGTACGTAGGGCAGTATTGGACACTAGTTCTGCATATTTGTCCTCAGCAAAATGTTTTTAGGTGTTTAATCAACCAATGCATGTTTGCTTTTAATGATTAGAGCTTGCATGTTCTTTTGCAACAATGACAACATTGATTCTGGTAATGTTGTTTACTTTAAAGAAATGCCATGCTGTTTTGGAACATAAGGATTGCTTTGGAGAAGCTAATGTGAAGATATTTGGAGGAAAATAAGGAAAATAATAACAAAGAAATGTACAAAATTGAAAGGTGTTTCTGAAGCATCTTAAAAAAAAAGGCGCTTTTCAGAGCCCTCCTCAAAGAGATATGGGGCACACAATTTAAATGTTCATCCCCCACTCTCAGTTTGTACGATTGTTCCGCAGAGAGCGCATATTAGATATGGGGATTTTGAGGCCGAGAGGCATGCAAATGAGACATAGCAGGGCAAGGGATTGGTCAATAAGGTTTACTGGGTGTGATGTGTAAGGAGAGACTTTGTCAGAAAGTGTTTTTCCTGAGAGGAGAGCAGATAGCTATGGCTGTGTCTTTCAGAAGGCAGATTGTCTGGATTTTGGGAGACTCGTGTATAAATTGGTTGGAGGTGCATGCAGATTGATGTGGAGTGGCTGCACATCTTGGAATCCCTCATGTGGAAGTGCACTGGCATAGAGTGCATGGAATGAAGTGGCTGGAATTGGTACCTCTTTGTGCTACTTTGGTGATACAGCGTCATCCAGACATTATTATTATTCATTGTGGAGAGTTTAGGACATGTCTCTGGAATCTCTTTGCAATTTTGCAATGAAGGAAGGACTTGGGGAAAGTCATGGACATGTATACAAAGTCCTGAGTATTTTTTTCTCGTATTGCACAGAGACAAATGTGGCTGTGTTCTTCATTTTGGCCGCAAATGGAGAAAGCGAGGTACAATGACAACAAGGCTGTTTGTGCCTTTTTGAGAGATGTTGGCATGTCCTCTTTTCACAATGAAAATATTATGGTTCATAGTACACACATTTTTCGCAGAGATGGAGTACATCTTACTTATGCTGGCAATCAGATATTTCTGCGAAATATACAAAATGCATTGCGACCCTTTTTGGAATTATAGCAATCCTTTTTCCAGTAAGTGTTGACCATTTGATATTTTCACAACACAAAAAAAAACACGAAAAGGCTCTTCAGAGCCATCACTTCCTCGCGGCAAAGAGTGCAATGGTTTTGATAGGGCAGTTCCCCCAAATTTTTAAATGTCTGCGAACTGTCCACGGACTTCTAAAAATGCACAGGGCCCTGCAGCGTTGCATTGGTACTTCCATTTTTGAACTGTGAAAGACTGCTCTGAAAAGAGCCTTTTTTTTTGTTTTTTGTTGTTTTGTATTTTTTTTTTCCAGACATGACACATAAGGAAAGAAAGGTAAGGGAGGGTAAAGAAGGGGCACCAACCACAGGGATAAGAAAGGGCAGGAGGAGCGAGGAGGATGTAGGGTAGGCCTTGCTCAGGTAGTTGGCAGCTCCTGTACCGCAACCTCAAATGCACTTCAAAGGGTCTCCCCCTGCAAAGTACTGCGTTGCAGTACATACATAATACTGTGACCCTCGAAAGGTAAGAGTCTACAGAATCATGTATGGCCTGTAGGGATGCACTGCCCCACAGGAGTGTCTCTTGTGGTGGCAGGAGCAGAAACGGAGAAAGCTGCAGTGGAACTCAACCTACTATGTTTATCACAAGGTACACTGTTACGCTCACCTGGTCTCTGCGGGGACATTGGGGCGCAGTTGGAGCCCTTCCTGGACCTGGCTCCCATGGACCGACTCTCTCCCTCAGCCGCTGCATTATGTTCCTGTTTTGATGTAAGGGTAAGCTCTCTGTCCTGCTCTCTTCCAGCAGGGGCGCTGTAGATGCACCTAGTTGCATCACTGGTCCTTAGCGTGGAGGTCCAGACCAGCTGCGACCATTCCGTCTTGAAGGTAGGTTTTGCAACTATGATTATTGTTCGTATTGGTTGTGAAAATCTTCCCCAAAGATTATTGTGTGTAACCTTTGATTCTTTCTCTCTCTCTTAGGTGTGAAGATGACCCAGGAGCATGTGGTGATAAAGGTCTATTCCGGAGGACATACTGGTGGTAAGTAGCCTCTCCCAGAAGTTCACTGCTTAGCGTGTTAAAGTCTATGCAATTGCTAACCTTGTGTTTTCCTTTCCAGGTGCAGCTGGATGGTGTTTGCTGGTGAGCGGTTTACAAACTCCTGCCGGCTGCTGGAGATGAAGATCTGCGAGGATGCTGCGTCGGAAGAAGGTTGCGTGTTGATGCAAGTTCGGGACAGGTAAGGATGCTAGGTGGCACCCGTGGAGGACCCGAGGAGACAGGTAAGATGCGTGCAGATGCTGCAAGGTCAGAAGTGAGTAGCAATGCTTCCAGCGAGTGCGTGGCTGACTCAGGTAAAATGCGCGCATAGACTTCAGAGTTAGAAGCAGGTAGCTGAACTTCCAACGATGGTGTGGCTGACCTCAAGGTAAGGTGCGCGTGGTAAATGCAGAAGGGGAAGCGATAGCAATGCTTCCAGCGATCGCGTGGCTGATTCCAGGTAAAATGCTGGAAGGTTCCGGAGACTGAAGATGCTCGTACTGAATCAGGTAAGGGTCTTCTGAACGGCGGGAAGCGTAAACCTGCTCTAGCAGACTAACACGAAGCACGCATGTGGGTGGGGCCAGTTTATATGGCCTGGCCCAGCCACTCCCCTTAGGCCCCGCCTTGAGGCCCCACCTTGCCACTCCTCCTGTCTTTTGCACGTGCCTTCCATGCATTGCTAGGGCCCCGCCCAGTCCAGATGCACGTGCCTTCAACATTCTGTGTGCAGAGCATACTTTATAATGAGCTTGGTGCAATAGGCGCCAAGACTGGGTCCATTGGGACCCTGCAGGATGCAAAGTAACTGGCCCATGACCAGTGGCCATGACAACAACCTTACAAATAGCTGGCACTGAGTGCAGCGTACCTTTTTGCTCAAGCTTTTGGTACTCCATCAAGAGTGGCAAACAACCTCCACACCCAAGACTCATGGTGAGTCCTAGTAGTAGGGACTTTCACTACCTCATCCTCGTCATCCTCTCCATCCTCCTTTGTATCCTCACACCTGTCCCCCCATGCAGGCCCTTGGGGAGGTGGTGGTGGTGGTGGAGGGGTTGGGGGTGGTGCTGAGACAGAAGTAGCACCAGCAGCAGCCATGGATGCCATCAGGACAGCTAGCAGGAATTTTCCAAAAGGGCTTAATGTAATAGCAAAAGCAGATCCACCAAGGATCAATGTCCAACAATGGTCTGTCTTGCTTAGAAATTCAAAAGCAGAATGAGGATCAGCTCTGGGGTGTGGCCTTTTAAAGGGGTGCTGGGGCACGCTTCACGAACACCCGCGCTGTCTGCGAACACTTTGAACACCAAGAAACGGCTCAGAAAAGTTCTGAAAAGTATGCAGATTGCTAGGGACATTGTCTGGGACATGTGCAAGGCTGAATTCTTCCAGGAAAATACTTTGGATTGCTCAAAGAAGCACTTTTTTAATGTCCAGGGGCCTGGATTGTGTTAGCAAACAAGGACCCATGCTTAGCGTGGGTGCGGTCACATGATGATGTCGCGGACATGTTCGCAAATGGGACGGGTGTCCTTAGGACACCAAATGCGCGGGGTCAGGTGTACGGGTGTTCTACGGATAGTGTTCGTGTCCCCGAACTAGTTAAAAGTGCGATACACATCTGCGGATAGTTACGGATAGGCACAATGTTCGTAGGACCCATGGGTGTAATATGCATGCGTGCGGGTGTTTTACGGACAGAGTTAAGGTCCCCAACCAAATTTAATGTGCGTCACAACTTTGCAGACAGGCGGACAGGCTATGTGTTCTACGGACATATTCATTGTGGTTGCGGACAATGCAAACAGAAGGTATGTTCAAAGGACACCTTATTGTGAATAGTTGCGGCCATGTGGACGGCTTTAGTGTCCTGCGGACACCTCCATTTTGATTGCGGACAGTGTAAACAGGCGCAGTGTGCTTAGAACACTGCCATTTTGGTTAATTGCAGACAGGCGGACATCTTATGTGTCCTAAGTACACCTCCATTTTGATTATGAACAGTGCCAACAGGCATAGTCTCCTTAGGACGCCTCCATCCCCAACATCCGCGCTGTCCGCGGACACCCTAACTGTGGTTTTAAAAAAACAAGACACAGAGTAATATAGAAAGAGCACGTATAACATTTTATTATTGTATACAAATATAAAAATTATGAAAGGAAGGGGGAAGTAGAAATGGATACAAATTCAGGGGAATTTCGGGTTTGTACATGTTGGATGGTAGGGGAGGAAGGGATTGAAGTCTCATCATAATGTTTTTCTTGCTGGGAGTTTTTGGTGATGGTTGACTGGGACATAGAGAATGGGTACAGGTACATGTGGGACAGTGATATTACATTTTTTCCTTTATATTGTCCTCTACAAAGTTTTTTAGACGATTGAAATTTCTCATTAATACATCCATTTTTTCCTCTAAACGCTGCAGATGATTTTTTAAGGTGTCTGTTTCTGTATTGTTCTTATTGTCTGTATGGTCTGTTAAAAAAATGTACGTTAAGTACACATCAAATAATGGTTATTAACTGATTTATTTAAAGAAGTGTCTTCTAAAAAACTTTGTAGAGGACCATACATCAGTGATGTCATCAATGACATTTGTGATGTCATCTTTGATGTACTGGGTGTTTGTCTTAGCAGTGCACTGTGGTGGCGCGAGTTATGGTTGCTTAGCTTACCTTAACTGGCGAATTTCAGGGGGTTTTCGGTTTTACTTGGAACCATAACGTCCCTTTAACAAAGTTTTTTTACTGAATTTCATAGGTTTTAATAGCGCAAGTTAACCATAACGTCCCTTTAACAAAGTCTTTTTACTGAATTTCATAGGTTTTTAGTAGCACAACTTAACCATAATGTCCCTTTAACAACGTTTGTTTTACTGAATTTCATAGGTTTTTAGTAGCACAACTTAACAATAATATCTCTGACTTTATGTACATGTAACATGGAACATACTGAACCCCCTCTACTGAATTTGATGTCCGTGAACTCTTCTAATGTCCGCGGACATGTGCGGACAACAGCAACACTACCCAAAAAGTCTGGGGGTATGTTTAATTGTTATATCATAACATATGAACATTGTACAAATTCACAAACCAGCACACACACACATTATATGTAGTAATAAATAAGAAGTGTAACCCATATATATAACACATCAACCATTCATTTAAATACAATATGTTCTAAAATGGAACATACCAAGAGAAGAAAGATAGGCTTCCAACATGATTACCACACAGAAACTCCACAACTAAGAGCAACACCAGATCTACAGACCAGTAAGAACACACCTTACCAGAAGCTAGTAAGTGTACTGCATTTTACTCATATATTTCTAAACTTTCTGTATTAGATACACAAAAAGTGATATTATTTTTTTTTCTCACAGAAGTGGCTAGAGGAGCATTTCCCACATGAGGAAATGTCTGAAGATAGTGAACCTAATGGTAGACACTTTTCTATATAAACCAATTAATAAATATTATTTTATATACATTTAACAAACACATTTTATTTTTGTACAGACCATACAAACATTGAAAATAGTAAACAAAAAGAAATATTGGATAAGACTCTCCAGCACATGGAAGAAAAAATGGACCTACTCATGGAAAATTTCAACAATTTAAAAAACTGTGGAGGATCACTTGAAACAAAAAACTAGATACCATTGTCCCACATGTACCTGTCCACCCCTCACCATATCCCAGTCAATTATCCCCCAACCCTCTCCATGAACCAAAACGTTTTGATGAGACTTCCATCCCTTCTTCACCTCATATGAATCCTCTTGAAACCCCCAATTCTCCTGTGTTAACCCCCAATTCTTCTGTGTTTGTCTCAGTTTCTCCTTCACCTTCTCTGTCATAACTTTAACATCCATACATAATAAAGTAAAATTATTATATTGTGTCCTAATTAATTTCTTGTTTTTTTATTAAAAAAAAGCAGTTCAGATGTCCGCGGACAGCGTGGGTATCCGGAATGTCCGTGAAGAAATGAAAATGGAGGTGTCCTAAGAACACTATACCTGTCCGTACTGTTCGCTAGCAAGTTGAAACTGTTCTAAGAACACACAAGATGTCCGGGATATCCGCAACTAACCAAAATGGAGATGTTCTAAGAACATTATGCCTGTGTGTAATGTTCGCAAACAAGTCCAATCTGTTCTAAGAACACATTCGGTGTCCGAGATGTCCGTAATCAAACTAACACACGCGGTGTCTTGAAAAGTTCATAAATAAACAAAGTGGGGGTGTCCTGAGGACGCTAGACCTCTCCGTGCTGTTTGTAGGCAGGTTGAAACTGTTCTAAGAACACATCAAGTGTTCCGGAATGTTCGTAAATAAACAAAATGGGTGTGTCCTGAGGACGCTGTCCGTATTGTTCGCAGGCGAGTTGAAACTGTTCTAAGAACACAGGCAATATCCTGAAATGTTTGTAAATAAACAAAATGGGGGTGTCCTGAGGACGCTGTCCGTATTGTTCGCAGGCGAGTTGAAACTGTTCTAAGAACACAAGCAATATCCTGAAATGTTCGTAAATAATCAAAATGGGGGTGTCCTGAGGACGCTGTCTGTATTGTTCACAAGCGAGTTGAAACTATTCTAAGAACACATGCGGTGTCCTGACATGTTCATAAATAAACAAAATGGGGGTGTCCCGAGGACGCTATGCCTGTCCGTATTGTTCGCAAGTGGATTGGAACTGTTCTAAGAACAAACGCCTGTTCGCAACTGTTCGTTTCGCTTGTGTCGCACTTTTTATTAGTTTCAGGACCCGAACAGTGTCCGTAGAACCCCAACGCGCATGTGCAAAACAGTTCCCGTGCATTTGGTGTCCTGCGGACACTGGTTCCCTTCGCGGACATGCTTGCGAAGCTATCATGTGACAGCGCCCACACTGAGCATGTGATCTGACTGCGGACACTGTCCATGTCCCCGAACAATTTAAAACGACCTTTTCAGGCAATCCACAATATTTTTCAATAATAAATCACCATAGCACAAGTCCCAGACAGTAATCTTGACTTTCTACATACTTTTTGGGACTTTTCGAACCTTTTTTTGGTGTTTGATCTGTCCGCGAACCGCGCACAAGCACCCCTATAAAAGGCCACACCCCAGAGCTCATCATTGTGTTTCTGGCTATCTTACAGAGCACAGTGCCTTTCTGCTGCCAATTTTTAAGATTTATTTCTGAAACCTGATGGCATCCATGGCTGCACTACTGCCACCTGGTGCTACATCTGCCTCAGAACCACCCCCACCCCCTCCACCACCACCACCTCCCCAAGGGCCTGAAGAGGGGAACAGGAGTGAGGATGCAGAGGAGGATGAAGAGGATGACGAGAATGAGGTAGTGGAAGTCCCTACTACCAGCACTCGCCTTGAGTCTTGGGTGTGGCGGTTATTTACCATTCATTGTAACGGACCTATGGCCCGTGCGAACCAAGTCACCTGCAAAGAGTGCAAAATGGTGCTCAGTCGCGGGAGGCCTGGTTCGTACAGCTTTGGTACGACTACTATGAAGCGACACCTAAGGTCGTTCCACACTGGGGCCATTCACAAGGTTGTACCTTGCGAAGAGCGTAGTAGGTTGACTTCCTCTACTACATCCTCTGTTTCCGATCCTGTCACCACAAGGAACACTCCTGTGGGACAGAGTATTCCTCCAGCTGCCTCACAGGCCCTTGGCAATGCTGATGACCCTTACCTTTGGAGGGTCACAGTTGTGTGTATGTACTGTGATGCAGTACTCTCCAGGGGGGAGAGACTTCGAAGTCCTTTTGAGACTCTGGTCTCAGAGCACGAGAAGATCTGTTCACTGCCTGAGTAAGACCCACCCTACATCTTCCTCTCTCCACCCGCACTTTCTTATCCCAGCGGTTGGTGTCCCCCTCTTACCTTCCTTTTCCTCCTCTCCTAGTGTGTCGTATGTAAAAAACCAAAAAAATATTAAAAAAACAAAAATCCCCCAAAAAAAGGCTCTTTTCACAGCCGCCTTTCACAGTTTAAAGTAGAAGTGAAAATAAATGAAACAAGGCCTTGTGTATTTTTTAGAAGTCCGCGGACAGTCGCAAACATCTAACATTTTGGGGTACTGCCCTAACATAACCATTGCAGTTTTGTCTGGGAGGAAGTGGTGGCTCTGAAAAGAGCCTTTTGGTGGTGTTTGTTTGTGTTTGAACAACTTGAAATGCTCACCACCTACTACAAAATGGATGCTGTAATTCCAAAAAAGGTCGCAATGCATTTTGTACATTTCTCAGAAAAATCTGATTGCCAGAATAAGTAAGATGGACTCCATCTCTGCGAAAAAAGTATGTGCTACGAAACATAATATTTTCATTGTGAAAAGAGGACATGCATCTCTTAGAAAAGCACAAACAGCCTTATTGACATTGTGGACCAAATGAAGAAGAACGCAGCCACATTTGTCTCTGCACAATCCGTGAAAAAATTACTTGAGAATTTGGAAACATGACCTTCCCAAGTCCTTCTTTCATTGCAAATTGCAAAGAAATTCCAGACACATGTCCTAAACTGTTCCCTCCACAATGAATTACAATAATGTCTGGATGATGCTCTGTCTCCAAAGTAGCACAGAGAGGTAGCAGGTCCAACCGCTTCATTCCACGTACTCCATGCCAGTGTGCTTCCACATGTGGGAATCCAAGATCTACAGCTACTCCACAGCTTTCTGCATGCACCTTCAACCAATGTATCCACGAGTTTCCCAAAATCCAAACAATCTGTTTTCTGAAACACAGAGCCCTAGCTATCTGTTCTTCTCTCAGGAACAAGAGTATCTGACAAACTCTCTCCTGGTACAACACACCCACTAAACTTTACTGACCAATCCCTTGCTCTGCTCATTCTAATTTGCATGCCTCCCCACCCTAAAATCCCCAGATGTAACACGCGATGTCCGCGGATTACCGCCATGTCCGCAGACATATCGTAACATGGACAGTCCTTATACCATTTCCATTTCACTTTCTGTGCCATTCCCTCATTGGATATAGCTAAGCAGTCACACGACCATCCACCAATCACATCCAAGACCTCTACATCTAACTGCATCATCATAGATCAGCACTTCAAATGTACTGTTAATCACTCTGAGTACAAGTGTCATATCATTGGAAAGCACCTTCTACAAGAAATACTGTACAAGTCTCCAAGATTTCTACTTGCAGCTGCATGCATATCCATATGCATGAACACAAACTACAGGTATGCATATTTTCTGTATAGTACATGTACAATTCTTATACATTCATGTAAACATATTAACTGACTTTTAGATTGTATGACCTATAAAATGAACTTACTGTCATTTTTCCCATCTCCTATAATCAACTGTCACTTCCAAACCTATCTGCTAATTAATTTCTTTTTACACACACATTTGCAAAGCATGTTGAACTAACATATTTAAAGTAAAATATAAAGAGTTAACATAGTCAAACAAATTTGCATGCACACACTATGTTCAAATATCAAACAATATTTGTACAAAAACATAAAAATCAATGTCTAAATTAACATCAGTGCTATATACAAACACAATTACTAATTTGTTTCCTTTACAATTGCAGTGAAAACCACTCTCCTGAAAAGCTGCAGCAGAATTGGAAGTACAACAACAACTAAGAAGAAACCTGCTCATTCCACAAAAAAAGTAAGTTAAATACCACCATAATATTTGTACTATTATTCAAACATGCTGTAAGGTTAATTCATGCTATTTCTGCACCTAAAAATAGAGATTGTGCACCATTCTGTTCAGAAATCCCCATTTGTTAAACAGAGATTTACATGCAGAATGGCACACAAATTCCCATTTTTCGGCACACAAATGACACGACTCAGCCCCTAGAATTTTGATATTTTAGAACAAACAACTGTTTTAATTGTATACCATTAGAGTTACTATTTGTACTTCTCCACACCACTAGCTTACTTTCTACTGTCATCTGAACCCCAGTTCAGTAGCAAATAAATTCAAGAATACCCATCCCAACTAGTTGTAGTTGCCCAATGCACAATCACACACCATCACATACATCTTTATCATCATACTCAGACACTCATGCACACAACACACATACATTGCAGAACACCCCAACCCATACCTTCTTTATTTTTTTCAACAGACCCTAAAGAATGCCTACCAAAAATCAAGTCCATAGAAAGCAACGCAGAAGTAGAGCAAATGAAAATTAAAGTGTCCAAAATAATCATCCATCTCTAGCAGAATTTGTAAAACAAGTTCAAACAAAACAGCTAATACAGTCATTTAGTGAAACAAAACAAGCTTCAAGTACAGAAACTTTGCCTCTTCTATCAAAATGTAAAATGAAACAGAAAACAATTAACAAGAATTCAGCTTCCACTACTGATAAAACTGCTCCTATAAATCTTGATATAGTGCCAAGTAAGCATACCAAAAAAAGTATTTTAGCAAAAATGTTCCGCCACGGAGTCCTTCAAAATCTTATAAAAACAGGAGAGAAATCAGGCACAACCCTTAAAACCTACCGTAGGAAATTAATCTTAGAAGCTTTGACAGACAGTGCAATCCTTCTCAAAAGAAAGTTATTTATTTTAGTGTTAAACAAAATGAAACCACTAACAAAACTAATGACTAAATTACAAAAAAGACTTCTCAATAAACAAAATGTTAACAGAAATAACTTCTTAAATATCTGTGGAGGTGAGTGGAGTCACACTACAAGCACAGAACCATATTTTAATGAAGAAGCATACAAACAAAAGCAAACAAATACAATTGCCATCCATAGCAGTGGACGAGGTTATGAAAAAGTTAATAATACCATAATGGAACAAGAAATACTGCTTACAAAAATATCCCCAGAAAACTTAGAATTACCTCTCCATTCAACTTAATCAGAACGTCTGCACGTCCATGTGTAACATTCCCAAAAAATCTTTCAAGTATTTACGCCCTTTCCTCAATCAGTATGTGAAAGGCAAAGACAAAATCAAAATTAAACTACTGCAAAATTTGGATACCTGTCCAGTGCGCAAGTACACAGGACTACAAGGACATTCATTGGCCTGCATTTCAGGACCTACTTGCAAAACCACCTTCCATCATATCAAAATGATATCAACACATCATTCAATTATCAGAAATCTAGTCTATAAACTGTACCATGCTAAAAGTCCTGCTTTAGCACTAGCCAATTTAAATAACATTCTTCTACATGGTACAGCAAAAGACCTACTTGAAGAAATCGACTATATCCAGAAAAAATATTTTGGAAATGCAAGCAACTCATGGAATGAAATAGCTTTAAAACAAATTAGCAACAATTCTATTCATGGCAACCTTCTAATACACACATACAAAAAATAAATACTGAAATTTAAAAGTACATCTGCTGACGTACCAAACCATGTGTGTGTATGTTGCCGCAGAACTTTTTATAAAAGTAACACAAAAACTGTAGAGCTAACATACAAAATAGAAGACAATGAAGATTCTAAATGGTTTGAATTAGCTCTCTACCTTATAGCAGAAAACAAATACGAAATAACTGACCCCTTAATACTTTGCAGTTACTGCACTACAAAACTTGACAACAACCAAACTCCTTCACGTGCTATCACAAATTATTTGGAATTATTTCCACTACCAAAACCCCTACAACAACACAATTTATATGAGAGCATCATAATTCAAACAGTGCACCCCTTTCAAGAAATAATACGCCTTCAAGCAAAAACAGCAAAATTACCTCCCTCTGAATTAGTGAAAGGTATTCATGGAAAAGTAGTGTATTTACGATTAGATCTAAAAGAAAATGTGCACACTCTGGGAGTGCAACGTCCAATGAAGCAAACTTTAATTATCTTAGTAAATGGTGTACCTACAAAAGACAAAAAAAATTGGCAACAACTGGTAGATTTACATAAAGTTAGACAAGCCTTGCAATATCTAAAAGACAGTAATGAATACTACAAAGAAATTAATATTGAAGAAAACTTGAAAGAAACCACTGAAATAATTTAAGAGTCACCAGAAGCTGGTCAATTTGAGCTTCTAGATCCTGCTACAGTATCCAATACTTTAGACCATTATACAATTCATCCATTGCACTCTAATGACACCGTAGAAGATGCACTAGAAACGTACCAAATGCGACAAACAAAAGGATCACCAATCAGCATATGGGAAAAAAGTATAGAATCACATGCTTTTCCTCTACTCTTTCCTACTGGCAAAGGAGGAAGGTACGATGATAGACCTATTCAAATAACAGCATCAGAATACCGCTCGTTACGGATGTATTCTGAAGATCCCAGATTTAGACAAAATGTGGAATACATATTCCACCTACTCTTTGAAAGTGAACTAGCAACTCTATGTTACGGAGTTGCACACACATTAAAATCAGGAACCCACTTTCAAAATATGTCAGCTACACATTTATTACAAAAAGTGCAACAAAAAGATGAGGTTTTACAATCAAGTATTACAAATCTATTAGCAAACATGCGTGGTACTAAAGAGTACTGGGTCCGACGTCATGGAGATGTACGTTGTATGATAAGAAACCTTGGCCCACCCACATGGTTTGTTACATTAAGTTGTGTAGAATATGCATTGGAAGATTTACATGATTTCCTACGCATATCAAACAAAAACAAAACAAACATAGATATACTAACACCTGGAGAACTTTGTTCTCTAGATCTTGTTAATGTTTCAAGATATTTTCACCATCGCTTCATTGCTATGCTACACTTTATTTGTAATAAAACTGTTCATCCACTCGGAGAAGTGCAACACTTCTTTTGGAGAAAAGAATACCAAGCCAGAGGAGCACCACATATCCACATGTGTCAGGAATAAAAGAGAACTACATTTCCCAGCATTCCGGGAGGACCTGTAGTTCAGCGCAAGTTGCCGCGCGTTGCCAGCTGCAAGTAATGAAGGGCAGCATAAAGCCAACACTCTCGCAACCGCAGGTGTGGCTTATTTTGTGTTCCTGGATGGGTGCGGTCGGAGCGAGACATGAGCGAAGCTTTCCTTACAGCCCGTAAGACTTTGGAGCAAGACGAAGCTGGCGGACTGGCGGGCAGTTGTTACAGCATTTTCTTCAGACTCCGAGTGGTCCCGTGGGGCCGCTCGGAACTCAGATAAGTAATGGGTACATTACGCTGGTAAATACGGGGAGCAGGAGGAATGCGGGCGGGCTGGCTGACATTGGTTACGGCATTTTCTTCAGACTCCGAGTGGTCCCGTGGGGCCGCTCGGAGCTCAGATAAGTACTGGGAACATTACGAGTTTACAGCAAAGTGTGTGTTTTCAGTAAATCCTTATTAAGGACTTTGATGCTTAATACTCGTGTGTTTAAAGGCACACGGCAGAGTGCGGACCATGTTTAGGGTTGCTAAATCAGCAACATACAGTACAGGACATTCAGGGTTAGGGGCTGTTTAGGCACAACAGTGATCTGTGTTCCTGTCTGCGCATGTACATTATGGCTATATGTGTTCAGTGTTGCTTCAGCTTGCCCAACGGGCCATGTGTCATGTATTTCATGTATGAAATCTAATTCCATTGTTGGTGTTCATCTATGCTTGCTATATGTTTATCTTGTTACATGTTCACACGTATTAAGGTGTGTTTATACGATTTAGAGGTAGGCTGGAGGCAAGATTAATAGCGATTACTTTATGTGTTTGGTTAGTAAAAGAACTAGATAAAGAGGTTTTTTCCCTGTGTTTCCCCTTTCCTATCCACCTTACTAGTTCCCTAACCCTCTATCCGGTGTTCCTACATCCCTACCCTATCCACAACCTCTTCCTAACTCCTCTTCCCCCATTGGCTGCCACGTGGTGTCCTGTGTCTATAATCAGGCGCCTGTGCCAACCACGGTGGAGGGTCGAATTCATTTGGCTTCTGTGGTTCGGGGGAGAGAGTGTCGATTCCTCTCCTCCATTATTGTGTGCATTCTGACATAATAAGCCACCCCCATATTGGGATACTAAAACCACCCAAGCCAAATGGATACGACTCCTCCGCCTTTAGCCGATGTGCTAAAGGCTCTTCAAGATATTCAGTTAGAATTAGCACAGGCACGCCAAGAGTCAGACAACTTAAAAGTACAAGTACAAGGTTTGATGGCTCAGCGAACCCCCTTGGAGGGGGCTAGTCGGTCTAATGTTAGAGAACCAGCTACTAGTCAAAATGCTACCGTTATTGTTCAATCTCCTAGTAATGTACCGTTAGCAGCACCTGAACGGTTTTCTGGTGATCCTCGGAAGTATATGATGTTTCTTACACAATGTAGATTGCATTTTCTGTGTAAACCCATGGCGTTTGAGACCATTCAGGCCAGAACAGCATTTGTAATATCATACTTGACAGGGGATGCGGCGGCCTGGGCAATGCCCTTGGTTCAAAAGGATGATCCTTTGCTGTATAGTTGGGATGGGTTTTTGGCAGAATTTGGAAGGTTGTTTGATCGGCGGGAAGTGTCTTTGGCCCAAGATAAAGAATTATTAGGGTTGAAGCAGGGCACTAAAGATTTGGTAACGTATGTGACCCAATTTAATAGATTGGTGATTGAAACAGAATGGCCAGAGGCTAAACAAACAGTGTTATTTTATCAAGGATTGAAGGATGAACTAAAGGATGCCATTGCTCAAGTGGAGCCGCAACCTAGAACATGTACAGCTATGATAGATTTGGCATTGAGACTAGATCACAGATTGAACGAGAGAAGAGGTGAAAGAAAAAGACCGGAGGCCATTTCGTTTGCGAGACTAGATAGAAGTAGAGGAGGAAGGTTGAGTGAGGTGGAACCCATGCAGATTGGTAGTATCAGAGGACCTTTATCAACAGCGGAAAAAGAGCAGCGTAAAAGTAACAATCTATGTCTCTAGTGTGGACAAGCAGGGCATTTTATCCGCAATTGCCCTAATACTCCTCAGAAAGGGGGCGGGGGAGACAAGAGCAAGAAGGAAACGGTAAAAGAGATGGTCCGGCCTTAGGGGGAACACAGGTGTCTGGCCCGAGTGAAGTAAGGTTCCCCAGATGGGTAGCAAACACGGTTGGAAGCAAAACCTCTCATTTTTATATCTTGGTGAAATTATGTTTTGCGTTGTCCAAGAAAGAGGTATGGGCAATGGTGGATTCGGGGGCTACGGGAAATTTTGTAGACATTACTTTGGCTGAACATTTAGGATTACCTGTGCAAGACAAGGAGAGGGTGGAAGGTGTGCAGTCAGTGGATGGGTCCCCGTTGATGTCCGGACCAATTCGGAAGCAGACTGAGAAATTGGAAATGATATGTGCGGCAGGTCATAGAGAGGAAATCACATTTGATTTGATAGCAGCACCTCAGTTTGGTGTGATCCTGGGAATGCCTTGGTTGAAAGAACATAATCCAAGAATTGACTGGGTAAAGCAGAGGTTGTGGTTCGAGGAACAGGAGTGTAAGGAACATATGTTATCAGAATTGGAACCGGCAGCATTGTTGGTGGAAAGGAAAATGGATATGCCAGTAGTAGGAGCGGTGGAAACAGAGATCCCTGCCCAGTATATGGAATTTGCTAAAGTTTTTGACAAAAGAGGAGCAGAACAACTACCACTGCATCGACCATATGATTGTGTTATCGAATTAGAGGAGGGGGCCAAGTTGCCTTGCAGTCGGATATATGCTCTCACTGAAACTGAAAACAAACATCTCAGAGAATATCTTGATGAGATGTTGGTTAAAGGGTTTATCCGACATACAACTTCCCCTGTTTCTTCCCCCCTATTTTTTGTTCCCAAAAAGGAAGGCACCTAACGAACATGCATTGATTATCGTGCACTAAATAAGGTCACAATTAAGAATAGGTTTCCTTTACCTTTGATTTCTGTCTTGTTGGATCAAGTACGGTCCGCAAAGATTTACACTAAGTTTGATTTGAGAGGTGCCTATCACTTGATAAGAGTTAAGGAGGGTGATGAGTGGAAGACGGCCTTCAGAACTGAGTTTGGGTTGTTTGAGTACCTTGTAATGCCGTTTGGCTTATGTAACGCTCCGGCGGCCTTTCAGTTTTTTATGCAAGAAGTTTTGCGAGATTTCATTGACATTTTTGTTATTGTTTACATTGATGACATTTTGATATACTCAGATTCCCCAGAACAACATGTTGGACATGTACAGGCCGTGTTGAAGCGTCTGCAGGAATGCCAACTGAGTGTAAAATTGGAGAAATGTGTATTCCATGTAAAACAGGTTGAATTTTTAGGATTTATTCTGACTCCAGCAGGAGTGGTTATGGATCCCAAGAAAGTGCAGGCAGTAGCTGAGTGGCCTTCCCTGCAGTGCATTAAAGATATCCAATCATTCTTAGGGTTCGCCAATTTTTATCGGCGTTTCATTAGTAATTTCTCCAAGATAGTTTCTCCTATCACACAATTACTTCGGAAGGCAGTAAGATTTGTTTGGAATTCTGAGGCAGAAAATGCTTTTAAAGAATTAAAGAAAGCCTTTACTAAAGCACCCGTGTTAAGACATCCAAACATTGAGAAAGCTTTTCAGGTGGAGACAGATGCTAGCAATGTGGCCATAGGAGCTATACTGTCATAGAAAGAGAAGGATGGAATATGGCATCCAGTGGCATTTTTCTCTAGAAAATTGACCGGTTGTGAGCAGAACTACTCCATTACTGATAAGGAATTGTTGGGCATTCGGGCAGCCTTTCTAGAATGGAGACATTATTTACTAGGGGCACGGCATCAGGTGGTGGTGGTAACAGATCACAAGAACTTGCAATATTTTAAAACTGCACAAACCCTGAGCCAGAGACAACTGAGATGGTCCCAGTATTTTAATGAGTTTGATTTTGTGGTAACATTCAGACCAGGCAGTAAAAATGGGAAGGCGGATGCCTTATCCCGACAACAAAATACAGACAATCTAGTAGAGGAAGTCAAAACCATTATTGCCCCAGAAAAAGTTATTGGAGCAGTCACTAAACACATAACTGACCAAATAAAGAAGGTGTGGTCACCAAGTCAAATGCAGAAGTGGAAAAATATGGATGCAACACGAAAGGTGCAGGAGGGGTTGCCTTACCATAATGGGCATTTGTACTTACCCACCAAAGAATTACAAGAAAAGGCGTTGTATTGGTGCCATAATTCTCCTTTAGCAGGACATGCTGGGCGAAGGAAAATGCAAATTATGTTAGAGAAGTACTTTTGGTGGCCTACATTAAGAAAGGATGTGGAGAAATATTTATTACATTGTGAAAATTGTGCGCGTAATAAGTCTGAGCATGTAAAAAAGAGAGGGCTCTTACAACCATTGGCCACTCCTGAAAGAGCATGGACTCACCTGTCAATGGATTTCATTACTGACCTACCACCCGATAATCAGTTCAATACCATTTGGGTGGTGGTAGATTTTCTGTCCAAACAAGCCCATTTTGTTCCATGTGTGGGAATTCCGGGAGCAGGCAAGTTGGCAGAGTTGTTTTTGCAACATGTAGTCAGATTGCATGGTCTGCCAAAGAGCATTGTGTCGGATAGGGGCTTGCAGTTTACATCCAGGTTTTGGCGTGCTTTCTGTCGGATGTTGGGAATCAATTGTCCTCTGTCCACTAGCTATCATCCCCAAACCGATGGGCAGACCGAAAGAGTGAACCAGACATTGGAGCAATACCTGAGAGGTTACCTGGGGGATGGCAGAGAATCGTGGGTGCAGGCACTGTGGTTGGCGGAGTTTACATATAATAACACTTTTCACAGTTCTTTGGGAATGGCACCTAATGAATGTTTGTATGGGCATGAACAAAACATGATACCAGAACAACTACCAAACATGGAAAATATGCCAGCGTTGCAAGAGCGAAAACAGTTGCTTCTTCAAGTCAGACAGAGGGCCCACACAAATTTGGAGAGAGCCAAAGAAGCATATAAAATACAGGCGGATAAACATCGACAAAAGAGTCCGCAGTATCAAGTGGGGGATCGAGTTTGGTTATCAACACGCAATCTTTCATTGGTAGAATCACGTAAATTTATGCCTCGGTTTATTGGTCCTTATGAAATATGTAAGTGTGTATCAAATACTGCTATGAAATTGCATTTGCCAAATACTGTGCCGGTACATCCGTATTTCATGTATTTTTACTTAAACCTGCAGCTCCCGGAATGAAGACCAAACGGCCTCCACCGATTGTACAAGATGGACAAGAGGAATACGAGGTTAAAAGGATTTTGGACGTGAAAAGGAAGAAGAAGCATCTATGGTACCTCATTCAATGGGTAGGTTACGGACCAGAAGACTGTTCATGGGAACCAGCAGAGGCCGTACATGCCCCCAGATTGGTGAAATTATTTCATTTGAGACATCCAGAAAAACCCGGTCCTGGAAAGAGGCCTGGGAGAGGAGGTAATGTCAGGAATAAGGGCTGGTGCCGCCGGGGAGTAACTAAGTTTGTTTATTAAAGCATTGGTAAAGAGAACTACATTTCCCAGCATTCCTGGGAGGACCTGTAGTTCAGCGCAAGTTGCCGCGCATTGCCAGCTGCAAGTAATGAAGGGCAGCATAAAGCCAACACGCTCGCAACCGCAGGTGTGGCTTATTTTGTGTTCCTGGATCGGTGCGGTTGGAGCGAGACGTGAGCGAAGCTTTCCTTACAGCCCATAAGACTTTGGAGCAAGACGAAGCTGGCGGACTGGCGGGCAGTTGTTACGGCATTTTCTTCAGACTCTGAGTGGTTCCGTGGGGCCGCTCGGAGCTCAGATAAGTAATGGGTACATTACGCTGGTAAATACGGGGAGCAGGAGGAATGCGGGCGGGCTGGCTGACATTGGTTACGGCATTTTCTTCAGACTCCGAGTGGTCCCGTGGGGCCGCTCGGAGCTCAGATAAGTACTGGGCACATTACGAGTTTACAGAAAAGTGTGTGTTTTCAGTAAATCCTTATTAAGGACTTTGATGCTTAATACTCGTGTGTTTAAAGGCACACGGCAGAGTGCGGACCATGTTTAGGGTTGCTAAATCAGCAACATACAGTACAGGACATTCAGGGTTAGGGGCTGTTTAGGCACAACAGTGATCTGTGTTCCTGTCTGGGCATGTACATTATGGCTATATGTGTTCAGTGTTGCTTCAGCTTGCCCAACGGGCCATGTGTCATGTATTTCATGTATGAAATCTAATTCCATTGTTGGTGTTCATCTATGCTTGCTATATGTTTATCTTGTTACATGTTCACACATATTAAGGTGTGTTTATACGATTTAGAGGTAGGCTGGAGGCAAGATTAATAGCGCATACTTTATGTGTTTGGTTAGTAAAAGAACTAGATAAGGAGGTTTTTTCCCTGTGCTTCCCCTTTCCTATCCACCTTACTAGTTCCCTAACCCTCTATCCGGTGTTCCTACATCCCTACCCTATCCACAACCTCCTCCTAACTCCTCTTCCCCCCATTGGCTGCCACGTGGTGTCCTGTGTCTATAATAAGGCGCCTGTGCCAACCACGGGTGGAGGGTCGAATTCATTCGGCTTCTGTGGTTCGGGAGAGAGTATCGATTCCTCTCCTCCATTATTGTGTGCATTCTGACAACATGCTTTTATGGATTAAAGATGCTCCTAAATTTGGTCAAGACAATGATGCCACTGTGTTACAGTTTATCGAGAAATATGTCACTTGTGAAATTCCATCGGAAGCAACAAATAGTGATCTTCATGCACAAATTTTACAATTTCAAAGACACAAATGTGGCAAATATTGTCGTTGCAAATACAAAAACAAAGGGAAATACTACACCAAATGCCGCTTTGGTTTCCCTAGACGAGTTACAAAAACAGGTCAAGTAAACAATTTCATGTCTTCAGTTAGACATAGTGTTAAAGGTAAATCACCTAAAAATACATATTACATAAAATGAACAGAAGAAGAAAAATATATCAATGATTACAATGCAATCATTGCCCACTTATGGAATGCAAACATAGATGTGCAGTACATTGCGGAAAATTCCATTGCAGTTGCAGGATATGTTACAGCATACTTAACCAAAGCAGAAAAAACAGAGCTCCAAGACCTCTGGAATGACCTGTCATCAGACAAAACACTGTCTCAGAAATTATACAGCTTGGGCATAAAAATTCTCTCCCATAGAGAATGTGGCTCCTATGAAGCAGCAGATCATTTAACCGGTACTGCTTTGTATGGAAAATCTGAAAACATAGTATGGCTAAGTCTTGGCCTGCTAAATCTAGAAAAAGAGTTCTGAAATCATACGACGATATAAAAACAATAGCATGATCCCAACAGCCAAGACATTTTAAAAAACAATTTGCTTTACATATACTACCCAAACAGAAGTACCACTTTGGAAACCATGGGCCTCATTACACGGATGGCGGAGAACCATGGCGCTATTAGCGCCATGGTTCATGCTGGTAAAATACCGGCACCGCCTTGGCGGAAAGGGGAATTACCGCTCCATTCCAAGGTTGGCGGGGCGGTAATTCCACCTTCCACCATTGCCCTTCCCCATTCCCATTTTTGGCCCATAGGGCTCAATGGGAATGGGGAAGGCGCTAATTACGGTACCGTAATTAGCTCCCTGGGTCCCTTTCCGGGTTGGTTTTTAACGCCTGCAAAAAGCAGGCATTAAATCCCCCAACCCGCAAAGGGACCTCGTAGTAAGGTGGTAAGGATTTACCGGTACCAGTAAATCCTTACCGCCATCCGTGTAATGAGGCCCCATGTGTCTATACCACATAGGCCAAAACTTCACATACAAAAATAATATAAAACCCGATGAAAAAAAAGGTAGATACAGAGTGTCAAATTGTGAAGGCAGCTTAGTAAAACTCACCAAACCAAATTTAATTAATCATATCAAATTGTCATTAAAGACTCCTCAACATAAAGAACTATATTACATGTCCCTGCTATAACTCTTTAAACCATGGAGAAAAGAAGAAGAAATAATAGATAACTATGACTCCTACGAGGACGCTTTCAAAGCAAATGAAAGCACTATAACCGATGTAAACTTTACACAGTATAAAACAATGTTGCACAATGAACAGCAACATGAAGAAGAACTCCAGGCCTAACTAGATAAGGACACTCTTGACAGTAGTCAACCTTCTGTAACAGGAAGCCAAAAACCACTGGGAGAGCCACTAATAACAAATGAGGCAGAATTAGCTATGACGGAAGTAGAAAACACCATGAACCTCATTACAACACCGGCGCTAAACCATGTCGCTATTAGCACCATGGTTGGTGCGGTGTTGTAACGGGTCTGCCGTGGTTCAATGGGGAATTACCACCCCATTCCAAGGTTGGCGGGGTGGTAATTCCCCATTGAACCATGGCCCTTTCCCATTCCCATTTTTGCCCCATAGTACTTTATGGGAATGGGGAAGGCGCTAAGTACGGTACCGCAAATTGCGGTACCGTACTTAGCACCAAGGTCCCTTTGCGGGTCCCTACTTTAACGGCTGGTGTAGACCAGCCGTTAATGTCGGGTCCCGCAAATGTACCTCGTAATCAGGCGCTAAGTGTTTAACGGTGCCGCAGCCTTTTACGGCGCCGTTAAACACTTAGCGCCAGGGTCCTAATGAGGCCCCATGTGTCAGTATGAAGATAAAGAAGAGGTAACTATACTACAATCAAAACTAAACAATGAGCAATGTAGCATTTTTCAAGAAGTAACAAAAGAAATTGCACATGGTGTACAACATGAAAACAAAGAATGCTCCTGCCAAAATTACAAACCTATACTACTGTACGTCATTGGTGAAGCTGGTTCTGGCAAAACATTCTTAATCAAAATCATCAGTAAATTCCTTCAACAATTGACAAACAACAAACTGTCAGCTGTTGTCACTGCCCCCACAGGGTTAGCTGCCTACAACATAGGCAGTGTCACTTTACACCGATTACTACTCCTGCCAGAAGAACACCAAAACAAATTAGAATATTACAAACTTTCTACAGAAGCTGCAATGGAACTACGCAGAGTATTAAAACAAATGAAAACGCTACTAATAGATGAAGTGAACATGGTCTCCAACCGAATGTTGGCTTTGATTCACCTCAGATTACAAGAAGTACTCAAAACAAACTATGAAGAGCTCTTTGGAGGAAAACACATTATTGTTTGCGGAGATCTTCTTCAATTGACACCAGTGAAAGGTGACCTATTTTTAAAACCTTAGGACACAAACTTTGCCGTAAAACTGTTGGCAGCATAGGAAATGTCAACCTTTGGCAACATTTCCATTACAGAGAATTAAAAGAAAACATGTGGCAGATCTCACTTTTGCCAACATCTTAAAAAGTATTAGAGTTGGTATACTATCTCAAGAAGCACAAGCAATATTGAAAACCCGGCACATTCATGCACTTTATGGCGATAATGCATGTGCTACGATGTTATGGAACAATTATCCCACAAAAATGTCAATTGTATGGCCTTAATGCCAACTCTTGCAAGCTGTTTCAAATTCAATGAAACAATGTTAAAAAAAGAAATTCAACCAATAATTGAAATTAGCGCCACAGACAAACTAGACATACATGGTATGACACTACCCATGTGTGAACAAGCCACAACAAGACTAAATAGTTTAGAAAATTCAATCTCCAACACAGCTGGATTGGAAAAAATATTAAAATTATCCTTAAATTGCAGAGTAATGCTTAAACGTAACCTTGCCGTCGATCAAGGACTAGTTAATGGAGCACTGGGTACAGTTGTTGGCTTTCAAACATACCCACATGACAACAACATTCAGTTTGTCAATATTCTCTCTGACAAACTTTCAGAAGTGAAAGGGATAGGATGCTCAACAGCTCGATTCCTTCTCTTCAAAGACATGTATGTACGCAGAGAACAATTTTCTCTAACTTTTGCATACGCAGTCACCATTCATAAATCACAAGGTCTTACACTAGACAAAGCATTGATAGACATTGGTAACACAGTATTTAAAGAAGGCATGAGCTACATAGCACTATCACGCTTACGTACACTTGACGGTCTATTTCTAATCAACTTTGATGCAAGGAAAGTAAATGCTGATATTCCTTGCATTTTAGAACACAATAGACTTCGTTCACTATACACCCCCCATCTGAAAACATATCCTGTTCCACAAAAAGTAAAATGTTCTAAAAGAAAACTAAATCAAACAGAAATGCAACAGGATGTAACTGCAAATCCTCCAAAGAGAATAAAAAAAAACGAATACTTCATCAAGTACCACAAACAAAAAAGAAACTATTAGGGAAAGTAAACCAGGTACTTCTTCAAAAAAGGAAGACAAACTAAAAAAAAACACCCAGATACAGAACTACCTGGTCCATTTAAACTTTCAAATGTAATTGCTGTAAGTTGCTACGCAAATGTAGCAATAAATATTCTATTTCAATTACCACCAATTGTTGACAACATTTACTTACACAGTACAGACCAATTGTGTTTGCAAATGTTATTAATTCATAGAAACGCAACAAACAATCCTGACAACACGTATAGTGTTTATGGAATAAGACAACAATTGGACTACTGTGCTGGAATGGTGAAATTCACTATAAACTCACAGGAATATGCACAAGAATGTCTAATGTACTTACTACAAGTGCTGGAAAACAAAAACATACCTATAAATGAAATCTTCCAGATTTCATACATGTGGAAACATACATGCACTCTGTGCAACAATGTGACACAAGAACAAATCCCCAATGATCGCTTTGTGTATGTATCAATACCTAATTGTGAATCCGTTCCATTTTAGCAACTTGTACAAAATGCAAACCATGGTAGATTATGTACTGCCTGCAATTCGGATAATCGCTCCACCTTACTAATACAAACACATAGTAAATACCTAATACTAATGCTTCTACGTTACAATGCAGATGGTACCAAAAAAAACTGCAAGCTGACTGGATTCACACATGGTCAAGTATCACTTGGTAAGAAAACCTTCAAAACAATAGGTATAATCTACCACACAGGAGGCACAACCAATGCAGGTCACTATATTGCATTTAAAAAAAAAATGTTGATGCTTTGAATGTAATGATAGTACCATTACTCTAAAGCAGAGATTACCTGCAAATCTTACAAACACTTATTTAATCGTCTTAAAAGCAAAATGTTTGAACTAAACTGTACTTAAACAGTAACAAAACTTCTGTTAAGAAACTATAAACTGTTAAAATATGCTAATTAACTAAACTGATAAATGAATACCACTAAATTATATCATAAAATAGACAGTTGGAATGCGCCAACTGGTATCTAACTGTCCCAAGATTTTAAAATAACCAAACAGATAAATCAATACCAATTCATTACAACAAAATATAGACTGTTAAAATATGCCAACAGGTATCTAACTGCCCCAAGATTCTACAACAACTAAACAGATAAATGAATACCACTAAATTATATAAAAAAATAAACAGTATGAATACGCCAACTGGTATCTAACTACCCCAAGAATTTCAATAACCAAACAGATAAATCAATACCACTACATTATAACAAAAAATAGACAGTTACAATATGTCAACAGATATCTAACTGCTCCAAAAATCTCCAACAAGCCAACATATAGAACATTAGCCAGAAACAACAAGTAAACACTGAAAACAAACAAACAAATAGACTGTAGCATAACAAAAAAGTTTTTTTTTTAATCCAACATGGATTTTTATTTTCCACAGACCCAATGATTTTAGCAACAAACACAGAAACTGAGCAGATTGCACAGTACACTGGTTTGTAATCTACTAAATATGAGGGTAAAAAAAAAATGTTGATTATTCCATGTTATAAGTCATTACACAATACCAATACTAACATGATCTTTTCTTTTATCACAGAAATTAACAAGGAATACATGTACTCCAGTTACTAAACCAAACAGTAATTATATTATAATAAGTATAACCATCGCAGCAAACCACACCCATAGTGACTTAGAACTTCACTGTTTAGAAATTTGGTCTTGACCATGCAGCCAAGACTCTAGGCCCTGGCCACAACCACCGCAGCATACCACACCCATAATAGCTTATAACTTCGCTGCTTATAAATTTGATCTTGTCCATGCACCCAAGACTGGATAAGCCACTATGGGTGTGCTATGCTGCGGTGTTTGTGGCCAGGGCATAGAGTCTTGGGTGCATGCCCATACGGCCATGCTCCAAAGACTCGATGCCCTGGCCACAACCACCGCAGCATATCACACCCATAGAGTCAAACATTTAACCATGCCATATGGGCACTTTTAATGTTCGCAAACATGACGAGTGTTCTTAGAACAGTTTGAACTTGCCTGCGAACAGTAAGGACAGGCATAGCGTCCTCAGGACACACCTATTTTGTTTATTTATGAACATTCCAGGACACTTGAAGTGTTCTTAGAACAGTTCCAACTTGCCTATGAACAGTGCGGACAGGTATAGCGTCCTCAGGACACCCCCATTTTGTTTATTTACGAACATCCCAGGACACATGTTCTTTGAACAATTTCAACTTGCCTACGGACAATACGGACAGCATCCTCAGGACATACCCAGCGTCCTCAGGACACACCTATTTCATTTATTTATGAACATCCCACGACACTTGATGTGTTCTTAGAACAGTTCCAACTTGCCTACAAACAGTATGGACAGGTATAGCGTCCTCAGGACACCCCCATTTAGTTTATTTACGAACATCCCAGGACACATGTTCTTAGAACAATTTCAACTTGCCTACGGACAATATGGACAGCATCCTCAGGACACACCCATTTAGTTTATTTACGAACATTGCAGGACACCGCAACCACCGCAGCATACCACACCCATAATAGCTTATAACTTCGGTGCTTATGAATTTGATCTTGTCCATGCACTCAAGACTGGATAAGCAACTATGGGTGTGCTATGCTGCAGTGTTTGTGGCCAGGGCATAGAGTCTTGGGTGAATGCCCATACGGCCATGCTCCCAAGACTCTATGCCCTGGTCACAACCACCACAGCATATCACACCCATAGAGTCAAACATTTTAACTATGCCATATGGGCACTTTTAATGTCCGCAAACATGACGATTGTTCTTAGAACAGTTTCAACTTGCCTGCGAACAGTACGGACAGGCATAGCGTCCTCAGGGCACACCTATTGCGTTTATTTATGAACATCCCAGGACAATTGATGTGTTGTTAGAACAGTTCCAACTTGCCTACGAACAATACGGACAAGTATAGTGTCCTCAGGGCACCCCCATTTTGTTTATTTACGAACATCCCAGGACACATGTTCTTAGAACAATTTCAACTTGCCTACGGACAATACGGACAGCATCCTCAGGACACACGCATTTAATTTATTTACAAACATTTCAGGACACCGCGTGTGTTCTTAGGACAGTTTCAGCTAACTTGCGAACAATTCGGACAGTTCTAGCGTCCTCAGAACACTCCATTTTGTTTATTTACGAACATCCCTGGACACTTGATGTGTTCTTACCACAATTTCATAGCGTCCTCAGAACACCCCCATTTTGTTTATTTACAAACAAATTGCGTTCATTTCTGAACATCCCAGGACACTTGATGCGTTCTTAGAACAATTTCAACTTGCCTACGAACAGTACGGACAGGTATAGCGTACTCAGGACACCCCCATTTTGTTTATTTACGAACATCCCAGGACACATGTTCTTAGAACAATTTCAACTTTCCTACGAACAATACGGACAGCGTCCTCAGGACACCCTCATTTCGTTTATTTACGAACATTTCAGGACATCGTTTGTATTCTTAGAACAGTTTCAACTTGCCTACGAACAATACGGACAGTCATAGCATCCTCAGGAAACACCCATTTCCTTTATTTACGAACATGTCAGGACACTGCGTGTGTTCTTAGAATGGTTTCAGCTTGCTTGCAAACAATTCAGACAGTTCTAGCATCCTCAGAACATCCTCAGAACACCCCCATTTTGTTTATTTACGAACATCCCAGTACACTTGATGTGTTCTTAGAACAGAGAACAGTTTCAACTTGCCTACGAACCATTCGGACAGGCTTAGTGTCCTCAGGACACCCAATTTCCTTTATTTACGAACATTTCAGGACACCCGTATTGTCCGCGGTCAGAACAGGGGTGCCTGCCACCAAAATAAATACAACATTTAACCCATCTCTTACTCCCCCACCATCCCCAAACAGTCTTACACACCGAAACACTTTACTAAATAGTATTTTTCCACCAAGTTTCACCGCTCTGTCCGTGGATGTCTGCGAATCCAAAATGGCGGGCGTTTCCAAAAATCTGACGCACTTCCCGCTCTTCACCGTCCAATCAGCAAACACGTTGCATGTCCTCGGGCATGACGCAAGCCGATAGGCCAATAAGGACACTGTCCGCGATGCGAACAGGGAAGTGTGTCCGCGGACCGAACATAGATATCCCAAATTTTTTGTGACCTACTTTTTGGTCATTTTTTTTAAAAACTACTGGATGCATTTTCACCAAATGTGCAAAAGCACGCTTTCGGGACCAAGCCGCTGCTCCTGGTCCAAATTTGGTGAAAATCCGTCCAGCGGTTTGGGTTGTAGGCGTGAGCAAAGTTTTTTCCCCATTCAGTCTATGGGGAAAAAAAAAGTTTTGGGACCCTCCCTATAACTTTGCCCCACCGGACCAAACCTCACCAAACTTTGCAAAAAAACTCAGAGTGACCCATATACTTTGCAAAGTTTGGTGAGGATTCGTCCAGGGGGAGCGGAGTTATAAGTCACCCAAAAAAGGGCTCTTCCTATGGAAACAGCAACTTAACCATAACTACACAGCCACTACAGTAGCTGTGTAATATATATATATATATTCAGTAAAAAAACTTTGTTAAAGGGACGTTATGGTTACAAGTAAAACCGAAAACCCCCAGAAATTTTAAAAAACTTTGTTAAAGGGACGTTATGGTTACAAGTAAAACCGAAATCCCTCTCTTTTCCTATATATATATATATATATATTCAGTAAAACAACTTGTTTAACGGGACGTTATGGTTAACTTGCGCTACTAAAAACCTATGAAATTCAGTAAAAAACTTTGTTAAAGGGACCTTATGGTTCCAACTAAAACCGAAAACCCCCTGAAATTCACCAGTTATGGTAAGCTAAGCAACCATAACTCGCGCCACCACCGTGCACTGCTAAGACTAACACCCAGGACATCAACAATGACATCACAAATTGCTGTTCTTCTCTCAGGAAAAAGACGTTCTGACAAAATCTCTCCTTACACAACACAGTCAGTAAACCTTGCTGACCAATCCGTATTTCCACTCATTCTCATTTGCATGCCTCTCCACCACAAAATCAACGTATGTAATATGTGCTGTCCGCAGACTACCGCCACGTCTGCAGACATATTGAAAATCCGAGTGTGGTGAATGTACATTTAAATAGTGTTCCCCATTTCCCCTTTGAGGTGGCCTCTGAAAAGAGCCTTTTTTTTGCAGATGGCTGACAGACACCTGTTATTTTGTATTTTGTTGGGGGTTTTTTCGTCTTACTTTACAACTAAAATCTTCACATAACCTTCTCCAAAGCAACCCTTACATTCCAAAACAGCATGGAATTTCCCAAAAAAGATCAAGAAATGCCATCTTCTTCAAAATAAACAGCATTACGCGAATCAATATTCTCATTATTACAGAAAAACATACCAGCTCTAAGCATAAAAGCACATATGCCTCGATTGATTGCACACCTAGCAATGTTTTGCTGAGGACAAAAAAACAGAACTATTGTCCCATATTGCCCTAGGTAGTAATCCAGAAAAAAATTCTTTCGCATTTGGAAGGATATTCATTACTGCTTGAACCAACTGTTGGGGCACTGACGTAGCCTGAAAGTGCTTCAAAATATGGATACCTGTCCAGTGCGAAAATACACAGGACAAGGACATTCATTAGCCTGCATTTCAGGACCTAGTTGCAAAAGCACCTTCCATCATATCAAAATGATATCAACACATCATTCAACTATAAGAAATCTAGTCTATAAACTGTACTATGCTAAATTTCCTGCTTTAGCACTACCCAATTTAAATGACACTCTTCTACATAGTACACCCAAAGACCTACTCGAAGAAATCGACCATATCCAGAGAAATTTTTTTGGAAGTGAAAGCCACTTACAAAATGCAAAAGCTTTACAACAGACTAGCAACAATTCTGCACATAGCAACCTTCTACTACACACATACAAAAAAGAAATACTAAAATTTAAAAGTACATCCGCTGAAGTACCAAACCATGTGTGTGTGTGTTGCCGCAGAACTTTTTATAAAAGTAACACAAAAACGATAGATGTAATGTACAAAATAGAAGACAATGAAGATTCCAAATGGTTTGAATTAGCTCTCTACCTTATAGCAGAAAACAAATACGAAATAACTGACCCCTTAATACTTTGCAGTTACTGCACTACAAAACTTGACAACAACCAAACTCCTTCACGTGCTATCACAAATAACTTGGAATTATTCCCACTACCAAAACCCTACAACAACTCAATTTATATGAGGGCATCATAATTCAAACAGTGCACCCATTTCAAGCAATAGTACGCCTTCAACCAAAAACAACAAAATTACCTCCCTCTGAATTGGTGAAAGGCATTTGTGGCAAAGTAGTTTATTTACTATTAGATCTGAAAGAAAATGTGCTCACTCTGGGAGTGCAACGTCCAATAGAGCAATCTTTAATTGCCTTAGTGAATGGTGTACCAACAAAAGACAAAATAAATTGGCAACAACTCGTGCACTTACATAAAGTTAGACAAGCCTTGCAATATCTAAAAGACAATATTGAATACTACAAAGAAATACATATTAAAGAAAACTTAAGGGAAACAACTGAAATAATTCAAGAGTCACCAGAAACTGGTCAATTTGAACTTCTATATCCTGCTACAGTATCCAATATTTTAGACCATTATACAATTCATCCATTACACTCTAATGACACCATAGATGATGCACTAGAAACATACCAAATGGGACAAACCAAAGGATCACCAATCAGCATATGGGAAAAAAGTATAGAAGCATGTGCCTTTCCTTTACTCTTTCTTAGTGGCAAAGGAGGAAGGTACGATGATACACCTACTCAGATAACAGCATCAGGATATCGCTCGTTACAAATGTATTCTGAAGATCCCAGATTTAGACAAAATGTGGAATACATATTCCACCTACTCTTTGAAAGTGAACTAGCAACTCTATGTTACGGAGTTGCACACACATTAAAATCAGGAACCTACTTTCAAAATATGTCAGCTACACAATTATTACAAAAAGTGCAACAAAAAGATGAGGTTTTACAATCAAGTATTACAAATCTATTAGCAAACATGCGTGGTACTAAAGAGTACTGGGTCCAACGTCATGGAGATGTACGTTGTATGATAAGAAACCTTGGCCCACCCACTTGGTTTGTTACATTAAGTTGTGCAGAATATGCATGCGAAGATTTACATGATTTCCTACACATATCAAACAACAACAAATGAAACATAGATATACTAACACCTGGAGAACTTTGCTCTCTAGAGCCTGTTAATGTTTCAAAATATTTCCATCATCGTTTCATTGCTATGCTACACTTTATTTGTAATATAACCGTTCCTCCTCTCGGAGAAGTGCAACACTTCTTTTGGAGAAATGAATACCAAGCCAGAGGAGCACCACATATCCACATTCTTTTATGGAATAAAGATGCTCCTAAATTTGGTCAAGAGAGTGATTCCACTGTTTTACAGTTTATCGAAAAATATGTCACTTGTGAAATTCCATCTGAAAGCAACAAATAGTGATCTTCATACACAAATTGTACAATTTCAAGGACACAAATGTGGCAAATATTGTCGTCGCAAACATAAAAACAAAGGGAAATACTACACCAAATGCTGCTTTGGTTTGCCTATACCAGTTACAGAAACAGGTGAAGTGAACAACTTCATGTCTTCAGTTAAACAGAGTGTTAAAGGTACATCACCTAAGAACACGTATTACATAAAAAGAACAGAAGAATCAAAATATATTAATGATTACAATGCAATCATTGCCCTCTTATGGAATGCAAACATAGATGTGCAGTACATTGCAGACGATTCCACTGCAGTTGCATGATATGTTACAGCCTACTTAACAAAAGCAGAAAAAACAGAGCTTCAAGACCTCTGGAATGACCTACCATCAGACAAAACACTATCTCAGAAATTGTACAGCTTAGGCATAAAAATGCTCTCTCGTAGAGAATGTGGCTCCTATGAAGCTGAAGATTGTTTAACCGGTACTGCTTTGTATGGAAAATCTGAAAATATAGTATGGCTAAGTCTTGGTCCTGCTAAATCTATAAAAAGAATTCTCGAATCATATGAGGACATAGAAACATTAGCCAAAAATGATCCCAACAGCCAAGACATTATGAAAAACAGTTTACTAGACACATACTACCCGAACAGAAGTACCACTTTGGAAACCATGTGTCTATACCACATAGTCCAAAACATCACATACAAAAATAATATAAAACCCAATGGAAAAAAAAGGTAGATATAGAGTCACAGATTTTGAAGGCAGCTTAGTGAAACTTACCAAACAAAGCTTAATTCTTCATATCAAATCGTCATTAAAAACTCCTCAATTGAAAGAACCATATTACATGTCTCTGCTACAACGTTTTATACCATGTAGAAAAGAAGAAGAGATACAAGAAAACTATGACTCCTATGAAGACACTTTCAAAGCAAATGAAAGCACTATCACTAAACTTTACGCAGTACAAAACAATGTTGCACAATGAACAGAAACACAAAGAAGAACTCCAGGCCAAACTAGATAAGGACACTCCCGACAGTAGTCAACCTTCTGTAACAGGAAGTCAAGAACCACTGGGACAGCCACTAATAGTAAATGAGGCAGAATTAGCTATGACAGAAGTAGAGAACACCATGTGTCACTATGAAGAAGATACAGAAGATTTAACTGCACTACAATCAAAATTGAACAAAGAGCAGCGCACCATTTTTCAAGAAGTAACAAAAGAAATTGCACATGGTGTACAACATGAAAATAAAGAATGTACCTGCTAAAATTACAAACCTATACTACTATACATCAGTGGTGAAGCTGGTTCAGGCAAAACATTCTTAATCAAAATCATCAGCTAGTTCCTTCAACTATTGACAAACAACAAACTGTCAGCTGTTGTAACTGCCCCTACAGGTTTAGCTGCCTACAACATAGGCGGTGCCACTTTACACTGATTACTACTCCTTCCAGTAGAGCACCAAAACAAATTAGAATATCACAAACTTTCTACAGAAGCTGCAATGGAACTACGCAGAGTATTAAAACAAATGAAAATGCTACTAATAGATGAAGTGAGCATGGTCTCCAACCGAATGTTGGCTTTGATTCACCTCAGTTTGCAAGAAGTGCTTAAAACAAATTACAAAGAGCTCCTTGGAGGAAAACACATTATTGTTTTCGGAGATCTTCTTCAATTGACACCAGTGAAAGGTGAACCTATTTTTAAAACCTTAGGACACAAACTCTGCTGTAAAACTGTTGGCAGCATAGGAAATGTCAACCTTTGGCAACACTTCCAATACAGAGAATTAACAGAAAACATGCGGCAATCTGCAGACCTCATTTACGCCAACATTTTAAAAAGTATTAGAGTTGGTGTACTATATCAAGAAGCACAAGCAATATTAAAAACCCGGCCCATCCATGCACTTTATGGCCATAACCCATGTGCTACTGATGTTATGGAACAATTAGCACATAAAAATGTCAATTGTATGTCCTTAATGCCAACTCTTGCAAGCTGTTCCAAATTCAAAGAAACAATGTTGAAAAAAGAAATGCAACCAATAATTGAAATTTGCTCCACAGACAAACTAGACGTACATGGTATGACACTACCAATGTGTCAACAAGTCACAACAAGGCTAAATACCTTAGAAAATTCTATCTCCAACACAGCTGGTTTGAAGAAAATATTATATTTATCCTTAAACTTTAGAGTAATGCTTAAACGTAACCTTGACGTGGAACAAGGACTAGTTAATGGAGCACTGGGTACAGTTGTTGGCTTTCAAACTTACCCACATGACACCCACATTCAGTTTGTCAATATTCTCTTTGACAAACTTTCAGAAGTAAAAAGGATAGGGCACTCAACAGCTCGATTCCTTCTCTTCAAAGACATGTATGTCACAAAGAACAATTTTCTCTAACTCTAGCATACGTAGTCACCATTCATAAATCACAAGGTCTTACCCTAGACAAAGCATTGATAGATATTGGTAACACAGTCTTTAAAGAAGGCATGAGCTACGTAGCACTATCACGCTTACATACACTTGACGGTCTATTTCTAATCAACTTTGATGAAAGTAAAGTAAATGCTGATACTCCTTGCATTTTAGAATACAATAGATTATGCTCACTATACACCCCCCATCTAAAAACATATCCTGTTCCACAAAAAGGAAAACGTTGTAAAAGAAAACTAATTCAAACAGAAATGCAACAGGATCTGACTGCAAATCCCGCAAAGAGAGTAAAAGAAGTTAATACTTTATCAATTACCACAACCAAAGAAGAACCTATTACTCAAAGTAACTGAGGTACTTCTTCAAAGAAGCAACACACACTCCAAAAAAATGACTTGGACACAGAACGATCTGGTCCATTCAAATTTTAAAATATAACTGGTTTAAGTTGCTACGTAAATGTAGCAATTAATATTATATTTCAATTGCCACCAATTATTGACAACATTTACTTAAACAGTACAGACCAATTGTGTTTGCAAATGTTACTACTTCATAGAAACGCAACAAACAATCCTGACAACACGTATAGTGTTCATGGAATAAGACAAGAATTGGACTACTGTGCTGGAATGGTAAAATTCACTATAAACTCATAAGAAGATCCACAAGAATTTCTAATGTCCTTACTACAAGTACTGGAAAACAAAAACATACCTATAAATGACACATGCATGCTCTCTCTGCAACAATGTGACACAGGAACAAATCCCTAATGAGCGCTTTGTGTATGTATCCATACCTAATTGTGAATCCATTCCATTTGAGCAACTTGCACAAAATGCAAACCATGGTAGATTATTTACTACCTGCAATTTAGATAATCGCTCCACCTTACTAATACAAACACATAGTAAATACGTAATACTAATGCTTCTACGTTACAATGCAGATGGTACCAAAAACAACTGCAAGTTGACTGGATTCACACATGGTCAGGTATCACTTGGTAAGAAAACCATCACAACAATAGGTATAATCTATCACGCAGGAGCCACAACCAATGCAGGTTACTACACTGCATATATAAAAAATAAATGTGGATGGTTCGAATGTAATGATAGTACCATTACTCTAAAGCAGAGATTATCTGCCAATCATACAAACACTTATTTAATCTTCTTAAAACCAAAATTTAATAACTAATCTGTACTTAAACATTAACAAAACTTCAATTAAAAAACTATAAACTGTTAGAATACGCCAACAGGTATCTAACTGCCCCACGATTCTATAACAACCAAACAGATAAATCAATACCACTAAAATATAACAAGAAATAAACAGTTAGAATACGCCAACAAGTATCTAACTGCCCCAAGATTTTGCAACAACCAAACAGATAAATCAATACCACTAAATTATAACAAAAAATAGACAGTTAGAATACACCAACAGGTATCTAACTGCTCCAAAAATCTGCAACAAGCCAACAGATAGAACATTAGCCAGAAACAACAAGTGAACACTGAAAACAAACAAACAGACTGTAGCATAACAAACAACGTTTTTTTTAATCCGACATGGATTTTTTTTTCCCACAGACCCAATGATTTAAAAAACAAACACAGAAACTGAGCAAATTGCACAGTACACTGGTTATACATACACTAACATGCTCTTTTCTTTTATCACAGAAATTGAAAAAGAATATGTGCTCCAGTTGCCCAACTCATGAAAAAAATATATCCAATCTCAAAAAATCAAACAGTAAGTATATTCCAATATAACGCATAAATACAGCTGCATAACAGAACCGTTGAAGCAAACATCTAACCATACACCACAATACAAAATGTTCACTTCCATTGATATGTTATACTACAGTGCTTGTTACCAAACTCTACAATCTTAATGACATGACGTAGCCAAAACTTCACATACAAACTATACAAATCAAACAGTACAGAAACTGTAGATTTGCAAACATTTGATAGATATTCAATTTTATGGGTGTGATCTATAGGTGTGATATGCTGCGGTGGTTGTGGCCAGGGCCTAGAGTCTTGGGTATATGGCCTACGGCCTACAGCCTGCGGCCATGCATCCAAGACTCTAGGGCCTGGCCACAACCACCACAGCATATCACACCCATAGATCACACCCATAGAATCAAACATTTTAACTGTCTATATGGGCCCACCCATACCACACTTTCTGCAAAGTTTTGTGAGAATTCATCCAGGGAGGGCGAAGTTATAAGCCACCCATGTTGGCTTATAACTTCATTGCATATAACTTCAGTCTTGGGTACTTTGGCCATGCACCCAAGACTCTAGGCCCTGGCCACAACCACCACAGCATATCACACCCATGGTGGCTTATAACCTCAGTACTTATAACTTCTGTCTTGGGTGCATGGCCTTTGGCCATGCAGCTAAGACTCTAGGCCCTGGCCACAAGCACCGCAGCGTAACACACCCATAGAATCAAACATTTTAACTGCGGCATATGGTCAATTTTTATGTCCGCTGACACCGCGCGTGTCCTTAGGACAGTTTCAACTTGCCTGCGAACAGCATGGACGGGAATACTATCCTTAGGACACCCCTCATTTTCACTAATTATGAACATCCTAGACAGCGGGGGCATGGCGAATACATCAGTAGCACCTGCCACCTAAACAAATACAGTATTTGACCCATCTCTTACTCCCCAAACCTCCCCAAGCACTCTTGAACACCAAAACACTCCCCAAAACTGCCTTTTGCCTCTGTTCGCCGCCGCGCTGTCGGCGGATCCAAGATGGTGGGCGCATCGGAACAATCTGACTCACATCACGCCTCACTCCAGCCAATCGACGTTGCATGTCCTCGGACATGACGCAAGCCGATTAGCCAATCGGTGTCCTGCCCGCGGAGCGAACAGGGAAGTGTGTCCGCGGAGTGGACATAGATATCACTACTTCATTGAGACCTACTTTTTGATCGTTATAAAAAAAAACTACTGGACGGATTTTCACCAAATTTACCAAGCCGCTGCTCCTGCCGCAAATTTGGTGAGAATCCGTCCAGCGGTTTGGGTGTAGGCATGCACAAAGTTTTTTCCCCATTCACTCTATGGGAAAAAAATTAATTTTGGGACCCCCCTATAACTTTGCCCCCCCGCGACCAAACCTCACCTAATTCATAGTGGGCCATATACTTTTTCTGAAAAGTTTGGTGAGGATTCGTCCAGAGGGAGCAAAGTTATAAGCCACCCAAAAAGGGCTCTTCCTATGGGATTAGCAACTTAACCATAACTACACAGCCACTACCGTGTATAAAAAAAAAAATATATATATATATATATATTCAGTGAAAAAACTTTGTTAAAGGGACGTTATGGTTCCAAGTAAAACCGAAAAACCCTTGAAATTTGCCAGTTATGGTAAGCTAAGCAACCATAACTCGCGCCACCACCGTGCACTGCTAAGACTAACACCCAGGACATCAAAGATGACATCACAAATGTCATTGATGACATCACTGATGACATCACATGTGTATGTACTTCTCATGAAATATGTGTACAAGGGATTCTTATTATGTTGCGAAAAAAGTGTCAAGAATCATTGCAAGAAATATACCCTAATAAGTGCATTGAACGATGCATTGATATAAATAGCATCCTATTAAGGGGTTCTAGCTAGTATACTAAGCTACTCATACAGAAACATAACATTGTGTGCAGCGTACAAGATGAAGGTATGATATTCGTAATGTTAATATGTTGAATAATGAAATGATAATTGTTTTCTTAATAGATTTTTGTGTACTGTGAAATATGTAATAAGTAGCTAATAAAACCCATGTATTGCATAATTGCATTACTATATACAAAACACAAAGACACAAGAACACATACCAATATGGGTATATACAGGGAAAGTGAAGTTAGCAAAAAAGCACAAGTAGTAGCAGAAACAATTCATAACTTAACTGATTAGTTTCATGCAAATAAATGATTGCTCTGTTTCAAAGCTGCTATTTACCCTATGTATATGTATCACTTGATGTGATTGGACCCTAAGGAAAGTAGTGTGAGTACAATGTATACAAATATGACCATATACAGGGAAAGTACAGCCATAAAAAAAAAACAACAGAACTATCAGAAAGTGCTCATAAGTCTAGTGATTATCTTTATGCACAAAAGGGATTGCTGTCTTTCAAGCTTGTGTTTTCCCATATGTATATGTTTCATATGATGTGACTGTACTCTAAGGGAATTACTGTAAGAACCTACTAGAAGGATATGTCTACAAATAAAATAAAATTCTTAGTTTCTGACTGTTACTGAAGAAAACCATGTGGCCTAGATATGTCAGCAAAAGAAAAAATAGTGAGCCAGACATGTGATGTCATCAGTGATGTCATCAATGACATTTGTGATGTCATCTTTGATGTCCTGGGTGTTAGTCTTAGCAGTGCACGGTGGTGGCGCGAGTTATGGTTCCTTAGCTTACCATAACTGGCGAATTTCAAGGGTTTTTCGGTTTTACTTGGAACCATAACGTCCCTTTAACAAAGTTTTTTCACTGAATTTCATAGGTTTTTAGTAGCGCAACTTAACCATAACGTCCCTTTAACAAAGTTTTTTTCACTGAATTTCATAGGTTTTTAGTAGCGCAACTTAACCATAACGTCCCTCTAACAAAGTTTTTTTCACTGAATTTCATAGGTTTTTAGTAGCGCAACTTAACCATAACGTCCCTTTAACAAAGTTTTTTCACGGAATTTCATAGGTTTTTAGTAGCAAAACTTAACAATAATGACTTTGACTTTATATACATGTCATATGGAACTGACTAGATCTCTTCTTATGAACTTGATGTCCGCGAACTTATTTAATGTTCGCGGACATGTTCGGAGAACAGTACCACTACCTAAAAACTTTGGGGGGGTATGTTTGATTGTTATATCATAATATAAGAACATTTAACACATTCAAAAAGCAGCACACAAACACATTATATATAGTAATACATAAGAAATGTAACCCATATATGTAACACACTAACCATTCATTTAAATACAATATGTTCTGAAATGGAATATACCACAAGAACATAAATTGGCTTCCAACATAATTACCTCACAGACACAACAGAACTGAGAACAAGACCAGACCCACTGAATACATAGGACTTATCTTACCAGAAATAGTAAGTGTACTTCATGTTACTCATATATTTATAACCTTTCTGTATTAGATTAAAAAATATATTATCTTTTCTTTTTTTTTCTCACAGAAATGTCTAGTACTCTGGAATGGCTAGAGGACAATTTCCCACATGAAGAAATGTCACAAGATAGTGAAACTAATGGTAAACACTTTACAATATAAACCATTTAAATATTATTATTTTGTATACATTTAACATATATATATTTTTTTATACAGAGCATAACAAAATAGAAACTACCTCTGAAGAAGCTGTTATGGAAAACACGCTTCACAACATAAAAGAAAAAATTGATTTACTGTTGACCAATTTTAATAATTTAAAAACTTTTGTTGAAGATCATTTTAAAACAAAAACGTCATACCATTGCCCCACATGTACTTGTCCCTCCTCACCATATCCCAGTCAATTTTCCCCAAATCCTCTCCATAATCCAAAACGTTTTGATGAGATTTCCATCCCTTCATCACCTAATACCAATCATGTTGAAACCCCAAATTCTCCTGTTTTTGTTTCTGTTTCTGCCTCACCTTCTCTGTCATAAATTATTAATATATGTTAAATAAAGTTTAATTTTTATATTGTATTGTGAACAGTTTCCGTTTTTTTTTTAAAAACAATAAAAGTGTCCGCGGAAAGTGCGAGTGTTCTGAAATGTTCGTACATAAACGAAAATGGAGGTGTCCTAAAGAACACCACACCTGTTCGTACTGTTCGCTAGCAAGTTGAAACTGTTCTAAGAACACACGTGGTGTCCTGAAATGTTCGTAAAGAAACAAAAATTAAAGTGTTCTAAAGAACACTATATCTGTCCTTAATGTTCGCTATCAACTTAAAACTGTGCTAAGAACACAATTGCTGTCCTGAAATGTTCCTAAATACACGAAAATGATTTGTCATGAACAACAGTACAACTGTTCGTAGTGTTCGCTACCCAATTGAAAGTGTTCTAAGAACACAATTGGTGTCCTGAAATGTTCCTACATAAACTAAATTACACGTGTCCTGAAGAACACTATATCTGTCCTTACTGTTCGCTACCAAGTTTAAACTGTTCTAAGAACACACGCGGTGTCCTGAAATATTCGTTTCACGTGTGACGCACTTTTAATTACTTCAGAACCCGAACAGTGTCCGTAGGACATCAATGCGCATGCGCTAACCAATCTCCGTGCACTTGGTGTCCTGCGGACAGGCGCTTCCTTCGCAGACTAGTTCGCAAACAGATCATATGACCGCGCCCACGCTCATCGTGTGTCCTGAAATGCGGACACTGTTCGTGTCCCCGAACAATTTAAAAGTACATTTTCAGTTAATCCATAATATTTTTCAATAAAATCTCACCATGCCACAAGTCCCACATAGCAATCTTGACTTTCTATATACGTTTTGAAACTTTCCGATCCTTTTTTTGTGATCGATCTGTCCGCGCACAGTGTGCATGTCCGCGGACCGCGCACAAGCACCCCTATAAAAGACCACGCCCAAGAGCTTATTCCCATTGTGTTTCTGGCTATTCTTCAGAACACAGTGATTTTTGCTGCCACCTGCAGACTACACCATCATCGACATGGCATCCTTGGCTGATGAACTGCCACTTGGTGCTGCACCTGCTTCAGCACCACCACCACCCCCTCCACCACCACCACCTCCCCAAGGGCCTGAAGAGGGGAACAGGAGTGAGGATGCGGAGGAGGAAGAAGAGGATGATGAGAATGAGGTAGAGGAAATCCCTACTACCCGCACTAGGCGTGAGTCTTGGGTGTGGCGGTTATTTACCATTCATGGGAATGGTCCTAAGGCTCGTGCGAACCATGTTACCTGCAATGAGTGCAAAATGATACTCAGTCGCGGGAAGCACGGTAACTACAGTTTTGGGACCACTACTATGAAGCGACACCTCAGGTCATTTCACTCTGGGGCTATTCGCTTGCGAAGAACGTAGCAGGTTGATTTCCTCTACTTCATCCTCTGTTTCTGATCCTGTCACCACAAGGACCACCTCTGTGGGACAGCGTCTTTCTGAAGCTGCCTCACAGGCCATACAGAATGCTGATGACCCTTACCTTTCGAGGGTCACAGTTGTATATATGTACTGTGACACAGTACTCTGCAGGGGGGAGCGACTTCGGAGTGCTTTTGAGACTATCGTCTCAGAGCACGAGAAGACCTGCTCACTACCCAAATAAAAACCACTCTACATCTTCCTCTCTCAGCTCGCCCTTTCTTATCCTTGTGGTTGGTGTCCCCCCCTTTACCCTCCTTTACCCTCCTCTCCTACTGTGTCGTGTCTGAAAAACCCAAAAAAATACAAAATTACAAAAATTAAAAAAAATAAGGCTCTTTTCAGAGCCGCCTTTCCCAGTTAAAAAATAGAAGTGAAAATAAATGAAGCAGGGCTCTTTGTATTTTTTGAAGTCCGCAAACAGTTTGCGAACATTAAAAAAATTGGGTTACTACTCCATCACAAACATTGTAATTTTCTCTGGAAAGAAGTGGTGGCTTTGAAAAGAGCCTTAGGGTGGTGTTTGTAAGTCAAAAATTGTAAATGCTTAACATCTACTTCAAAATCGTTGTTGTAATTCCAAAAAAGGTCGCAATGCATTTTGTACATTTCTCAGAAAAATCTGATTGCCAGCATAAGTAAGATGGACGCCATCTCTGCGAAAAATGTATGTACTACAAAACATAATATTTTCATTGTGAAAAGAAGACATGCCAAAATCTCTTAGAAAGCCACAAACAGCCTTATTAACATTGCGCCTTGCTTTTTCCATTTGTGGACCAAATGAAGAAGAACGAAGCCACATTTGTCTCTGCGCAATCCGTGAAAATATCACTTGCGAATTAGGAAACATGTCCATAACCTTCCTCAGTCCTTCTTTCATAGCAAATTGCAAAAAAATTCCAGTCACATGCCCTAAACTGTTCCCTCCACATTGAATTACAATTATGTCTGGATGTTGCTCTGTCTCCAAAGTAGCACAGAGAGGTAGCAAATCCAACCACTTCATTCCACGTACTCCATGCCAGTGTACTTCCACATGTGGGAATCCAAGATCTACAGCTACTCCACAGCTTTCTGCATGCACCTTCAACCAATGTATCCACGAATCTCCTAAAATCCAAACAATCTGTTTTCTGAAACACACAGCCATAGCTATCTTTTGTTCTCTCAGCAAAAAGAGTATCTCAAAAAATCTCTCCTGGCACAACACACCCACCAAACTTTCCTGACCAATCCCTTTCAGTGCTTATTCTCATTTGCATGACTTCTGAACCCAAAAATCCCCGGATGTAACTCCCGATGTCCTGGAACTAGCGCCATGTCCGCGGACATATCGTAACATGAACAGCCCTTCTACCATTTCCACTACACTCTCTCTGCCATTCCCTCATTGGATGTACCTCAAAAATCACATGACCATGCACCAATCACATTCAAGACCTCTACATCTAACTGCATCATCATAGATCAGCACTGCAAATGTACTCTGAATCTCTCTGAGTACAAGTGTCATATCATTGGCAAGCAGCATCTACCACAAATACTGTACAAGTCTTCAAGATTTCTACTTGCAGCTCCACGCATATCCATATGCATGAACACAAACTTCAGGTATGCATATTTTCTGTATAGTACATGACATACCTCTCAACCATTTTTGTTTTACAGGCGGGTGAAATCACCCGATTTAGTTTTTAGCGGGTGAGATGCCCATTGCAATGAATGGGCGTGCAGGAGGCTTGGCGGGTGAGTCTGCCCTTTACAAGGCATGTGACACCCGCCAAAAGCGTGTGACTTGAGAGCTATGGTAGATGAACACATTTTCAAACAGACTTTTACCTTGTAAAATCTGTTAAATGAATTTACTGTACTTTTTTCAATTTCCTAAAATCAACTACCACTTATACACCTTTATACTTTTTACTTTCTTTAAACACACACACTCAAATCATGTTAAACTACCATTTTTTAAATGAAATATATAGACCACATATATTCAAACAAAATTGCATGCAAACACAATCTATGTTTAAACCTTTATAAAAATACTTATACAATTTCATATTTTTTGTTTTTATTTATTTATTTACTTAATTACTTTAAATTAGACATGACATTGAGGCGCTATTACCTAGAACAGTTTACTTACAGAAATAGTGGTATTCACTAATATATTATAAATTTCACAAGAGATAGTAAAGATATTTTATTTTTGCTACAGTTAGTCATTCAATAAAATTTGTTCATTAAGAACATATCATATACACTGAACTGATGCAATGTATCTTATGTAAATAAATTAGTTTAATAGTTTTACAGAAGGCACTGAGGATTTCAATTAAAAAAATCAATATCTAAATTAAAAACAGTGCTATATACAAACAAAGTTACTAATTTGAAGCTTTCACAGTTGCAGTGAAGACCAGTTTCCTGAAAAGAAGCAGCCGACTTCGAAGAAGAAAGAAAAACTAAGCAGTTACCTGTTAATTTTTTTAAAAAAGTAAGTAAAATATCACCATATTATTTATATTATTAATCAAATATACTATAACATTAATACCAGCTATTTTGGTTTCTCAAAATAGAGATTTTGTACCATTTTGTCCAAAAATTTCCATGTCGTAAACAGCGATTTACAACCAGAATGGCCCACAAATTTCTATTTTTGGACACACAAATTAGCCAAATGAACCACTACAATTTTCATATTATAGAACAAACAACTGTTTTAATTGTATACATTACATTTACTATTTGTACTTTTCCACACCACTAGCTTACTTTTTTTTTGTCATCTGAACCCCAGTTTAGTGACACATAAATTCAAGAATACCTACCCCTACTAGTTTTAGTTCCCAATGCACAATCACACACCATTACATACATCTTTATCATCTTATTCAAACACTCATGCACACAGCACACATACATTCCAGAACACCCCAACCCATATCTTCTTTATTTTTTTCAATAGACCCTAAATAATGCCTACCAAAAGACAACTCCGTAAAAAGCAACGCAAAATTAGAGCAAATGAAAATAAAGGTGTCCAACATAAGCATCCATCTCTAGCAGAATTTGTAAAAAAAGTTGAAACAAAACAGCTAATACAATCATTTAGTGAAACACAAAAAGTTTCAAGTACAACAACTTCGTTTCCTCTATCAAAATGTAAAACAAACCAAAAAACAATTAACAGAAAATCACCTATCAGTACAGATAAAACTACTTCTTCAAATTTTAATATAATGCAAAGTAAGCATACCAAGAAAAGTATTTTAGCCAAAATATACCGTCACAAAGTCCTTCAAAATCTTATAAAAACAGGAGAGAAATCAGGTTCAAAGCTTAAAACCTATCGTAGGAAATTAATCTTAGAAGCATTGATGGACAGTGCAATTCTTCTCAAAAGAAATGTATTTATTTTACTGTTAAACAAAATGAAACCACTAACAAAACTAATAACTAAATTACAAAAAAGACTTCTCAATAAGCGAAATGTCAACAGAAAGAACTTCTTAAGTATCTGCGGAGGTGAATGGAATCACACTACGAGCACAGAACCATATTTTAATGAAGAAGCGTACAAACAAAAGCAAACGAATACAATTGCCATAAATAGCAGTGTTCGAGGTTATGAAAAAGTGAATAATACCATAATGGAACAAGAAGTACTCCTTACAAAAATATGCCCTGAAAACTTAGAATTACCCCTCCATTCAACTGAATCAGAACGTCTAGTGTACAAATGGCCATGCACGTCAATGTGTAACATTCCCAAACAATGTTTCAAATCTTTACACCAATTCCTCAATAAATATGTAAAAAGCAAAGACAAAATCAAAATTAAATTACTGCAAAATATAGATACCTGTCCAGTGCGCAAGTACACAGGACTACAAGGACATTCATTGGCCTGCATTACAGGACCTACTTGTAAAACCACTTTCCATGATATCAAAAGGATATCAACACATCATTCAACTATAAGAAATCTAGTCTATAAACTGTACTATGCTAAAAGTCCTGCTTTAGCACTAGCAAAGTTAAATAACATCCTTCTACATGGTACAGGAAAAGACCTACTTGAAGAAATTCACTATATCCAGAAAAAATATTTTGGAAGTGAAAGCCATTTACAGAATGTAATAGCTTTAAACCAATTAAGCAACAATTCTACACATGGCGACCTTTTGCTAAACACATACAAAAAAGAAATACTAAAATTTAAAAGTACATCAGCTGAAGTACCAAACCATGTATGTGTATGTTGCCGTAGAATTTTTTATAAAAGTAACACAAAAACTGTGGACCTATCATACAAAATAGAAGACAATGAAGATTCTAAATGGTTTGAATTAGCTCTCTACCTTCTATCAGAAAACAAATATGAAATAACTGAGCCCTTACTACTTTGCAGTTATTGCACCACAAAACTTGACACCAACCAAACTCCTTCACGTTCTATCACAAATAATTTGGAATTATACCCAGTACCAAAACCTCTACAACAACTTAATTTATATGAGAGCATCATAATTCAAACAGTACACCCATTTCAAGCAATAATACGCCTTCAACCAAAAACAGCAAAATTACCTCCCTCTGAATTGGTAAAAGGCATTCGTGGAAAAGTAGTTTATTAACCATTAAATCTAAAAGAAAATGTGCATACTCTAGGAGTGCAACGTCCAATGCACCAATCTTTAATTATATTAGTAAATGGAGTACCTACAAAAGACAAAAAAATATGGCAACAGCTGGTAGATTTATATAAAGTTAGACAAGCCTTCCAATATCTTAAAGAGAATAATGAATATTACAAAGAAATTAATATTGAAGAAAACTTGAAAGATACAACTGAAATAATTCAAGAAACACAAGAAGCTGGTCAATTTGAGCTACTAGATCCTGCTACAATATCAAATACTTTAGACCAGTATACAATTCATCCTTTGCACTGTAATGACACCGTACAAGATGTACTGGAAACTTACCAAATGCGTCAAACAAAAGGATCGCCAATCAGTATATGGGAAAAAAGTATATAAGCACGTGCTTTTCCTCTACTCTTTCCAACTGGCAAAGGAGGAAGATATGATGATAGACCTATTCAAATATCAGCTTCAGAATACCGCTCATTACGGATGTATTCTGAAGATCCCAGATTTAGACAAAATGTGGAATACATATTCCACCTACTCTTTGAAAGTGAAATAGCAACTTTATGTTACGGAGTTGCACACATATTAAAATCAGGATCACACTTTCAAAATATGACAGCTACACAATTATTAGAGAAAGTGCAACAAAAGGATGAGATTTTACAATCAAATATTACAAATCTATTAGCAAATATGCGTGGTACTAAAGAGTACTGGTTTCGACGTCATGGAGATGTACGTTGTATGATCAGAAACCTTGGCCCACCCACTTGGTTTGTTACATTAAGTTGTGCAGAATATTCATGGGAAGATTTACACGATTTCCTACCATATCAAATAAAAACAAAACAAACATAGATATTCTAACACCTGGAGAACTTTGTTCTTTGGATCCTGTTAATGTTTCAAGATATTTTCACCATCGCTTCATTGCTTTGCTACATTTTATTTGTAATAAAACTGTTCCTCCCCTTGGAGAAGTGCAACACTTCTTTTGGAGAAAAGAATACCAAGCCAGAGGAGCACCACATATCCACATGCTTTTAGGAATTAAAGATGCTCCTTAATTTGGTCAAGACAGTGATGCCACTGTTTTACAGTTTATTGAAAAATATGTCACTTGTCAAATTCCATCAGAAGCCACAAATAGTGATCTTTATGCACAAATTTTACAATTTCAAAGACACAAATGTGGAAAATATTGTCGTCGCAAATACAAAAACAAAGGCAAATACTACACCAAATGCCGATTTGGTTTCCCTAGACCAGTTACAGATACAGGTCAAGTAAACAACCTCATGTCTTCAGTTAGACATACTGTTAAAGGAAAGTCACCTAAAAATACATATTACATAAAAAGAAAAGAAGAAGAAAAATATATCAATGATTATAATGCAATCATTGCCCACTTATGGAATGCAAACGCAGATGTGCAGTACATTGCAGACAATTCTACTGCAGTTGCACGATATGTCACAGCATACTTAACTAAAGCAGAAAAGACAGAGCTCCAAGACCTCTGGAATGACCTGTCATCAGATAAAACAGTATCTCAGAAATTATACAGCTTGGGCATAAAAATGCTCACCCATAGAGAATGTGGATCTTATGAAGCAGCGGATCGTTTAACTGGTACTTCATTGTATGGTAAATCTGAAAATATAGTATGGCTAAGTCTTGGTCCAGCTAAATCTAGAAAAAGAGTTCTAAAATCATATGAAGATATAGAAACAATAGCCAAACATGATCCCAACAGCCAAGACATTTTAAAAAACAATTTATTGGACACATACTATCCAAACAGAAGTAATACTTTGGAAAACATGTGTCTATACCAAATAGCCCAAAACTACACATACAAAAATAATATGAAACCCGATGAAAAAAAAGGTAAATATAGAGTGACAGACTGTGAAGGCAGCTTAGTTAAACTCACTAAACCAAATTTAATTAATCATATCAAATTGTCATTGAAGACTCCTCAACATAAAGAAGTATATTACATGTCCCTGCTACAACTCTTCCAACCATGGAGAAAAGAAGAACAATTACTAGATAACTATGACTCATATGAGGATGCTTTCAAAGCAAATCAAAGCACTATAACTGATGTAGACTTTACACAGTACAAAACAATTTTGCACAATGAACAGCAACATGAAGAAGAACTCCAAGCTCAACTAGATAAGGATACTCCTGACAGTAGTCAACCTTCTGTAACAGGAAGCCAAGAACCACTTCGAGAACCACTAATAACAAATGAGGCAGAATTAGCTATGATAGAAGTAGAAAACACCATGTGTCAGTATGAAGATAAGGAAGACTTAACTATACTACAATCAAAACTAAACAATGAGCAAAGTTGCATTTTTCAAGAAGTAACAAAACAAATTGCACATGGTGTAAAACATGAAAATAAAGAATGTTCCTGCCATAATTATAAACCTATACTACTGTACGTCAGTGGTGAAGCTGGTTCTGGCAAAACATTCCTAATCAAAATCATTAGTAAGTTCCTTCAACAATTGACAAACAACAAACTGTCAGCTGTTGTCACTGCCCCCTCAGGTTTAGCTGCCTACAACATAGGTGGTGTTACATTACACCGATTACTACTATTACCAGTAGAACACCAGAACAAATTAGACTATTACCAACTTTCTGCAGAAGCTGCAATGGAATTACGCAGAGTATTGAAACAAATGAAAATGCCTCTAATAGATGAAGTCAGCATGGTCTCCAACCTGATGTTATCTTCACCTCAGATTACAAGAAGTACTCAAAACAGACTATGGAGAGCTCTTTGCAGGAAAACACATTATTGTTTTTGGAGATCTGCTTCAATTAACACCAGTAAAAGGTGAACCTATTTTTAAAACATTAGGGTACAAACTCTGCCGTAAAACTGTTGGCAGCATTGGAAATGTCAACCTTTGGCAACATTTCCAATACAGAGAATTAACAGAAAACATGCGCCAATCTGCAGATCTCACTTATGCCAACATTTTTAAAAAGTTTGAGAGTTGGTATACTAAAGAAGCATAAGCAACATTGAAAACCCGGCACATTAAAGCACTTTATGGCGATAATGCATGTGCTACAGATGTTATGGAACAATTAGCCCACAAAAATGTCAATTGTATGGCCTTAATGCCAACTCTTGCAAGCTGTTTCAAATTCAATGAAATCATGCTAAGTAAAGAAATGCAACCAATAATGGAAATTAGAGCCACAGACAAACTAGATGTACATGGTATGACACTACCCATGTGTGACCAAGCCACAACAAGACTAAATAATTTAGAAAAATCAATCTCAAACACAGCAGGCTTAGAAAAGATGTTAAAATTATCCTTAAATTGCAGAGTAATGCTTAAACGTAACCTTGACGTGGACCAAGGACTAGTTAATGGAGCACTGGGTACAGTTGTTGGCTTTCAAACATACCCACGTGACAACAAAATTCAGTTTGTCAATATACTCTTTGACAAACTTTCAGAAGTAAAACGGATAGGACGTTCAACAGCTAGATTCCTTCTCTTCAAAGATATGTATGTACACACAGAACAATTTTCTCTAACTCTTGCATAAGCAGTCACAATTCATAAATCACAAGGTCTTACCATAGACAAAGCAATGATAGATATTGGTAACACAGTCTTTAAAGAAGGCATGAGCTACGTAGCACTATCACGCTTATGTAAACTTGACGGCCTATTTCTAATCAACTTTGATGCAAGTAAAGTAAACGCTGATATTCCTTGCATTTTAGAATATAATAGACTTCGCTCACTATACACTCCCCATCTAAACACATATTCTGTTCCACAAAAACTAAAACGTTGTAAAAGAAAACTAAATCAAACTGAAATGCAACAGGACCTCACTGGAAATCCTCCAAAGAGAGTAAAAGAAACTAATACTCCATCAAGTACCACAAACAAAAAAGAATCAATTAGAGAAAGTAAACCAGGTACTTCTTTAAAGAAGGAAGACAAACTCCAAAAAAAGCAGTTAGATACAGAACTACCTGGACCATTTAAATTCTCAAATATAGTTGGTGTAAGTTGCTATGCAAATGTAGCAATGAATATTCTATTTCAATTACCACCAATTGTTGACAACATTTACTCACACAGTACAAACCCATTGTGTTTGCAAATGTTAGTACTTCACAGAAATGCAGCAAACAATCCTGACAACACATATAGTGTTTTTGGAATAAGACGACAATTGGACTACTGTGCTGGAATGGTGAAATTCACTATAAACTCAAAGGAAGATCCACAAGAATTTCTAATGTACTTACTACAAGTACTGGAAAACAAAAACATACCTATAAATGAAATCTTTCAGATTTCATACATGTGGAAACATACATGCACTCTCTGCAACAATGTGACACAAGAAGAAATCCCCAATGAACGCTTCATATATATATCAATACCAAATTGTGAATCCATTCCATTTCAGCAACTTGTACAAAATGCAAACCATGGTAGATTATGCTCTACCTGCAATTCAGATAATCGCTCCACGTTAGTAATACAAACACATAGTAAATACGTAATACTAATGCTTCTACGTTACAATGCAGATGGTACCAAAAACAACTGCAAGCTGACTGGATTCACACATGGTCAAATATCACTTGGTAAGAAAACCTTCACAGCAATAGGTATAATCTACCACGCAGGAGCCACAACCAATTCAGGGCACTACACTGCATACATAAAAAAGAAATGTGGATGGTTTGACTGTAATGATAGTACCATTACTCTAAAGCAGAGATTACCAGCAAATCTTACAAACGCTTATTTGATGTTCTTAAAACCAAAATTTGATAAATAAACTGTATTTAAACCTTTAAGTAAATTTGTGTTACAAAAATATAAACTGTTAGAATACTCCAAAAGCTATCTAACTGCTCAAAGATTCTACAACAACTGATCAGATAAATGAATACCACTAAATTAGACCAAAAAATACACAGTTAGAATACGCCAATTGGTATCTAACTGTGCCAAAATTATAAATGTGTGTTAAAGTAATATAAACTGTTAGAATACTCCAAAAGCTATCTAACAGCTCAAAGATTCTACAACTACTAATCAGATAAATGAATACCACTAAATTAGGCCAAAAACACACAGTTAGAATACGCCAATTGGTATTTAACTGTCCCAAAATTTAACAATATCCAAATAGGTAAATGAAAACCACTACAATATATTAAAAAAATAGACAGTTAGAATACGCCAATTGGTATCTAACTGCTCCAAAATTTTATAATATCAAAACAAATGAAGAATCTGTTACTGTTCCAAAAGGTGAGACTAATTTATGTTTTTTAAAACAGGTACGTGGCCCTGTTTTGTCTATGTCACGATTTACAGACTCCAGCGGATGGGGTCTTCAACTGCCAGGTGCAAGTCCAAATATGCAACTTCATGACCCTCACCATTTTATGGGACAATCGCCAAGGACCAATATGCCCTTACGCAGTACTAGCGGCTACAAACAACATACCAACCAATACGGTGGTCTAATGGCTCGTTGTTGGAGCAACCCTCCGATTATCAGAGCAACCATTTACTGCTTTTATCATAAACCAACAGCCTATCTACCGCAAAGGAACAACGCGCGGCTCCAAATAAACTTTTGCTGATCGACAGCAGAGACAATAGCAAATCGCTGAATATTCACTAAACATTTCATGTGAAATAAATGTACTTTACCAAATGTACAATCCTGCTGTTTACTTTTAAACCACAGTTTCATATTCCGAATTGTGGCGCACTGAGTTGTAACCTGATCTAACACTCTCTGTACCGCAAAGGAACATCGCGTGTCTCAACATGAACTTTTGCGGATCGACAACAAAGACAAATGCAAATTGCTGAATATTCTCTAAACATTTGATGTCAAATAAATGTACTTTACAACATTTACAATCTTGCTCTTTGCTTTTAAATCACAGTTTCATATTCTGAATTGTTGCGCGCTGTGTTGTGACATAATGTGTGTTGTCTTCCGGGTTCTGTGTAAAGTCGCGTAGTACTGGAGACGACTGGGCGCGTTTCATTACGCACCCTGTAACGTCACGGAGAGAGGTGGGGAATATGAATGCTTTGATAATATCAGGCTTAGTGGCGGGAGATATGATTTAGTGTCGCAAAAGCAAGTCAGCCAGGTCAATAGCGCCAGTCATAGGATTATCACATAATGTCGACGCACATCAGCCGGATTTATCGTTTCTTTAGTGGACAAAAAGTTGGTTGACGCCCCTAGGAAATTGTACTATTAGCGGACAAAAGGAGTGCTCTTAAAACACTTTCACCCTGACAACGAACAATACAAACAACGCTCTCAGAACACCCCCATTTTGTGTAATTGCAACCATTTCGGGACACTGCGAGTGTTCTTAGAACACATTCAACTAGACAGATTACAATACGGACAGCGTCCTGAGGACACCCCCAGTTTGTGTATTTACGAACAATTAAGTACACCGCGAGTTTTCATAGCTCATTTTTACCTTCCTTGCGAACAAAAATGACACACACTCCGTCCTCTAAACACCCCACCATTTAGTTTATTTACAAAATGTCAGAACAGCCGTGTTCTCCACGGACAAATCGAACGCAACATAAACGTCTAGCACATAAAAAAACAAAGCATTGAACCTATCTCATACTCCCCCACCCTCCCCAAACACTCTTACACACCAACACACGGCACTAAATACAATTTTTTATCTACGTTTCACTGCGCTGTACGCGGTCGACTGCGAATAAAAGATGGCGGGCGCCACAGAAAATCTGATGCGCTCCACACCCCTCGCCATCCAATCAGCGAACACGTCGCATGTCCGCGGACATGACGCAAGCCCATGGGCCAATCGGGGTGCTGTCCGCGGAGCGAACAGGGAAGTCCGTCCGCGAAGCGAACGCAGATATCACTAATTTTTTTGCCTTACATTTTAGTCATTTTTAAAAAAACTACTGGACAGATTTACACCAAATTTACAAAAGCACGCTTTTGGGACCAGGCCGCCGCTCCTGTCGCAAATTTGGTGTAAATCCGTCCAGCGGTTCGGGCTGTATCCGTGCGCAAAGTTTTTTCCCATCCAGTCTATGGGAAAAAAAAAAGTTTTGGGATCCCCCCTATAACTTTGCCCCCCCTGGACGAATCCTCACCAAACTTTGCAAAATAATTCAGAGTGACCCAACTACTTTTTTTGCAAAGATTGGTGAGGATCCGTCCAGGGAGAGCGAAGTTATGAGCCACCCAAAAAGTGCTCTTCCTATGGAAACAGCAACTTAACCATAACTACATGGCCACTACCGTGGCCATGTAATATATATATATATATATATATATAATTATTATTACAGAAACAATGGATTTCCCATCCCTGCAGTAACTGGGATGAACCCTGCTTAATTTGAAAGTGAGGAAGGGGTCATGTTGCCTAATATGTGAGCACACCTTACTAGAACACTTAGAAACATTGCCTAAGGGGGCTGAATCCTTCCTCGCTTTGAAACTAAGTAGGGTCGATGCTGGTTACTGCATGGATTGCAGACAGTCCACATTCCTGAATGCTGTGTGTTTTCTTAGTTTTAAATATCTCATAACTCATAGCATCTGCATGATTTTCTTTAAATATTTGAGTGACACTATGTTATGTACATTTTTCAAGTTTGCTTTATAAAGCAGAGTGTTGTTGAAAGCCAGACATGTGGGGTGATGAGAGGAAATGATGAGAGGGCTAATAAGTCATGAGTATTTGCCCACGATGTGGCAAGAGAGTTTGCAATCGTAGACACTGGTGCAGTTATTTTCACCTGATTCTGGGTGGACAGCCTAACTTTTCTTCAGAGGGTGGATGTAACCCATTGGGTATTTTTGAGGTTGGTAACTTGCTCAAGTATTTGGATACCAGGATTTTACTCAGGTTGTCATTTTCCCAGTGCAGAAGCTTATCCACAAGTCCACAACACTTGTTTCATAATGGGATTTTGTTTTCCATGGAATACTTCACTACAGATTGCTAGGTGAGCACCTTTTATACTTTGCCATCATATTTATTGGAAGATTTCCTCTCTATGGTTATTTTTCTGGTGTTCAATACTTTGTCCAATGCTATTTTGTCTTGCACACTTTCTTCTAAGGAGAAGGTCAATTGAACTACATTTGTATATTTCATTTCAAAATATATGGTCACTTACTTTGCGTATTTTCATGGGTGCCAGTTTTTGATATTCACTGTGGGGGAAAAAGTACCTGGGCAGGTGTTATTCTTGCAGCTCATCATTTTTTGCCATTTTCCGGGCTGCTTAAATGGAGATAGTTTGGGTCATGCGATGTATCACAACAGTCATCAGGAGACCAGCCATAAAACAAAGGGCTTGTTGCACGCTGCTTAACCAAAGTGTATCATCCTTCGGCAAATAATTTAATCTCACTGCGCATTGACTAAAAAACATTGTGAGTTCTGAAAGCCTGTACTCTTTTATACATAATAACAAATAAATATACATGTTTACAGCTAAAGGGGGTTTCCCATACATGCAGAAACTGGGACTGACTTTGCTTAGCTTCAAAGCAAGAAAGTGGCTAGCTCCCCAAGTCCATGTTGCCTAATAAACACACCCTCTTAGAAGACCACTTAGAGCAGCATGGCCTGAGGGGGCCAGATCCTTCCTCGCTTTGAAGCTGGGCATATGTTATTCTTGCAGCTGGTTATTTCTTTCCCTTTTATGTGCTGCTTAAATGCAGTTAGTTGGAGTTGTGCAATGTATCACAACAGTCACCAAGAGACGAGCCATAGAACAAGGGGCTTGTAGCATGCTGCTTAACCAAAGTGTGTGATCCTCAACAAATAATTTAATGTTGTCTACTTCCATGTATCTGAGCCTAAATAATCCGAGGTTCGCCCCTTCTGTCCCAAAGCCCTCGCAGGACAAGGCCACAGTGTTGAGCGACAGAGGTGCACAGGAGACGCTGCCCGAAAAAATGTAGGACGTTTGCTACGTCCACCCATCCAAGCCTATATAATTGAAGGTTTGGACCCTCTGTGGCAAAGCATTCACAGGACAATTCTTAAATGTTGAGTGACGCAGGAGATGCTGCCTGATAAAATGTAGCACGTTTGCTACGTCCATGCTTTTGAGCCTATAAAATCCAAGGTATGCCCCCTCGGTGCCAAAGCCCTCACAGGACAAGGCTGCAGTGTTGAGTGACGCAGGTGCACTGTAAGTGCTGCCCGACGAAACGTAGTACGTTTGCTTGGTCCACGCTTCAGAGCCTATATAATCCAAGGTTCAGACCCTCTGTGACAAACCCCTCGCAGGACAAGGCCGCAGTGTTGAGCGATGCAGGTGCACAGCAGACTATGCCCGATGAAATGTAGCACAGAACGATCTGGTCCATTCAAATTTTAAAATATAACTGGTTTAAGTTGCTACGTAAATGTAGCAATTAATATTCTATTTCAATTGCCACCAATTGTTGACAACATTTACTTAAACAGTACAGACCAATTGTGTTTGCAAATGTTACTACTTCATAGAAACGCAACAAACAATCCTGACAACACGTATAGTGTTCATGGAATAAGACAAGAATTGGACTACTGTGCTGGAATGGTGAAATTCACTATAAACTCATAAGAAGATCCACAAGAATTTCTAATATCCTTACTACAAGTACTGGAAAACAAAAACATACCTATAAATGACACATGCATGCTCTCTCTGCAACAATGTGACACAGGAACAAATCCCTAATGAGCGCTTTGTGTATGTATCCATACCTAATTGTGAATCCATTCCATTTGAGCAACTTGCACAAAATGCAAACCATGGTATATTATTTACTACCTGCAATTCAGATAATCGCTCCACCTTACTAATACAAACACATAGTAAATACGTAATACTAATGCTTCTATGTTACAATGCAGATGGTACCAAAAATAACTGCAAGTTGACTGGATTCACACATGGTCAGGTATCACTTGGTAAGAAAACCATCACAACAATAGGTATAATCTATCACGCAGGAGCCACAACCAATGCAGGTTACTACACTGCATATATAAAAAATAAATGTGGATGGTTCGAATGTAATGATAGTACCATTACTCTAAACCAGAGATTATCTGCCAATCTTACAAACACTTATTTAATCTTCTTAAAACCAAAATTTAATAACTAATCTGTACTTAAACATTAACAAAACTTCAATTAAAAAACTATAAACTGTTAGAATACGCCAACAGGTATCTAACTGCCCCACGATTCTATAACAACCAAACAGATAAATCAATACCACTAAAATATAACAAGAAATAAACAGTTAGAATACGCCAACAAGTATCTAACTGCCCCACGATTCTATAACAACCAAACAGATAAATCAATACCACTAAAATATAACAAGAAATAAACAGTTAGAATACGCCAACAAGTATCTAACTGCCCCAAGATTTTGCAACAACCAAACAGATAAATCAATACCACTAAATTATAACAAAAAATAGACAGTTAGAATACACCAACAGGTATCTAACTGCTCCAAAAATCTGCAACAAGCCAACAGATAGAACATTAGCCAGAAACAACAAGTGAACACTGAAAACAAACAGACTGTAGCATAACAAAAAACGTTTTTTTTAATCCGACATGGATTTTTTTTTCCCACAGACCCAATGATTTAAAAAACAAACACAGAAACTGAGCAAATTGCACAGTACACTGGTTATACATACACTAACATGCTCTTTTCTTTTATCACAGAAATTGAAAAAGAATATGTGCTCCAGTTGCCCAACTCATGAAAAAAATATATCCAATCTCAAAAAATCAAACAGTAAGTATATTCCAATATAACGCATAAATACAGCTGCATAACAGAACCGTTGAAGCAAACATCTAACCATACACCACAATACAAACTGTTCACTTCCATTGATATGTTATACTACAGTGCTTGTTACCAAACTCTACAATCTTAATGACATGACGTAGACAAAACTTCACATACAAACTATACAAATCAAACAGTACAGAAACTGTAGATTTGCAAACATTTGATAGATATTCAATTTTATGGGTGTGATCTATGGGTGTGATATGCTGCGGTGGTTGTGGCCAGGGCCTAGAGCCTTGGGTATATGGCCTAAGGCCTACAGCCTGCGGCCATGCATCCAAGACTCTAGGGCCTGGCCACAACCACCACAGCATATCACACCCATAGATCACACCCACAGAATCAAACATTTTAACTGTCTATATGGGCCCACCCATATCACACTTTCTGCAAAGTTTTGTGAGAATTCATCCAGGGAGGGCGAAGTTATAAGCCACCCATGTTGGCTTATAACTTCAGTGCATATAACTTCAGTCTTGGGTACTTTGGCCATGCACCCAAGACTGTAGGCCCTGGCCACAACCACCACATCATATCACACCCATGGTGGCTTATAACCTCAGTACTTATAACTTCTGTCTTGGGTGCATGGCCTTTGGCCATGCAGCTAAGACTCTAGGCCCTGGCCACAACCACCGCAGCGTAACACACCCATAGAATCAAACATTTTAAGTGTGGCATATGGTAAATTTTTATGTCAGCTGACACCGCGCTTGTCCTTGGAACAGTTTCAACTTGCCTGCGAACAGCACGGACGGGAATACTATCCTTAGGACACCCCTCATTTTCACTAATTACGAACATCCTAGACACCGGGGGCATGGCGAATACATAAGTAGCACCTGCCACCTAAACAAATACAGTATTTGACCCATCTCTTACTCCCCAATCCTCCCCAAGCACTCTTGAACACCAAAACACTCCCCAAAACTGCATTTCGCCTCTGTTCGCCGCCGCGCTGTCGGCGGATCCAAGAAGGTGGGCGCATCGGAACAATCTGACGCACATCACGCCTCACTCCAGCCAATCGACATTGCGTGTCGGCGGACATGACACGAGCCGATTAGCCAATCAGTGTCCTGCCCGCGGAGCGAACAGGGAAGTGTGTCCGCAGAGTGGACATAGATATCACTACTTTATTGAGACCTACTTTTTGATAGTTTTAAAAAAAAACTACTGGACTGATTTTCACCAAATTTAACAAGCCGCTGCTCCTGCCGCAAATTTGGTGAGAATCCGTCCAGCGGTTTGGGCTGTAGGCATGCACAAAGTTTTTCCCCATTCACTCTATGGGAAAAAAAGAAATTTTGGGACCCCCCTATAACTTTGCCCCCCCGCGACCAAACCTCACCAAATTCAGAGTGGGCCATATACTTTTTCTGCAAAGTTTGGTGAGGATTCGTCCAGAGGGAGCAAAGTTATAAGCCACCCAAAAAGGGCTCTTCCTATGGGATTAGCAACTTAACCATAACTACACAGCCACTACCGTGTATAAATATATATATATATATATATATATATATACATATATATATATATATATATATATATATATATATATATATATATATATATATATATATATATATACATATATATATATATATACATATATATATATATATATATATATATATATATATATATATATATATATATATATATATATATATATATATATATAATTATTATTACAAAAACAATGGGTTTCCCATCCCTGCAGTAACTTTGATGAACCCTGCTTAATTTCAAAGTGAGGAAGGGGTCATGTTGCCTAATATGTGAGCACACCTTACTAGAACACTTAGAGAAACATTGCCTAAGGGGGCTGAATCCTTCCTCGCTTTGAAACTAAGTTTGGTCGATGCTGGTTACTGCATGGATTGCAGACAGTCCACATTCCTGAATGCTGTGTGTTTTCTTAGTTTTAAATATCTCATAACTCATGGCATCTGCATGATTTTCTTTAAATATTTGAGTGACACTATGTCATGTACATTTTTCAAGTTTGCTTTATAAAGCAGAGTGTTGTTGAAAGCCAGACATGTGGGGTGATGAGAGGAAATGATGAGAGGGCTAATAAATCATGAGTATTTGCCCACGATGTGGCAAGAGAGTTTGCAATCGTAGACACTGGTGCAGTTATTTTCACCTGATTCTGGGTGGACAGCCTAACTTTTCTTCAGAGGGTGGATGTAACCCATTGGGTATTTTTGAGGTTGGTAACTTGCTCAAGTATTTGGATACCAGGATTTTACTCAGTTTGTCATTTTCCCAGTGCAGACGCTTATCCACAAGTCCACAACACTTGTTTCATAATGGGATTTTGTTTTCCATGGAATACTTCACTACAGATTGCTAGATGAGCACCTTTTATACTTTGCCATCATATTTATTGGAAGATTTCCTCTCTATGGTTATTTTTCTGGTGTTCAATACTTTGTCCAATGCTATTTTGTCTTGCACACTTTCTTCTAAGGAGAAGGTCAATTGAACTACAATTGTATATTTCATTTCAAAATATATGGTCACTTACTTTGCGTATTTTCATGGGTGCCAGTTTTTGATATTCACTGTGGGGGAAAAAGTACCTGGGCAGGTGTTATTCTTGCAGCTCATCATTTTTTGCCATTTTCCGGGCTGCTTAAATGGAGATAGTTTGGGTCATGCGATGTATCACAACAGTCACCAGGAGACCAGCCATAAAACAAAGGGCTTGTTGCACGCTGCTTAACCAAAGTGTATCATCCTTCGGCAAATCATTTAATCTCACTGCGCATTGACTAAAAAACATTGTGAGTTCTGAAAGCCTGCACTCTTTTATACATAATAACAAATAAATATACATGTTTACAGCTAAAGGGGGTTTCCCATACATGCAGAAACTGGGACTGACTTTGCTTAGCTTCAAAGCAAGAAAGTGGCTAGCTCCCCAAGTCCATGTTGCCTAATAAACACACCCTCTTAGAAGACCACTTAGAGCAGCATGGCCTGAGGGGGCCAGATCCTTCCTCGCTTTGAAGCTGGGCATATGTTATTCTTGCAGCTGGTTATTTCTTTCCCTTTTATGTGCTGCTTAAATGCAGTTAGTTGGAGTTGTGCAATGTATCACAACAGTCACCAAGAGACGAGCCATAGAACAAGGGGCTTGTAGCATGCTGCTTAACCAAAGTGTGTGATCCTCAGCATATAATTTAACAGCACATAGCACATAGCTGTTAACTAAAACATTGGAAGTTCCCAAAGCCTGCAATCGTTTATACATTATAAAAAAAAAATAGATATGTTTACAGCTACACTGATATTCGGGGTGAAAAAACACTGGTGCCTCGGGTCTCCCATCCATACAGTAACCAGGACCGATCCTGGTTAGCTTCAAAGCTAGGAAAAGGACTGGCCCCTCAGGCCATGGTGTCAAATAAATAAATGAATGTTACAAGACCAATTAGAGAAACACGGCCTGAGGGGGGTGGCCCCTTACTCACTTTGGTGTACTGTGCGTATATTCATGGGTGCCAGCTTTTGTTTTTCGCTATGGGTGCAGAAAGTACCTTGGCAAATGTTATTCTTACAGTTTAGCCAAGTTACATGTCTTGTATACATTGTTCTATGCCACAAGTTCCTTTTTATTTGGAAGATGATCATTCAGATTTCCTTTTTACTTTGCTTTTTGTAGTACAGGACACTTGATGGACAAAACAAAACTGCAAGACACAAAATGAAAAGAAATCGAGATCTGGATGGGCATCTTCCAAATTACATGGAGACATGCACACATACACACACCCACACACACACACACACACACATACACACACACACACTGACACTGAAAACACACACTCGACATGTCACAATGCTCACATAAAAACAGGGGTGCATATGCATGCACACACACTAACACTCTCCATCACAGAGCAAATGCACACTGCACACACAATCCATCACACACACTTTCACACATGCTCACATCAAACACACACACATTGCATGCACTCCACCTCAGATGACATGCACACCCTCACACCACACATTCCCGCTTACACTGCACAGATATTTAAAAAGAGGACTACACTATCTCTTGGCAAAATTATACAGAAAAAATGAAATTAAAAGAAATCACATTTATGCTGAACACTGCCATTGGAAATCCTGGCATGCAGGAGTTCGAGATGCAGCACGTTAAGCAGGACAAGGCCACGGTATTGAGAGATGCAGTTGTGCAGGAGAAGCTGCCCAATGAAACATAGCACGTTTGCTACGTCCATGCTTCCAAGCCTATATAATCCAAGGTTTGGACCCTCTATGGCAAAGCCCTTGCAGGACAAAGCCGCAATGTTGAGAGACGCAGGTGCGCAGGAGACATTGCCTGAAGAAACATAGCACGTTTGCTATGTCCACGCTTCCAAGCCTGTATAATCCAAGGTTAGGGCCCTCTATGGCAAAGCCCTTGCAGGACAAAGCCACGGTGTTGAGTGATGCAGATGTGCAGGAAACACTTCCTGAAGAAACATAGCATGCTTGCTACATCCACGCTGCCAAACCTATATAATCGGAGGTTCGGACCCTCTGCTGCAAAGCCCTCGCAGGACAAGGCCACAGTGTTAAGCCACGCAGGTGCGCGGGAGATGCTGCACAATGAAACATAGCACGTTTGCAATGTCCCCGCTTCCGAGCCTATGTAATCTGAGGTTTGGACCCTCTGAAGCAAATCCCTCACAGGATAAGGCTGCGGTGTTGAGTGACGCAGGTGTGCAGGAGATGCTGCCTGACGAAGCGTAGCACGTTTGCTACATCCATGCTTTTGAGCCTATATGATCCGAGGTTCGGACCCTCTGCAGCAAAGCCCTCGCAGGACAAGGCTGCAGTGCAGACTAATGTAGGTGCACAGGAGATGCTGCTGAACAAAATGTAGCATGTTTGCTACATCCACGCATCCGAGCCTATAAAATCTGAGGTTCGGACCCTCTGCGGAAAAGTATTCGCAGGACAAGGCTGCAGTGTTGAGCAATGCAGGTGCACTGGAGACACTGCCCGATGAAATGTAGCACGTTTGCTACATCCACGCTTCAGAGCCTATATAATCCAAGGTTTGGACCTTATGCAACAAAGCCCTCGCAGTACAAGGCCACAGTGTTAAGCAACGCAGATGTGCACGAGACTTTGCCCGATTAAATATAGCATGTTTGCTATGTCCACGCATCCAAGCCTATATAATCCAAGGTTCGGACCCTCTGTGGCAAAGCCCTCGCAGGACAGGGCTGTGGTGTTGAGTGACACAAGTGCGCTGGAGATGCTGCCCAACAAAACGTAGCACATTTGCTGCATCTGTGCATCTGAGCCTATATAATCATAGGTTTGGACCCTCCGCTGCACAGTGCTCACAGGACAAGGCCACAGTGTTGAGTGACACATGTGCACAGGAGACTCTGCCTGATGAGATGTAGCATGTTTGCTACATCATTGCTACCGAGCCTATATAATCTGAGGTTCAGACCCTCTGCAGCAAAGCCCTCGCAGGACAAGGCTGCAGTGTTGAGCAACGCATGTGTGCAGGAGATGCTGCCCAATGAAACATAGCATGTTTGCTACATCCACACTCGGGAGCCTATATAATCCGAGGTTCGGACCCTCTGCTGCAAAGACCTCGCAGGACAAGACCGCAGCATTGAGCGACACAGGTGCGTAGGAGACACTGCCCGATGAAACATAGCACGTTTGCTACATTCACGCTTCCAAGTCTATAAAATCCGAGGTTCGGACCCTCTGCGGCAAAGCATTCACAGGACAATGCCACAGTGTTGAGCGATGCAAATGCACAGGAGTTGCTGCCCGATGAAACATAGCACGTCTGCTACGTCCATGCTTCCCAGCCTTTATAATCCCAGGTTCGCCCCCTCTGTGCCAAACCCCTTGCAGGATGAGGCTGCAGTGTTGAGTGACGCAGGGGCTCAGGAAGCGCTGCCCGATGAAATGTAGCTTGTTTGCTACGTCCATGCATCCGAGCCTCTATAATCCGAGGTTTGGTCCCTCTGTGGCAAAGCCCTCACAGGACAAGGCCACGGTGTTGAGCAACACAAGTGTGAAGGAGACACTGCCTGAAGAAACGTAGCACGTTTGCTACATCCACGCTCGTGAGCCTATATAATCCGAGGTTCGGACCCTCTGTGGCAAAGCCCTCACAGGACAATGCTGCTTTGTAGAGCGACGCAGGTGCACAGGAGATACTGTGCGATGAAACGTAGAGCAGCATGTCCTGTGGGGGCCAGACCCTTCCTCACTTTGAAGCTGGGCATATGTGATTCTTGCAGCTAGTTATTTCTTTCCCTTTTACGTGCTGCTTAAATGCAGTTAGTTGGGGTTGTGCAATGTATCACAACAGTCACCAAGAGACGAGCCATAGAACAAGGGGCTTGTAGCATGCTGATTAACCAAAGTGTGTGATCCTCAACAAATAATTTAACGTTGTCTACTTCCATGTATCTGAGCCTAAATAATCCGAGGTTCGCCCCTTCTGTCCCAAAGCCCTCGCAGGACAAGGCCACAGTGTTGAGCGACAGAGGTGCACAGGAGACGCTGCCCGAAAAAATGTAGGACGTTTGCTACGTCCACCCATCCAAGCCTATATAATGCAAGGTTTGGACCCTGTGTGGCAAAGCCCTCACAGGACAAGGCAGCGGTGTTGAGCGACACTGCCTGACAAAACATAGAACATTTGCTACGTCCACACATTCGAGCCTATATAATCTGAGGTTTGGACCCTCTGTGGCAAAGCATTCACAGGACAATGCTGAAATGTTGAGTGACGCAGGAGATGCTGCCTGATAAAACATAGCACGTTTGCTACGTCCATGCTTTTGAGCCTATAAAATCCAAGGTATGCCCCCTCTGTGCCAAAGCCCTCACAGGACAAGGCTGCGGTGTTGAGTGACGCAGGTGCACTGTAAGTGCTGCCCGACGAAACGTAGTACGTTTGCTTGGTCCACGCTTCACGACAGAGGTGCACAGGAGACGCTGCCCGAAAAAATGTAGGACGTTTGCTACGTCCACCCATCCGAGCCTATATAATCCAAGGTTCAGACCCTCTGTGACAAACCCCTCGCAGGACAAGGCCGCAGTGTTGAGCGATGCAGGTGCACAGCAGACTATGCCCGATGAAATGTAGCATGTTTGCTACGTCCACACATCCAAGCCTATGTAATCTGAGGTTTGGACCCTCTTTGGCAAAGCCCTCACAGGACAAGGCCACAGTGTTGAGTGACACAGGTGTGCAGGAGATGCTGCTCGACAAAACATAGCACATTTGCTACATCCATGCTTTCAAGCCTATATATTCTGAGGTTAGGACCCTCTGCTGCACAGCGCTCACAGGACAAGGCCTCAGTGTTGAGTGACGCAGGTGCTCAGAAGACGCTGCCTGACGAGACATAGCATGTTTGCTACGTCCACGCTTCCGAGCCTATATAATACAATTTTCAAACAATATGCGGCAAAACGCTCGCAGGACAAGGCTGCGGTGTTGAGCAACGCAGGTGCGCAGGAGATGCTGCCCAATGAAACATAGCACGTTTGCTATGTCCACGCTCACGAGCCTATATAATACGAGGTTCGGACCCTCTGCGGGAAAGCCCTCGCAGGACAAGGCCACAGTGTTGGGTGACGCAGGTGCGCAGGAAACGCTGCTTGACGAAACATAGCCCGTTTGCTACATCCACACTTCCAAGCCTATATAGGGCCTCATTACGACCCCAACGGTAAGTGAATAACGATGCCGGTAAAGGATTACCGGCATCGCTTACCGCTCCAGCTGATTAGGACCTGATAGACCGCTATTAGCGGCACCATAATTAACGGTGCCGTTAAAAGCGCCAAGTGCGCGGGCACGCTACCACCCATGCCGCAAATACCGGCATGGTGCAAACAGGGGATCATCACAAGTCAGGAGGACATGCAAATAATGCCCTACTGAAGCCCGAAAAATACCTTACCAGCATGGAGCTAATTCCGCCATCGCGGACCACACGTAAACGACCATGTGCAGTGTTCCCAACTGCCACAGGTGCACACAATCAGCACAGGTGGAGGCAATACAGACTGGGCCAGCACAAAAGGAGCACACCCACCCCTTCCCACACACAGTCACACTCCACAATGATTCCAATACTACTAGCAATGCTGGGGCTGGAGGACATGATAGCAGTGGAAGTGCTACTACATTAACAACAACAACAACAACAACAGTCAGCACAGAGGAGATGCAGGAGGAGAAGGAGGGCAAGGCAGGGCCAGCATGCCCAACCAGTGCAGCCAGTGGCACCACGCAGGCAGCCCCCAATCCCTCGCATCAGAGCCAGTCCATTCAACCTAACCCCTGAGCAGATCCACACCCTGTACCGTCTGGACCGGGACACCATCACCACCATTGTGGACATGATACATGACGACATTGTCAGCCTGATTGAAACACGCACCACCATCCCACCCCTACTGAAGCTAGTGTCTGTGCTCCACTTCCTGGCCACAGGCACCTACCAGCACACATTGGGCCACATGCATGGCATTTCACGACCATTATTCTCACGTACGTTGAACCAAGTGCTTGATGCTCTCCTCAAGCACACAGACGACCACATTTCCTTACCACGGTCTGCCCAGGAGATCTCAAACACCAAAGTTGGTTTGAATTCACTGGCCGGCATCCCTGGTTGCATTGGTGCCATCGACTGCACCCATGTGGAATTGGTGGTCCCACATGCCATGGAGGTAGCGTACCGCAATCGTAAGCTATACCACTCAACAAACGTGCAAATGGTATGTGACTCAAACAAGATCATCACACGTTGTTGTGCCCAATTCCCTGAATCAACCCATGATTCAATGGTCCTGCGGACCTCCACGATACCATGCTTCATGGAGCGACATGCAGGGCAGAGATCCTGGCTTCTCGGTGAGTCGCATGTTAGGCCCATGAAAATGTGATGTGGGTAGGTGATTGGGGTAGAGATGCATACTTCACCTGGCTGAGATGGGGGGGGGAGAGATGCATACTTCACCTGGCTGCGAGTGCCTGAGGGAATGGACCAGGCTCATACCCCAAAGCAGCCCAGACTGGACCTGACACCTGACCACATAATGCAAGACGAAAGCAGCCCTACCATGTAAATGATGCAGTATCACGACCATTCCACAGCCATCTGCATGTGCACTGTACCAAATCAGACCGCATCCCCCTCAACACAATGCAGCTACAAGCAATTACTATGGCCAAATACCATCAACTGAAAGGACAGTCCCCCATTACTGCGTACAAAGGAGTCACATGAGGGTCAAATACTTCAATACACCACTACACTGACACAGAGGTCCAACTGAATTGCATGTCACCATTTGTTGTGCATAGTGAGATCATCATGAGGCTGACATCAACGGTGCCAGGATGAAAGCATATAAATTACTGGACATCAGCCAGATCATAGAAACAACCGCCGTGGACTAACACAATGCATGAGCACTCACAAGGAACTGGATCCCCCTGCACCCACTAGTTGATGGCACGCACACCAGTCCATACAAGTAATACACACATAGCAGTCACATTGTGTGTCTCGATTCATGCAGGGAAATGTGGTTGAAATGAAGAAATAAATGCATGCTGTGGTGTCAATTAAGGAGGTCCCATATGATTTGATGACTTACACATACATTGTTGCGCACATGCAGGTGATGCAGGCTATCCCTTGAAGAGGTGGCTCCTTACCCCAGTCCAGAACCCACAGAACAGGCACAAGGAGGACTATAATCGTGCACATACACGTACCCGTGTGGTGATTGAGCAGACATTTGGCTTCTTGAAGGCACGGTTTCGCTGCCTCAGCAGGTCTGGTGGGGCACTCCTGTACCGCCATGAGAAGGTGGCAAAGATCGCCATGGCATGTGTCATGCTACACAATATGTGCATCAGACGGAATGTGCCCCTGCCCCCTGACGCTGAACTGCAACCACCTGGCGATGAGGATGAGGAGAGTGGGGATGGGGCAGCACCTCAGGGAGGCAGCCATGCACAGGAGGGACGTGACATGCGTCAGACTCTGATCAACCAATGTTTCTAGCACACATGGACGGGGAGTGTGACATGGAGATGGCACTCGGGGCACTGGTTGTGTCAGGGACATGGACACTGTAGACTGTTCACCAATAAAGCACACGTACGCAATAAGCAATGTACACACATGTGAATTATGAGTTACCAAAATGTGTATTGAAGAATTATGAAAAAGTGAACAAGCCCTCCACCCCACACACCCTCTAGCCCCTCCCCCCTCAACTCCCCCACACACCCTCTCCCCCCTCAACTCCCCCACACAGCCTCTCCCGCTCCCCCCTCAACTCCCCCACACACCCTCTCCCCTTACCCCCTCAACTCCCCCACACACCCTCTCCCCCCTCCCCCTTCTACTCCCCCACACATGGTGTGCAGTAGTCTGATCTGCGCAAGTTCCTGCCAGACCTCCGCACGGGGCTGGTCCTGGTTGAACTAGCAGTTGATGATGTACCCGGTTGTTCAGGAAACTTTGGTGGACGCATGGCCTGCATTGCTGCCACCATCTCAGAGAGGATGTGCCGCACTGCTGCCAATTCGACACAAATGTCCTTCGAGGATGACTCAATAGCTGATTTCAAAGATGCAGCACATTCCCGGATGTCATCCTTACACTCCCACATTCAGTTATGTGCTGCGTCAACAGGCCAGTGAGCTCTTGCTGGCGCTTCTGAATGTCCTGGATCCCCTCTTGGGTGGTTGGGGCTGCGGTGGATCTCTGTGGGGTTTCCAAAATACTATGTTCCTCGGGCACAGTTAGCATGGTGCTGGGAGTTGCAGGCCATGAATGATCCGGAGACAGCCCGTGCATGCTGGTGTTGCGCATGCTGTTTGGGGACAGTTGTGGGGAATGCAGGGGGCCTGTGGCGGGAGTTGCAACATGCAGCTGATCCTCTTCCTCATCATCAGAGACTGCTGCTGTGGCAGCTGTCTCACCCATTGTGCTGCTTGCAGCCGATGCAGTCCCTTCTGCCGCTGCCACTTGGGTGCTGGTGGCTGTTGTGGGTGCTATAGTGGGGGCCGTAGAGCACATTGGTGCTGTGGCCTGTGGTGTTGTCTTGGCCTTCCGATATGGTGCCGGTTGGCCTATGCCCCTTGAAGTGGAGGGGCGGTGTTGTCCCTTCTCGGCCCTGACCTTCTTATGTGGTGTGCCATCTTCCTCCCTGTTGTCCTCATCACCACTGTCTGATTGCATGCCTGTGGGGGAGCAATAGAGGGAGAGGGTTCATGATGGGTCTACAAGCATCGGGCATGCATTGGGGTGGCTGCATCCATATGGATTGGCAGATGATTGACATTGGGGGAGTGATATACTGGTTGCTTGGCTTTTGGGTGGGTGATGCATGGAGGCGTCTGGCCTTACACATATGGGGTGCATTCAGCATGTGGACAAGGTGATGCTCTGCACTGCCTGCAGGCAGTCTTGTACTCATGTGTCTGGTGGACTTGCTCTACATCATTGCACTGTCAGTTCAGGTGGACATCATCGTGGTGGTATTAGCATTGTATCATTTGGGACATCTACCTGCATCGGCCCATGACGGTGCTCCTCGCTCCATGTCCCTGACTCTGTGAATTGACTCTGCCCCTATGGTGGTGGTGCATATCTCCTCCCACGGTTGTAATTTGATGGGGGACTCCACACCTCCACCTGTCGCCATCCCCATGTTGCGGTTTGTGGAGAGTATGCTGCGTACGCGTAAACGCAGGTCATCCCAGCACTTACGTCATTCTTTTGGTGTGCGGGGTGTGGTGCCAACAGCGCTGACTTTCTGGCTGACCTCCGCCCAAATCTGCTTTTTGCGCTCCATTGCTGGACGGGACATCTCGTTTGAGAAGACCTCATCTGCATGCTCCTGCAGTGTCTCAGCTAGCATTGTCAGCTCCTCTCTGGAGAAGCGCTCCTTGCGCTGGCGATCTCCCATTTTCTTCACAGATTTTGGCTTGGTTAAATGCAAAAGGTAGTGGTGGAGGTGTGTAAGAGTTCCAGGGGTCAGATGACTTCTGGTTGTGGTGGATGGCAATATATTGTGTTTTTAAACATGGCCGCCGTGCTCTTTCCCGTTCCTGTGCGATGATGCTACTTCCGGTTCCGCTTAATGACGGTCACCGCTAATAGCGGTAACCACTATTAGCGGTGACCACTATTAGTGGTCACAGCTAATGCCGAAGGCTTGGATGCCGGAGGAGCTATTTCCACTTCAGACGTTGGTTTCGGGGTTTTACGTCATGGCAGTGAGGTCATTACCGGCATGGCGCAAAGCTCGTGCCTGGGAACTCGTAATGGGCCGCTTTTAGCTGTCGACTGCCAGTACGGACGCGGTAATTGCCCCATGCCAGTAATGTCCGGTACTTAGCGCCAGGGTCGTAATGAGGCCCATAATCTCAGAACAAAAACGTTGCTTTCCCTAGGACTGAAATTCTGCTGGCGACGCAAATACTTAACTGCTATTGCTGTGTTGTTGTCAATACTTTTAGCAAATGGTATTTAAGAAGTTTGTCTCATCTCCCTGGAGTAGGAGGCGGGAAAGGATGAGCCACTTAAGTGCGCAAAATGAAGGAAGAAACTCCTGGAGACTTGCGCCAAGTTATTGTAACTTAGAATCTTTAATTATCCATTAACAAACTGCCCTCTTATGCATTAACAAACTGCCCTCACAGATGACACGCTTGTTTGAGCTTTTCTCAAATATGGGCATAGTAACAAAATCTGGGCACAGTGTGAACTCACAATTGCAGCCAATTATGGATGTTTGTTATTATGCCCAGATTTGAGAAAGGCTCAAGGTTTGGACTTTCTGTGGCACAGCATTTGCAGGAGAATGCTGCAGTGTTGAGCGACGCAGGTGCGCAGTAGATGCTGCCCGATGAAACATAGCACGTTTGCTACGTTCATGCTTCTGAACCTAAATAATCCAAGGTTCGCCCCCTCTGGGCCCAAGCCCTCGCAGGACAAGACTGCGGTGTTGAGTGATGCAGGTGCACTGGAGACGCTGCCCGACAAAACATAGCACGTTTGCTATGTCCACGCTTCAGAGCCTATATAATCCAAGGTTCGGACCCTCTGTGACAAAGCCCTCGCAGGACAAGGCTGCAGTGTTGAGCGATGCAGGTGCACAGGATATGCTGCTCGACGGAATGTAGCACATTTGCTACATCCATGCTTCCAAGCCTATATAAACTGAGGTTTGGACCCTCTGCTGCACTGCGCTCGCAGGATAAGGCTGCGGTGTTCAGTGATGCAGGTGCGCAGAAGACGCTGTCTGACGAGAGGTATATTGTTTGCTATGTCCACGCTTCCGAGCCTATATAATCCAACGTTCGGACCCTCTGCAGCAAAGCCCTCGCAGGACAAGGCAGCGGTGTTGAGTGACACAGGTGTTTTGCGTTGAAGGGGTCTGCGGCATAGTCAGTGAGTGTAGACGACCCACCCTCTTTACTGCGGCTGACAGGTAGGAAGTTGTGGGGAGATTTAGCTTGCTCTGCTCTTCATTGCCCTTCTGACTTGGTGCCCTTTTTCCCCTTGCCTGCGTCTCCCATCCCCCTGAGATGTGTCCCTCTGCCCTAGCCCCAGTGGCTGGTTGTACCCTCTTTTCCCTTTTCCCTGATTGCTTGCATCCCACATTACTCTTGCTCCCAAACCATGTGGTCCCTTTGCACTCCTCTATCGTGTTGCACTCCTTCACCCCTTCCATTCTCGTCTTCGTGCCTGCATGTCCTCTACCCATTTGGTTCCCTCGCAATCCTTGATAGTGTGTCCTCCACACCCCTTCCATCCTTGGCTGCACTCGTGCCTGCGCATCCTCTGCCTGCATGGTTCCCTCGCAATCCTTGATTGCATGTGCACTATCCCCCTTTCATCCTTTGCTGCACTCATGCCTGTGCATCCTCTGCCTGTGTGGTTGCCTCGGTATCCTTGAACGCTTGTGCCCTCTGCCCCGTTTATCCTTGGCTGCATTCACACCTGTGTGTCCTCTACCCGCGTTGTCCCCTTGCAATCCTTGATCGCATGTGCTCTGCACCCCTTCCATCCTTGAATGCATTTGCGCCTGAAAATCCTCTGCCAGCATGGTTCCCTCACAATCCTCGATTGCTTGCTGCACGCCCATCCATCGTTGGCTGCGCTTGTGCCTGCACGTCCTCTGCCCGTGTGGTTCCCTCACAATTCTTGATTGTGTGCGCACCAACTCCCCTTGCATCCCAGTCTGCCAGCATGCCCACACCACTTCATTCTGCGTGGTTACCTCATATTCTGATCTCATGTGCTCCCGCGCTCCCTTTGTCCCTAGGCCGTTTGCGTTCCCCTGTGATCCTTGATTGTGTGGGCCTCTCGCAACCCTTGACTGCAACTTCCTGCCCTCCACTTGCATCCCAGGTGTGTTCGCTCCACTCATCCCCTGAACGCTAGGCTCCCGCACAATGTCTGGTTGTGCACGCTCTATCACGTCCTAGATGTAGTGTGCCCAGGCACATCCCTCGATCACGAGTGCCCACCTGTGACCCCAGCCCTGTCCCTGACCTGCTGTGCATCCTGCTCCTCCTGCAGGCCCCTACCCTCCTCCCTGCCCTTTCGCCAACCCAGCACCTTCCCTTACCCTTTGTTACTACTATATGATATATTGAATGTTTTTCTTCTACTAGTCCCCTATTTGTTTGCCTGCTCTGTTCTTGAGTCTGCTGTCTTTGACTGCTGTATACTTGTACTGTCTACTTCTGGATGTTGTTCACTCTCCTCCTTTAGGTTCCCTCAATAATTGTTCTGTTACTTAGACCTGCTCTGCTGGTTGTTCCCTCGCATCGTGCTGCCGCCACCCCAGTTTCTGTCAAGTTCCCTTTGTCGTTTTTTGCTCTGTTAACTTGTTTGGTTACTCACGGCTACATGACTGCTTTTCTTTTTGTCTCATCAAACCCATCTTGAACTGAATTGAATTTGCCAATTTATATCCTCTGTCTTGTTCTTGTATCGTCTGCTTGCAACCATCTTCACCGTGCCCACCCCTAGTGTTTTCTCCACTCCCATTTGTTTCCCCACCCCTCAACCCCCCAATTCCCACCACCCCCCCACCCTTGCCTCTTCATCCTCTATGGTGCTCTCTGTCTCTCCTATCTTCTGTAACAGCTTCTCTATTGACTATCCTGTCATTTTAACTAAGGCTGGTAGGAAGAAGTTCAAAAGGTTTATCCTGATCTCCAACCTAGGCCTCCCTATTGCTGATATGTACACCAGTGCTTCCTCCAGACAGACCCTCACTGACATCCTCTTTGTCATTCCTTCTCCAGGCCTATGGACTCAACATTTGGTCTCTGTGCTCTCTCCTTTTTCCTCATTTCCCATTAATGATGGCACCTGGTGGGAGGCCCTCCTGGCCCTCTTCCACTCACTCCTCTAAGACCATAATTAATGTTTAGCTAACAAGTTTTGACACTCTATGATTCTCTTTCTCTCTCTATTCTCTGACCTGTCTCACTCAGCATGGCACATCTTGGATGTTCTGATCTCCTCTGACCATCCCCTCTCTAACCCTATCATCAATCTTCTCTCCTGGAGTGACCACTTTCGCCTCTCCTCTCATCTCTCTCTCTCTCTACTCCTCAGGCCGAGCCAACTCCAGCACTGCCACTCACCTTATGTGTTATCTGACCCATGAAGCGTGTGTCAGTTGGGGCTTTTGCCCGCCACTTGCTCTCCCCCTCCTGCGCCTCTGGCTGACTCACATCCTGCCAGAGCCCTTTCTAACCTCCAGTGTTCTATCTGACACTTTCAATGTACTTTCCCCTGTCATGAGGATTCACTTGAAGCCCAAAGCCAAGTGCAACACTTGGTACAACTCAGACCTTGTCACCCTTAAATGTAAGTGTAGGGTGGCTGAGAGGAAATGGAGGGCATCATGTGCATCCTCTGACAAACTGGCCTGCCGCTTGCTCCAAAGGCAGTACTGACTCTCTGTTCACACTGAGAAGAGAGTACACATCCAAGCCCGCGTCTCTGCGGCATCTAACAACTCAGCCGAACTCTTTAAAATCTGTAATGAGCTGGCCAATCCTGCTGCAGTCTCTACCTCTCCTGCTACCTCCCAGGCCCTCTGCATGGCGTTGGCTTCACAATTCATTCCTAAAACCAAGGACATCCTGTCCACCCTCTCTTCCTCTCCGCCTTCTTCCTCTACTTCTGGCCTTCCTGTGGCTGCCTCTCCTCCTCCCTTCTCCTCCTTCCCTTTGTTCACCCCTGACAATGTTTCTAGACATGTCCAATCTATGAAACTCTCATCAAAACAGGTTCTTCCCTGTTCATCCGATTCCATCGAGGACCACATTGACACCCTCACTCCATACTTGGCTGACATCTGCAACCACTCTTTCACATCTTCCACCTTCCCTTCCGCCTTAAGCACTCCCTGATACACCTTCTTCTTGTGAAACCCTCAGCCGACCCCTCCTGTCTGGCTGACTATCACCTGATCTCCATTACTCTTTTTCTGGGCAAACCTTTGGAAAAGCTGGCCATCCCCCAGGTTAACCTACACACGGAATCTGGCAGTTGTCTCCATGACCATCAGTCTGTCTTCAGAGCATCCAGAAACACGAAAACTGGTCTCCTGAAAATCTGTGAAGACCTGCTCTCAAACCTCAAAACTAACCATCCTTCTGACCGTATCCTCCTTGATCGCTCTTCTGCTTTTGATACTGTCAACCATGCCATCCTACTCAATCAGCTCCTTGATAACCTGGGCATCACTGATTAGGCCCTGGCCAGGCTAACCTCTGTTCTCTTTGACTGACCCTCCTCTCCTCTATCTGTCTCTCTACCTGTGGTGTTCCCCTGGGTCTAATCTTTCTCCTTGGCTTTTCAACCAATACCAGGTACCTCCTGTGATGCTGGAAATGTATCGGAGGGACAGGGCCTCCGTATCCTTGTCCTTTACTGCTTTTTATCGTGTGTTCTGTCGTGTTTTCCACGCAGGAGTTCATGTGGGACTCCTGGCGGTGCAGCTCTCTTTTGGTTTGGTGAACGGACACGTGGGATACCCTTATGGCACCCATGGGTGGGGGTACAACCCTGTGCCCCTAGTGTATGTTTTTGGGCACCTGTGGGTGGCCCGCAGAGCAGGGTAGGTGCTGGTGGCAGCTCCATGCTGAGTTTGACAGGTGTTGGGATACCCCGTCCCTGCCATTGGGATCAGTTGATTAATGATGGAAAACAAGATGGCCCCGGTGGCCTCTTGCTTTCTATTACCCATTAACTTGTTTTCCCAAAGTCCTGGGAAGCCCTGACTCTGTCCCTTCCCCCTGACTGGCTGTCGGGTGGAAATGCCATATATGGTGTTGTTGTGAAGGCCCGGCCAGACTAGCTGAAGCCTTCCCGGTGATGTATGTTGTGGGTACCTCCTGTGGGGAGGACCTGGGTGAATGGAGTGTGTGACGAATATGCATTCTGTGTTGTGGGTGTCTAGTATCTGGTGGTTGACACAATGACTGAGACAACCCTGCCGGAAACCGGTATGAATGCAGCTTGGAGTGTTGAATGGCTCGGTACTTGTCCCAATACACATAACTTGTTGTGAGTGTCTGGAGAGAAGTGAATGGCCTGAATACCTCGTGTGCCTGATTGGCTGCCTGCCTGCATGAATGCCCGTAGTCGTGATTGGATGCTTGAGTGTGACCCAGCAAAATGAATGGGAGATCAACAGTATATCTGGGGACCTCTCACTGCTAGGAATCGTGTTCAGAAGCTGAAGTCCGCTACGACGAGTAACTGGAGTAACTGACACTTGACCTTGAAATCCCCGCTGGACGAGAAGGAGTGCTGTGGCTCTCCCTCGCAATCTGAAGGCTGCTGTGTTTCCAAGGACTGACCCAGAGAGGACCTGGTAAGGCGCCCTCTTCCCGAGCTACGAGGGACCATTGTGCACAGCTGATCTTTGCCAACGCTCCCTGGTAGACAGACCTTCGACAGGCTGCCGATCCGAAACAGGGACTGCTGCGGAACTCTAAGGAGAAGCACTCGGACTGTTGTCCGCCACTGTCGACAACCACTGTCGCCGACCGGAGCCGCCGTGCTCCCGTTTGCCTAAGAACTTCAATTGATCATCGGACGCTCTCGTCTGCATCGTCACCCGCTTGTCTCCCGCTGGAGAAGGCCTGACCGTCGACACACCGAGGAGCATCCACCGGTGGGTTTCTTGCCACCTAAGGACCACAGAGATGCCGATGACTCGACGCCCTTGCTGGGCCACAGTTCTTCATCATCTCTTTGCGGTCCAGAACTATCGTCACTGAGGTGCCCGCAAGCCTCTTCCTTGCAGGATGCCAACGCTCTGTCGTCGACGAGCACCGCTAGGAACAAAGCTGCCACTTCCCTGCCATAGTTCACCCTGTTCCCCATCGGACGTTTGACGACCCGTGAGTACTGCCTTAAAGAGAGGGCACTCAAGAAGGGCTGTCGATTCCCCGACACCGAACGCCAAGTTCCCCGACACCTCTCGACGATCCGTGGCTCCCACCTGAAAGGGAGGCACTCAAGAAGGATCGGTCGACGCATCGTCGGAGAACTCTGCTCCACCAGGTACATTGGGGGGGTAAAACCTTAATAGGAAGAAGTGAGACTATTGAACATATGGACTGGGCTTGTGCGATATATCCTTATTTACAGGTTGCCCAGGTGGGGGGATCTCCACTCAGAACTGTGCCTCGTGGTAGGGGTCAGTATTCTGCCTGTTGTTTCAACCATCTTGCGTTCCTTCCTATCTCTATTGCTGGTTTCCTCGTTATTGATCTGTGTGACATTTTAACCGTACAGTTGATGCACTTTAATGAGATTTGATAACATTAGTGGTACCACTTTAGAATTGTATATATTTATCTTTATTGACTTCCGAGTACAAAGTGCTTTGTTGTGATTGTGTAAATACCCTTGAATATTAATTATATAAAGACTGAGTTTTCAGTAATACAGTGTGTGGACATTCCTTTGTGGGGGTTCGGGGACTACACTGTACTTAAGAACCAGCATGCATCACCTCCTGAGAAGCTAGGCCTTGATTGCTTGTCCATTGCTACCTTATAGAGAATCTTGGCTGGGGTCTTCTGTGCCTCTCCTCTACCATATAGAGAGCGGCAGTACAGACACCCCCCACCAGTCTTTACACCTCTCGCCCACTGCATAGCTGGTCTCTGCCCCACCTTTCAGTGCTATGCGGATGATGCTTAGCCACCTCTTCTTCCTCTCTCATCCCGTATTGTCTGTCTGCAATCCAGGAGTTTTGTGCCGCCAATGGTCTCTGTCTTAATGCCAGTAAGATGGAGATCCTTCTCATCAGATCACCAGCACCCTCCTTTCCTCTCACTATCTGGCCTCCCACCTTGGGCCCTCTTCCTGCTCCTACCTGTGAGGCTAAGAACCTTGGGGTCATCTTTGATTTCACACTCTCCTTCTCTCCTCACATCGCTGACATCTCTAAGAAGCCAAACTACCAGCTGCACCTCCTCAGAGGTATTCTTCCTTTCCTCACTTTTCCCCCAGAAGCTCACTGTCTCCAGAGTTCTAGTTCTCTCTAGGCGGGACTACTGCAATAGCCTCTTTCTAAATCTAACTGCCTCTATTCTCCTTGACTTCAAGCCCAGGGATTGTATTTCTCCAGCACTGAAATCTCTTCATTGGCTCCCAGTGGCAGCAAGAATCATGTTCAAGACCCTCTGAATCATACACAATGCTTTTTGGGGCTGGGGTCCCCAATACCTCCAACTTTCTCTACTGAAATATCTTCATACTGAAGCTCTACGTTCCTCCACCTCCAACTCCTTGAGGGTCAGTCGCTTCTCCAAGCAATGGTTTAGGAGCAGATCTTTTTCGACTGGTGCCTCCCTCTGGAACAGCCTCCCTACCACTCTGAAAATTGAGCAGAACCATCTCTGGTTCTGGAAGCACCTCAAGGCCTTCCTCTTTGTTTCTGCCTTCTCTCTTTCTCTACCCTGCTGAATTCCTGTCTGATCACCTGGCTAACCTCTGAATTTGGGTCCAGGTCCCTGCCGGTCCAGCTGCAAATCTGCACTGCCTCTTGGCACCCCCTGCACTTGTGGTTTGTATCTGTAACCCTACAGTCCCCTCTCTTGAACTTATTAGACACTTCATGTCTGCACTTCTGCACTTCTTAGCACAAGCACTTGCCACCTGTTGGCTGCACTACTGGTGTTTCCTGTTGTTTACTTGTCCTGCACTTGTCCATCCTCCCACCCCCGGCACTTCTCCCCTTCCCGGTCCCCTGCACTTGCACATTCTGAAGGTCACTAGACCTAGGCCCTCATTAGGACCCTGGCGGTAAGGGGTTTGCGCCAGCGTTAGCTGCGCCGACCCCTTACCGCCAACTACGAGTTCCCATAGCGCCATGGTCATTTTTCCGCCCGCTTTTTGCGGGCGTAAAAATCCATGGCGCTATGGGACCTCGGTGTTAATTACGCCACCGTAGTGTACGGTGGCGTAATTAACACCTTCCCCACTCCCATTGAGCCCTATGGGGCCGAAATGGGAATGGGGAAGGGTAAATGGGTCAATGGGGACTTACCGCCCCGCCGACCTCGGAATGGGGCGGTAAGTCCGCCATCCGCCATGGCGTAAAGGGACTTTGCGCCATGGCGGAAAAGTCTGCCGACGGCGGAAAAAATCCGCCAGGGTCCTAATGAGGGCCCTAGTAAGATCGTTGTTTTCTTGTGCTCCATCTGACCCCCCCTTGCCTTGTTGCCCCTTGAAACACTTGTGTATAGGCGCATTAAAAAATGTCATATCATATCATATTACTTAACCATTATGCTACAATGATGTTATTGTTTGGATTGCCACATGTTTCACACCTAGCCTTTATCATTGAACATGAAATGTATGCCCAGTGAACCAGCAAGCCTTTTTGGCCTAGTGGTTAAATGCTGCATCTTGAGCTCTAGCAGACCAGGGTTCAAGGCTATGGGCCTCATTACGAGAAGTGCGGAATGGGTTTAACGGCACCGGTAATGGTGCCGGTGCTGTTAACTCCAAGTGGGAAGGACCGGGCCCGGGTTCCCTGAAGGAGGAAATACCGGGCCTTCCACACCCGGAATGGCCTGGTACTTCTCCATTCAGGGAACCCAGACATGATTTTGGAGGCAGCCATGGCGCTCATGGCTGCCTCCAAAGTCGTAATGAGGCCCTATATGTTTTTTATTTTTAATTTAAATAATTTAATTTAATTAAAATAAAATCAACGCAACTGAGAGGTGGTGAGGTTTGTTGCAGTGCCGTCCTGTGATCTTATTTGGCAAAAGGGCATTTAGACGTGGCTTCAATGTCAGCCACGTACAACCATCCCTCATGCCCAAATAACTGCTGGACTGGCTTTCGTGTGGAAGAGGGTGTGCCAAAATGAGCACGGCAGCGGAATGGCCGACACCAAATCAGATCGGTGAAAAATAGGGCGCTGAAAAGGGTGACCGATTGGAGCATGCTGCTTAACCGAAGTGTGTGGTCCATGGCAAATAATTTAGTCTCACTGCGCATTGCGAAGACTGTGCTAGTGGTCTGGAGCATTCTAAATATCTATGGAATATCAAAACCCTTGAAATTCAAGGAAATACATTTAGTTGCAGAGATGTTAAGTTGAGCAACACATTGTAACACAACCTCTAAAATTCAAGAAAAATACTTCAGTTGCAGAGATGGTAAGGTGAGAACGCAACAACACCACTGAAATTCAGCTAAAGCCACCTTAACTTTACACCCCTGTTGCGAAGCCTATGAGTGTAATGATGACATTACAAATCACATCACTGATGCCATCACTGGTGACAACACTAATTACATTGAATATAACTGATTTCTTCAATAAAGGAATTAGACATAACATCATTGTAAGTTAGCTCATGAAAAGTTTGATTACTGTAATAACAATTTAGGTTGTGGACTTGGCTACGACAAAGACTGTGGTCACTGGCGAGTACCAAAGGCCATAGCTAGTGGTCAGTTAGTGTACAGAAATATCAATGTGCATGGTTAAAATCCATGCCTAGTAGCTCTTCACTGTTTTAAAATATACAGTGGGCAACAATGAAAGCTGTAGTCAGTGGCCGTGTTTAAAGTCCATAGCTAGTGCCCATTAATATGTTAGAATATACAGCCTGCACAGTCAAAAGCTGTGGCCACTGGCTAGTATTGTGTTAAAGGCCATGGCTAGTGGCTGGTTAGTGTTGTATGATACACAGTGGGCACGGCCGAAGACCATCGCGTATTGCCAAAATATGTACAAACTGATCAAGGTCAAAGGCCATGGCTAGTGGTCCATTTATATGTTAGAATATATAGAGGGCACAGCCAAAGATTGTGGCCACTGGACAGTATTGTGCTAAAGGCTATTGCTAGTGCCTGACCAGTGTATATAATATACAGTGGACATGGTTGAAAGCTGTATCCACTGACAAAGGCCAACAGCTATTGTTGGTATGTTAAACGGGATATCATATCGTGCCTCCTTTATTGTATATATTGGCCTGAGCCCAGTCGCTATGCGAAGAAATCCGCGTTGCGAAGTTCGGACCTTAGATTGATCCAGCTGCCATTTTAGGTTCATCCGCCATTTTGATTCTCACTCCAAAGTCACCCTGTGTTCTAAAATGGTGGACAGTGTTCTTCTGTTTGTAACTTGGCCGTCTTGACCTCTACATGCATGGTAATGCCTAAACTGCCCACAGGCCAAATGTAAGGGTCATGTAAGGAAACCTTGTCCTTCGTTGACCTGTAGATCAAGGATTACCTGTGCCAACGAAACTGATCCGTGAGCATATATTAAGCACAATGTTGTTTAAATACTGAATGTGAACACTTGTTGAACTACATTGTATACAACATGTATGAAGGCTTAATGTTAAATCCAAAGAATACACTGTTGCCTTTGTGACCTAGTTGTGAATGTATTAGGAATAATCCTTATGCATATAGATGAATAAATTAGAAGTGAACTCGGCACGAACCCCTAGCCCGAGAAATGGTTAACCTGCAAATGGGCTGGACATCATGTTGTAAAATTGTATAAAAAGAGTGAATGTTCTGATGTACAGCCCCACTCACTTCTCACACCGACAGGGCTGGTATTCGCTGTGATGTACTGAGGGCCAGATAACTATCTGATACTTTGTTTCTTTGAAAACTGTTCAGTTATAGAATAAAGATCTGTGTATCTTTGTAAACCCGCGTTTGGTGTATTTCCTTTTGGGGGACTCAGCCTCGATATTTCCTTTTGCTTTTACAGATGGCTCCCGAATAGTGACTCTCAAGATTGATGTCAGCTCGTTGATGGTTGACACGGCTATTGGACGGGATCGGACGGTGTAAAGGGGGCCCCTTTCTTGGATGAGACATGACACCTCAGCAGCGCTGGACGACCTGATCCCTAGATGGTGAGCACGTGGTCCGAGTCGGCATCTTGACGAGGGACCATATATAGAGGCGGGCAGATTTGCCGAAATCACCAAACACGAGGAAATCTTTGTTAGAAAACTTTGTAATCTGATCGGACCTTCTTAGGATTTGATCAGGTGAGTTGTGACCCGATTCTTAAGTATCCTGATAATTTGTTTTGGCGTATTGCACTCGCGAGTTCAATTATTGACCAGGTAACACCAGTATTCTGATATGCCTGGGAAATTGTCTACCTGCTTCAGGGCATTATTCCGCAAGGACAGACAATCTTTGGAGTTTGGCCATCCGGCGCCAATGGAGGGGTCGCCGGCATGTACTATGTACTGTAAGCACGGCATTGGTAGTATAGTATTTAATGATATTTGGCACAGACAAACTAGACATGCTTCCGAACTTCAGTGGCCAATCAATGGTAGTTTTGAAATCCCTCATATTGAATACTTAGAATCTATATTATTGAAGAAAAAGGCCTGCAGCACTTGATGTATTACAGAATTGGAAGAAAGAAGCTTTGCAGCAGCTTAAGAGTAGAGAAAAGCATGCGCGCCGTCATATTACGAACGCCGAAAAAGCTTTGTTGTATGACCAAAATAAACAGTCTGAGTCAGTTAGGAATATGGATAGGGCTTTCTCACTTGGTATCCAGAACATCTATCCTTCTAAAGACTTTCATGTTTCTGATGAACTTATCGATAAACTGTTAAATGAGCGAAGGCTTGGTGCCACTGCACCACCTCCGTATGTTCCTCTTCCTGCTGCTTTGCCTCTCCCTGCTGTTATTTCCCCTCCCATAGTTCCTCCTGCTCCACCTATCATTCTTCCTATTGTTCCTCCTGCTGTTCCTCTTCCTCTAGTCGTTGTTCCTCCTCTTGTCGTTGCTCCCCCACCCATTCCTCCACCTTTGCCTGCTGTACCAGTAATTGCACCTCTGTTCCATGATGTTCAAAACTTGCCTTCTCTCCCTTTCCAAGTGGTTCTACACCACTTGTAGTAGATCGGGGAGCGGGATCGAGGGTTGTCACTCGTAGTACTATGTCTTCACAGAAGAAACGTGAGTTAACTGCGTGGGCTAAGCATTGCATGGAGAAAGGCGAACAAGCTGATGTTTTTGCTACACTTTCTAATATAGACAATCTTCCTGAGAAAAACGTTTTTATGGAAGGATTAGGAATTCATTTATGTGTAATGTGGAATAGGCTGAATGACATAGATCTCCCACAAGGATTGAGGGATCTGAATACTTTAGCGTTCTCTAGAGATACTGCGGAGGAGGTGCTAGAGCATGTTGAGAGGATTCTTGAGTATAGAAAGGAGCTGGAAAAGTTACAGAATGAAGATGAAGATGGTGATAGCTTGGACGTTATGTTCGTACAGAAATGGTTCCTTCCTTGTCGAAAATCGATAACTGAGGAAATGCGAATTTGTACGAAAGGTGCGATTAGATGGATCTCAGACACTTCGATAACTCCCGTTGAAGTATATGACACGTATAGTCAGTATACGCCAGAAATGCAGAGGAAAGTGATACAGGTAATGGTAGAGTACCCACAGGATGAGTGTGTAAAAATGAAGATTTGTTGTCCTGCAGAGTTATTGAGTATTTATAAGAGAGCTTTTTCGTTTGACACTTCTTCGTCTGCTTTAGCGCTCGATTTGGCTCTGTTGCTTAGTAAGCGTTTGGAGTTGCCTACTTCTCAGTTGCCCATGAGAGAGGTTTCTCTGACATTTGTCCCAAAGGTTGAAATTCTGGCTAATCCTGCAACAGGTCCAGTTGCCCAAAATATTCCTGCACATTATGTATCGCAGTTTGTTCACGTCCCGTTCTCAAGACAGGAAGTGAACACCATCAAGCAATCTATTCCCGACATTAGGAAGAATCCGATGGGGTTCTACAAAGAAATAGAGTCTGTTTTGCAATCATCGGTATTCACTGTAAGTGATATTGATTTGTTATTTTCTGTACTCCTGCCTGTTGACTTGTGGAAGCAGATTAGAACTATAGATGATATACCAGGGCTAGGAGATACATGGACTAACATGGTTAGACTCGATGGAGAAAGGCCAGCTGGCGAAAGACTGCCTCAGGTAATACTAACTTTGCCTGACAGAATAGTTACGAAATTGAAAACTATAATTCATGAGAAGAGAATTATTTGGGATAAGCTTACTGCCTGTGTCCAAGGGAAGTCTGCGGGTGCTACCAAGTTCTTTAATCGGTTTGAACAGGTATTTTCAGATTTCAGTGGACAAGATTTAGGCACAGAGTCTGGGAAAAGATTATTTGTGGACAAATTTGTGCTTGGATTGCTGCCTGACATCCAGTCGCAAATCATGTCCTCCGAGTGCGCTTGGCAAGCGAAATCTCAGTCAGAGGTATTGCACATGGCTCAGTACTACGAGAATCGTGCCAATAATGAAAATGAAAGAGTTGAAAAAAGAAAAGGTGACGTAAAGACAAAAGTACTATTGCAGCAAATTGTTAGAGGCCCTAGACGGGGTAGTATGCAGTTTAGAGGTCAGTATGTTCCACATGGTAATGAGCCCTTGGGTCCTGTAAACATTAACCAGTGTGCTTATTGCAGACAAGAGGGTCATTGGCGTGCACAATGCCTGATCCTCCAACAGAGGTTGAATAACACATTTGGGAATATGGGTAGACGATCCAGAGGTCACCCAGGTGTAGGGGGTCCTGGTAGAGGTCAGTTTTCACAGGTTTCACAGCAACCGTTTTCACAGGACAATCAGGCACCTAGTGTGGATAGTAGAAACATTTATGATCAGCCTTCTGCTGCTTACCTCTCTGAATAACTTCTTTTTGGTGACATTCTGTTTCGCTAGGATTTCCCGAAGCAGGGTTTGGAACCAACGCCTATTCCCGTGAATCAGAAAGGTCCCTACGTTGAGATGTTAGTGGGAAATAGGAAACATCTATTCTTGATAGATACAGGGGCACAGAAGTGTTCCATTGATCATTCACGGGTTCCAAACATTCCACTGTCAGGGCAAACCAATGTTTCTGTAGGGTTTTCTGGCACACCAGTTGTCTGTCCGGTTTCTTCAACGGTACCTATTTCTTTGGGTCCATTTATGGACCACTGTCTATTCCTTTTGACTACGAATTGTGGAGAGAATTTGTTGGGGTTGAATCTGTTAAAGGAATTAAATGTGGTCATTCATTGTTCTTCTGATGGAGTGCGTTTGACAATTTCACCACAGCAACTTTCTGTCATTCAATCCTTGACCAGACCCTTGCCACCGGAATTTAGTCATGTTCCGGAGTGTTTGTGGGCTATTGATCATAATGATGTCGGTGTTTTGCAAATTGAACCTGTTAAAATTGTCTTCAAACATGGAGTAAAGCTGCCACATATTCCACAGTATAAGATTTCGGTCGATGGTGAGAAAGCTTTGAAATGCATCGTCTCCGATTTTGTGCATCGAGGGGTAATTGAGGAAATTGCAGGTAGTTTGTGCAATAGTCCGATTTTACCCGTGTACAAAAAAGGCAATAATGCAATTTGTTTTTGTTTCATAATTGATCTACATGCCATCAATAAGATCATTGCTCCACAATTTCCAATTGTGCCTGATGTGACAACAATATTAACTATGATCCCGGCTTCAGCTACTCATTTTAGTGTTGTGGATCTAATGAACGCTTTCTTTAGTTTTCCTATACACAAAGACAGTAGATACCTGTTCGCGTTGACCTTAGGGGGAGGCTTGTTTACCTTTACCCATGCACCGCAAGGTTACACGGAAAGTCTGAGTATCTATAGTAGGGCTTTGAAAGAGCAGCTCAAAACCCTTGAGTTGCCCTCTACTTGTACATTGCTTCAATATGTTGACAATTTGCTTTTAGCTGCTGACTCAGAGAGCGCTTGTGTTGTTGCTTATTCACTTGGTTAAACATGGACATGAAGCTTCACTTAAAAAATGTCAATACTGTTGTCAGGAGTTCGCCTATTTGGGCTATCTCCTGTCAAAGGAGGGAAGAAGGTTGATGCCTGAACGGATAAAGCTCATTTCTAGCATGTCTGTCCCAAATACGCAGAAAGAAGTTAGAGCCTTGATAGGAATGGCTTCTTACTGTAGGCAGTGGATCCCCAATTTCTCACTAGTGATTAAACCAATGTTGGCTTTGGCGAAGAAGGGCATTTCTTCACCATTGCCGTGGAACTTGGAACACCAGCAAGCATTTGATTTGCTCAAGACTGCATTGTGCTCGGCACAAATTTTGGGCACACCAAACTACGAAAAGGCCTGTGTGTTGTACGTGAATGATGTGATGGATCTGCTTTGGCTGTGTTAACGCAGGAACATGGAGGGAAGAATAGGCCGTGCGGCTACTTTTCTTCCGCCCTTGATCCTGTAGCATGTGCTTTGCCAAGATGTTTGCGAGCTGTCGCTGCTGCTGCTGCGTCTGTAAAACAGAGCGAGGGAATGGTCCTAGGCCATGCTTTAACCCTGATGGTACCTCACTCTGTAGATGTTCTATTAAACAGAACACAAACGCAACACCTCACCTCTGCACGATTAACGAGAGATGAATTGATCTTGTTTGCACCGCGCATACAAATTAAGAGGTGTTGTGTTCTCAATCTGGCTGAACTTTTACCTTTCCCGCAAGATACTGCTTGTAGTGACGAAGAGTCACTTGACTGCCTTACACTACCGAACAAGAGACAAAAGGTATAATCGATCTGAAAAATACTCCTTTGAACAATCCACAAGGGGAGCTGTTTTGCGATGGCTCCTGCTTCAAACTCCTGGATGGTACATCCACTGCTGCTTATGCAATCACTACATTGAGCACGGTTGTGGAAACCAAAAGAATCACGCATAACTCTGCGCCGGCCGCATAGATTATAGCATTAACCCGAGCTTGTGAACTTTCTGAAGGGCTTACGGTAAACATATATATTGACAGTCAGTATGCCTTTGGGGTGGTTCACAACTTCGGTAGACTTTGGGCAGAAAGAGGTTTCTTGACTTCGCATGGTACGAAAATCCAACATGGATCCTTGATAGTACGGTTACTTTCAGCACTTGCACTCCCTACTCAGCTAGCTATCATAAAATGCGCAGCGCATCAGAAAATTGTAGATCATGTTGGAAAAGGGAACGCTTTTGCTGACCAGATAGCCAAACAGACTGCCACTGATCTCTCTTTAGAAATGGATACTTCAAGGGAAGCCACAAATCCCTGTACTTTGGATGAGGGTATTGATTCCGTAAGGGATATCCAAGCCGATGCCACGTTAGAAGAGTGTAAGAAATGGGCTGAGGGCTTGGGAAAACTGGATGATGATGGCTGTTGGGTGGACAAAGTTGAAGGGAAATGTTTACTGCCTGACGCATATATTATGATGATGGTTGTTATGGCTCATGGTCCCACCCACATATGTGCTCGTAAAATTACTAAAATGGTGCAAAATGTGTGGGTAAATGACAAAATCCCTAAAGTAGCTGAACGTTTCGTTCAGGGGTGCATGATTTGTTTGCAGCATAATGTGGGAAAGGGCACATCAACTCCTATAGGTAGTTCTGGTCCACCTTCTGTCCCCTTTGAGGTTATTCATTTTGATTTTATTAAGATGGAGCGTTGCAACAATTTCAAGTATGTATTAGTCGTCATCTGTGCCTTTAGCAAATGGGTTGAGGCTTTTCCTGTCAAAGATGCCACAACTATGACCACGGCAAAGACTATGTTAAAGGAATATTTTCCATGATTTGGGTTGCCGAGAGTCATCTGGTCGGACAATGGTCCACACTTTATCGCTGCTGTAATTCTGCAGATATTCGCGGGATTACAGATCGATAAACGGTTCCATTCGGCTAGACACACTCAGAGTGCTGGGCTAGTAGAAAGACACAACGGCATCATCAAGAACAAGCTTGTGTGCCGGCACCAAACTAAAATGGCCGGACGCCTTACCGATCGTTTTGTTATTTATGCGAACAACCATTCAAACTAAGACTGGGCGCTCTCCCTTTGAGGTGGTTATGGGGAGGCCTGCTAATATTTGGAATGTTCCGAAGTCTCGTTCTTTACGAGACGTCGAAAATGTACTTCTCTCTGACTATTGTGGCCAGTTTACTAAAAATCTGTATTTGATTTATCACCAGGTGAGAGAGGCTTTACCTGTATGGTACGAGGGTCCCAGGCACAGCATACGACCGGGAGAGTGGATCCTCACCAAATCATTTGAGCGATCTTCTTGCCTCACACCTCGTTGGCGGGGCCCCTTCCAAGTTTTGCTGGTCACACAGACTGCGGTTTGGGTAGCAGGCCGGAAGAATTGAATACACACGTCGCATAACAAGAGGATTCCACACCCAGTGCCACACGATACAAAAGATACAGAGCCCCTCACCAATGCTGTACCCAACGATCACAAAGCAGCAACCTGTATCGAGAGTGCATCAGAGACTCTCCCTGACACCGTGAGGGCTGGGGAAACAGCCATTCCATCTCCACACTCTCCAACAGTTTTGTTTCCGGAAGTTGTCCCTAATCTTGTCTCTGATCTTGCTTCCGATTATTCGCCACTTCCAGTGGGAAGTGATGACACGTTGTTCACAGATCACTCAGTACCAGGAATCACAAGGTACGATCTGCGTTCGAGGAAATAGACTTACTGCACGGTTCGGCTTTGCCATTGAGGATAATCATCAAAGGGCTTGTCTTTTTCGCCCGATCATTTGTACATAAGGGGATTCTGTTGGTTTGGGTTTGTGGAAGGACTAAGAAAACGCTCGGCCTGGAGGTCACCAGCAAATAATATTGGTGCTTTCGTTTGAAGAATACAATGCCTGCAACCGCTTCCGCTCGTACAGAAATGATAAGAGAACGTGTGACCAGCTGCGAAAATGGACAATCCACTGTGTGGGCCCCGAAAACGTATTGCTGTCTTGTGATAATGTTAATTCGTTTCACAATAGTCATTGTTTTAGGTTTCTGGTATTTAGAAGAAGTACATCCGTTTCAGAATTTGTTACTTACTGAAAATGTACCTACTGTTTCTACTCCTTTCGTGCATCTGCATACTCTATCTCCTAGAGACTCTCAGCACAGACAGAGTTATCACAACAACACACTATTACTCATCATGAATGCTACACATGCCATTTTTAACAAATCTAATTGTTGGGTTTGTTAACATTTACCGCAACACAGGGATAAGGGGCTAGGTTGGTATATTAATCCTTTACCTTTGACGACTGCTTGCTATGCTTCTCTTAGAGCACTATTCTTTGGCCGATGGAACGATAGCATCTCGGGGAACTTCGATGGGACTAATTTGAACAAGTTTGAAAAACGTGTTCTGACGCCCCTGGGACGCTCGCTCTTTGCAAATAGGAGTAAGCTTAATGTTGCTTCTATTAGGTCCTCTGATAGACTGTCCTGTCCTTTTCAATCTTTGATCTCTTTCAAGATGGCTCCCATAGGCAATAAGGATGCCATGCCTCCTTCCTACACTGTTAATAATAGCCCCGATTCAGTTTCTTTCTGCATACAAAGGAATGGTAGTCAGTTTATGGGTGATTTTAAGGGTTGCGCCAATGTTGCAAATTTGACTAGTGAGGACAGACCCTTGTATCTAGGCGAACCTGTCTATTTCGTTTGCAGTAATGTAGCATTTCCGTGGTTACCCAGGGATTGGCAGGGAACTTGTTATTTAGGGATTCTGTTACCCGGGGTATTCATTACTAGTACTGTAGAGATTTCAAAGACTTGTCCGCGGCGAGACGAGAATGGTGACACTTGAGCTCAAGTTCTAGGAGATGTAGCTAAATCCTTTGTGCCATTTTGGGGACAAATAATGAACTCTGAAGATATCAGGAGACTTGCGAGAGTACTGGTGAGGACCATCAACCAGACCACCGACATACTCTATAATATGACTCTAGAACAGAAAGCAATAAGGTTAGTAGCACTTCAGAACCAGATGGCATTAGATGTCATCCTGGCTGAACGTGGTGGGGTATGTAAATTAATGGGGTCCGCTTGCTGTGTTTTCGTCCCAGATTCCTCTCCAACTATCTTCAAGGCAATACAGAATCTGCATGTCCTAAGTTGAGAAGTGCATGTTCCCAAGGGAAACTGGGATCTTAGCGCTTGGTTCTGGGACTTCTTGCGATCTTGGGGATCGAAATTACTTTCGGTCTTGCTGATCATTTTAGGTATCCTGTTGTTTCTTTGTTGTTGTATACAATGTCTTCCTGGTATGTGTTCGATGCTAGGGGGATGTTGCACACAAGCGATGGGTACATTAGGACACAAAGTATACGCCCCAGACAAGAACTCCAATGAATATGTGCTGAAATAAATCTTAGTAACTGATCTTATGGCGATTGATATCTCCGATAGTGATTCAGGATGTATGGACATTGAAACATGGAGTTACTCGTAAAGTGACTAGAAGTAATTCAGCGCTTGGCTTAGGCCAAAAGGAGGGTTTGTTAAACGGGATATCATATCGTGCCTCCTTTATTGTATATATTGGCCTAAGCCCAGTCGCTCTGCGAAGAATTCCGTGTTGCGAAGTTCTGACCTTAGATCGATCCAGCCGCCATTTTAGGTTCATCCACCATTTTGATTCTCATTCCAAAGTCACCCTGTGTTCTAAAATGGTGGACAGTGTTCTTCTGTTTGTAACTTGGCCGTCTTGACCACTACATGCAAGTTAATGCCTAAACTGCCCGCAGGCCAAATGTTAGAGTCATGTAAGGAGACCTTGTCCTTCGTTGACCTGTAGATCAAGGATTACCTGTGCCAACGAAACTGACCCGCGAGCATATATTAAGCACAATGTTGTTTAAATACTGAATGTGAACACTTGTTGAACTACATTGTATAAAACATGTACGAAGGCTTAATGTTAAATACAAAGAATATACTGTTGCCATTGTGACCTATTTGTGAATGTATTAGGAATAATCCATATGCAAAAGATGAATAAATTAGAAGTGCACTAGGCACGAACCCCTAGCCCGAGAAATGGTTAAGCTGTAAATGGGCTGGACATCATGTTGTAAAATTGTATAAAAAGAGTGAATGTTCTGATGTACAGCCTCACTCACTTTTTCACACCGACAGGGCTGGTATTCGCTGTGATGTATTGAGGGCCAGATAGCTATCTGATACTTTGTTCCTTTGAAAACTGTTCAGTTGTAGAATAAAGATCTGTCTATCTTTGTAAACCTGCATTTGGTGTATTTCCTTTTGGGGTACCGATTAGTGTTTTAAAATATTAAGTGCACATGGGTGAAAGTTGTGACCACTGTCCATAACTGAAGGCCATGACTAATTTCCATTGATGTGTTCAAATATATTTGGCCATGCACACTGACCATGGTTGGTGCCAGTTACTGTTGTAATGTAATTAGTGATGTTATTAGTGATGTGATCCATGATGTCATAATTGTGGTCATAGGCCTCGCAACAGGGGTATAAAGTTAAGGTGGCTTTAGCTGAATTTCAAGACTTTTGTTGCGTTAAGTTTTCAACTTAACGTCCCTGCAACTAAAGTTGTTTCTTTGAATATAAATATATATCTATATATAACGAAACAAACCATGCTGGGCACGTTGCAAATGCACTCCACCACCGTAAATATCCACAAAATAGCCGACATCAAGTCATTTAGCAGCATACAGTCCTTTATTAATGGGTCCCTCGCAGGGACAAAAAAGCAAGTATAACGCGTTTCAAAAACATGGTAATCCTATATACACACAACATAACCAGCGCCTGGTAAAGTTTCTGGTAAACAGATGACAAAAATTGCCTGAGCACACATAGAAAAGTGCTTGACATGATTTTATTTAGTGCACGATATACAAACAAAAACTGGACTGTTAAATATTGATGGTCCACATGCACCAAACAGAGCTAAAAACACTCAACCCATGGGTAAGAATAACGCCACACGTTCCGCCCAAACAGGGGCTTCCTCAGGCTATGAATACACTTCAAGTTGTGTTAGTTTCCTCCCTTTTTCCCTTGAAATGCTAGCTTCACATTTAATCACCTCATAGTTTGCTCATGTGATTCCCAAAGAATCTGGCAGATTCACACTGAGTGCTATCTTGGAATATGTATGGCTCCAGTATATAACCAAGCTATGCTGTATAGTCTTAATGTTAAAAAGACAAAGGTGATCAAATGTGAAGCTAGCGTTTCTAGGAAAAAAGGGAGGAAACAAACACAACTTGAAGTGTATTCACAGCCTGAGGAAGCCCCTGTTTGGGCGGAAGGCATGGCGTTTTTCTAACCCATGGGGCGTGTGTTTTGAACTCTGGTCCATGTGGACCGTCAATATTTAACAGTCCAATTTTTGTCTATATATCTTGCACTAAATAAAATTATGTCAAGCACTTTTCTGTGTGTGCTTGGGTGATTTTTGTTATCTTTTTACCATGCGCTATTTATGCTGTGTGTATGATGGATTACTATGTTTTTGAAAATGTTGAGTTATAGTCTTGCCCTAGAGCACCAGCTGTGCAATTGAGGCAGAGCACTCAAGTTTTGGTTAAAGTTGTAACTTTTGGAACATATATCACAGGGCCTGCGGTAGAAAAATAGTTTTTAGATGGCTTATAACTTTGGCGCCACTTAATGAAAATGCATGACATTTTGGACTTTTATTCTAGACCTGACTCTGAATGGTTCTGCAAAGTGTGGTACTGTTTGGTCAAGAGGGAATTAACTTAGAGGGGGGGTACCAAAAATGTTTAAAGGCCTAGATTACAACAAATTTATGCAACAAGAATTAACAGGGACCTGAAAGGGACCCGAAAGAGTGTTTTTGGAAATATCTCTTGTGTTTTATTTTTGAAAAGTGTAAGAATGTAAGTAGAAAAACTAGTGATATACATTTGGTGTGTGGGTAATGGGCCTGGCCCTCAACAAACGCAAATGTGTAGCCTGATTTGCATATTGGGGAAAGCGGCATGGGCGTAGATTATACCCCAGGGACTTGGAGACTGGCCATGGATGCAAGCTATGTGTACTGGCCATTGGTTACATTATTAGGGTATAGTGGACACTGATGCAGGGTAGATGCAGTGGTTAATGGGGTGGTTTGGTTTGGCTGGGGTCATGGTGGAGCCATATGCCTGAGGCAATTGAACGATGATTTATTTCCCCAGCATGCGCTGCTGATAATGACAAACATAAATATGTGTTGCTAAAAATATGTTTTTTAAAGGAGGTTTATAGTTCTTTCATATATATGAAAAGAGGAATTATTATTAACTTATATACAGGGCCTCATCAGGAGTTGGGCGGTAGCCCTTAAATGCAGTGGTAATGGGGTTTTTCCACCGCATTCAAGGGTCTGCCCAATCATGAGTCTGGCGTGTTTACCACCAGCTGAAATGGTGGGTAAAAATGGTGATTTTCCGCACAATTACCACGAGGCAATACCGCTGGCGGTATTTGAACTGAAAATTCCCCATGGGGTCCCATGGCCTCAATGGGGAATGGGAAATAATGTTTACCACCCAACCCGTGATCCGGTGGTAATATCACCAGGTGGGTGGGCAGTAATGCAAATAAATGGGTTGTATCCCATCGGGGATACCACCCAACTCATTATGAGGCCCACAGTAATGTAACACTATGAAACATTTTGACTTATAAAAACATATTAATTTGACAGAACTTGTTAAGGGGATGTTACGGTTAAGATGTATCCCACCCTTAGGACTCCTCTGCTCCAAGAATCCCAAGGGTGGTGAACTGGATTGCACAGTCCTTTAAGATGAGTAGCAATACCCTGGGGATGGATGGGGATGCAGATTTTATCCATACATCAATAATCAAAACAACTCAAGTAGTTTGGCAAAAGAGGAGTCTGTTATATTAAGTATATAAAACAGGGAGTTCAACGAACATCAGAATTTGCTTGATCCTCTTACTCAACGCATCTTACTAGAAACGGAGGTGATATTGCATAAAATCATCATCATCACATTGACCTGCGTCACTACCTACGTGGCAAACTACAAAATCCTATCGAGGAAAGAGATAGGCTCTAAGTTAATAGCTAAGTATAAGTTCCATATCAGTATAGAACCATGAAAGAAAGTAATAGGGTGCTTAACATCAGGTGCGGAAACTAAGCCCTCCCCTCAAAATGGCCACTACGAATGTCACTAAATATACAACGTTCCATTGGTTACACAAACTATAGAACCCCTAATTACACGGTCTTCTATAATTGGTTGGCTTCTAACCTCATCAGTACTTTTCCACCTACGTTTAGCAGCACGCAGACTGAACATCTAGGTGTTAGTGGGCTCATCTAGAAACTAGCTTCCCACCAATTATTATATCAATCCATCATCACCTCAATGGTCCAGTGTCAATTAGTGCTTTGAAGTTTGGCCTTGAGTTTGTACTGTGCTCTGAGGAATTTTAAGGAGTGAAGGCACAGCCTGCACTTGTGCGTTGTGACCACCTCGATCGTCCAATTTCTTCCTTCCACGTGACTGGACACCATGAAATCTAGCCTTTTTGTGTATTTGATATTATTTTTTAATAGTCCTCTGACGTATTTTGTTTTGCTCAAGCCTTCTGAACAGGAGCCTCTTGTTCCTTCACACAATTTGCATCCAATGTCAGGCAATTCCTGTTTGATAAGACTTTGGCTTCTTGGCTCAGCCAACTCCTCTGCTGATATTCATTTGTAATTAAAATTGCTTATAACTGTAACATACTGAAGTGAGGCCTTCTTGTTCATGTTCAGCACTGCTTTATAACGTGTAGTGGAAACATCCATCTTTTATTTGTCCATATGCATCTATAATATATATATATATATAATATATATATATTACATGGCCGCGGTAGCGGCCATGTAGTTATGGTTAAGTTGGTGTTTCCATAGGAAGAGCACTTTTTGGGCGGCTTATAACTTCGCTCCCCCTGGACGAATCCTTACCAAACTTTGCAAAAAAAGTATATGGCCCACTCTGAATTTTTTTGCAAAGTTTGGTGAGAATTCGTCCAGGGGGGAAAAGTTATAGGGAGGGGTCCCAAAACTTTTTTTTTCCCATAGACTGAATGGGAGAAAACTTTGCGCACGGCTACAGCCCGAACCGCTGGACGGATTTACACCAGGAGTCCCGAAAGCGTGCTTTTGCAAATTTGGTGTAAATCCGTCCAGTAGTGTTTTAAAAAATGACCAAAATGTAAGGCAAAAAAATTAGTGATATCTGTGTTCGCTTTGCGGACGGACTTCCCTGTTCGCTCTGCGGACAGCACCCCGATTGGCCCAGCGGCTTGCGTCATGTCTGCGGACATGCGACGTGTTCGCTGATTGGGCGGCGTGGTGCGTGATGCACGTCAGATTTTCTGTCATGCCCGCCATCTTGCATTTGCGGACGTCCGCGGACAGCGCGGTGAAAGTTTGTTCAAAATGTGTAATTAGTAGAGTGTGTTGGTGTGTAGAAGTCTTTGGGGAGGATGAGGGAGTATGAGATAG